>NC_142874.1:30534689-30858439 GCF_051225735.1 Oryctolagus cuniculus
CACCACCACACTAAGTAAGGCCACAAGCTCCCACGTGGCAGGGACTTAGGAGGAGGTGGGATTTGGGCTGGAGCTTGAAGAACAGGGCGGATGTGAGGGGGCAGGGACGGAAGTGAGAGTGGATAACGCCAGCTAGGAAGACGTCCATGGCCCTTATCTCTGTGGCTCCTCTGCAAGGTTCGGCCCACTAACCGTGACCTCCTGGGAAACCCCCTCCACGCTAGGGCTCTGCCCATTGCTCGGGCGCCAGGGACGTCCTCCTCGGCCAGCGGCTCAGGAGGTGAGCGCGGACTCTGGGGGCGGGGGGCTGTACTGCTTTTATTTATTTGAAAGTCAGAGTTGCAGAGAGAGAGAGAGAGGGAGACACAGAGACAGAGAGAGAGAGAGAGAGAGAGAGAGAGAGAGAGAGAGACACTCTCCATCCTCTGGTTCATTCCCCAGATGGCCCCAATACCCAGGGCTGGGCCTGGCCAAAGCCAGGAGACAGGAGCCTCACCAAGGCCTCTCATGTGGGTGCAGGGGCCCAAACGCTTGTGCCATCTTCCACTGCTTTTCTCAGGCCACTAGCAGGGAGCTGGGTTGGAAGTGAGGCAGCCAGGACTCGAACAGGCGCCCAGAGGGGATGCCAGCGCCACAGGCTGGGCTTTTACCTGCTATGCCACAATGCCGGCCCGACGTGCGCGTTTGTCTAAGATTTTCCTGTCAATCACTGGCATTTGTAGCCGTGAGCTGAGAACTGAGAGGCGAGTGAAAAACAACCTCTCGGCCGCCAGAATGGATGTCAAAGTCCACTTGTTATGGCAGACGGCTGCATTTAAGGTTTGCAGGGAAAGGCCACAGTCTAGAGCTAAAAGCTGCTTCCACGTGAACGGGGCAGACTCACTCAAGCTCTTGAGCTTTAGTTTATTTATTTTTTTAAATTAAGATTTACTTATTTGTTTGAAGGGCAAAGTTAGAGAGGGCGGGAGGGAGAGACAGAGAGAAAGAATCTTCCATGTGCTGGCTGTCTCCCTAAACGGCCGCAACAGCCAGGATTGGGCCAGCTGAAGCCAGGAGCCAGGAGCTTCTGGGTCTCCCACGCGGGTGCAGGGGCCCAAGGACTTGGGCCATCCTCTGCTGCTTTCCCAGGCGCATTAGCAGGGAGCTGGTTGGGAAATGGAGCAGCCCTTAGGGGATGCTGGCGTCGCAGGCGGTGAGTTAACCCATGGCGCCTTAGCGCCGGGAGTTCCCTCGTCTTGTAGGGCTAACAGGTGCTGGCTTTGAAAACATGGCAGGGAATGAGGGAGTCGTGTGTGCCTGGCACGCAGCTGCTGACCAACACAGACTGGGTGCTATCACCCCGCTCCCCAGCCCTTCCAATGAGTGTGTGCCCACGGCGCCGTGCTGGGCTCACCCACAAGCCTGTCCCTCATCCAGGGCTCTGTGCCTTACGCCCTTCTACGGCCGTGCCCGGATTCACCTGGCATCTTGACCCCTAGCCCACTTCTCTCCCCGGAGCTCCAGGCAGGCCTCTGAAAAAGGCGGGGAGCTGCCAGGGAATGAGGGCGCGAGAGCAGAGCCGAGCAGGGGGGCTCCCGGGGCGGGGCCCCGCGGCCTGTGGACGGCCCGGGTGTCAGCCAGGAACAACAGGAAGGAAGCTGCTCCTGATCCGGTCGCCATGGGGGTTAAACTCCGGACAGGAAGGAAGGCAGCACTCTCCGTGACCCCAGCCCTGACCCCACGCTCCACGGAGCAGGAACTACCCTGTACATCTCTGTCCCCACAGGGTTGCTGAAGGCGCCATTGCTAAACTGAAGTGGCGGTTGGAATGGCACAGGGCGTGGGGACGCACCCACAAGGGGGCTTCCTGAGGTGTGTGGAGGGGCTGGCCGTGGTGACACAGCAAGCTAAAATGCCCACTGCAATGCCTGGGTCCCGTATCCCTGCTCTACTTCCGGCTCTCTGCTATGGCCTTGGGAAGGCAGCGGAAGATGGCCCAGGTGCTTGGGCCCCTGCCACCCACACAGGAGACCCAGATGGAGTTCCTGCTCCTGGCTTCCCAGCCATTGGGAAGTGAACCGGTGGATGGAAGATCTCCCTCTCCCCCTCTCTCTCTATCTTTCAAATAAGACACAGGGAGTGGCCGGCGCCACGGCTCACTAGGCTAATCCTCCGCCTTGCGGTGCCGGCACACCGGGTTCTAGTCCCGGTCAGGGCACCGGATTCTGTCCCGGTCGCCCCTCTTCCAGGTCAGCTCTCTGCTGTGGCCCAGGAGTGCAGTGGAGGATGGCCCAAGTCCTTGGGCCCTGCACCCCATGGGAGACCAGGAGAAGTACCTGGCTCCTGTCTTCAGATCAGCACGGTGCGCCGGCCGCAGCGCGCCAGCCGCGGCGGCCATTGGAGGGTGAACCAATGGCAAAGGAAGACCTTTCTCTCTGTCTCTCTCTCTCACTGTCCACTCTGCCTGTCAAAAAAAAAAAAAAAAAAAAAAAGACACAGGGAGCAAGCATTTTAGCCTAGTGGTTAAGAGACCAGTCATGGGGCGGCCATTGTGGCTCAGCAGGTTAAGCCGCAGCCTGCAACCCTGACATCCCATAATGCTAGAGTCCTGGCTGCTCCTCTTCCGATCCAGCTCCCTGCTAATGCGCCTGGGAAGGCAGCAGCAGATGGCCCCTGCCACCCACAAAGGGACCCCACTGGAGTCCTGGCTGCAGCGTGGACCAGCCAAGGCAGCCACTTCCAGAGTGAATCAGCAGAGGCGAGATCTTCCTGCGTCTCCTCTCTCTCTCTCTCCTCTGGCACTCTGCTTTCCAAGTAAATAATACACAAATCTTAAAAAAAAAAAAAAAGACACTGGCCACTCGGCACATCGGAGTGCCTGGGTCTGACCCCCAGATCCAGCTCTGACTCAGCTTCCTGCCCAACAGACCCTGGGAGGCAGCAGCCAGGGCTCCAGTCACGGGCTCCTGCCTCCCACGTGGGAGCCTGCGGTTAGACTATGCCCAGCTCCTGGCTTCAGGCCAGTCCAGCGCCAGCTGTTTCTGACAGCTGGGGCGAGAACCACCAGATGGGAACTGTCTCTCTTTTCCTGGAATAATAAGTCAAACTTTTAGAGAGAAGCTATAACACACATAAAGAACGTGATACATGGGGCTGGCATCATGGCATAACAGGTTAAACTGCCGCCTACCATAGGGGTGCCAGCCCAGCTCCCTGCTACTGCCCTGGGGACAGCAGTGGAAAATGGTCCAAGTGCTTGGGCCCCTGCACCCCCATGGGAGACCTGGAAGAAGCTCCTGGCTCCTGGCTTCAGCTCAGCCAGTTCCAACCATTGCAGCCATCTGGGGAGTGAACCAGCAGATGGAAGACCTCTCTCTTGCTCGCTTGCTCTCTCTCTCTCTCTAACTCCATCTTTCAAGCAAATAAATAAATCTTAAAAGAATGTGACACGTGCTTGGCCCATCATCTGCTCCGTAACTGTCCACTCTACTGTTCTTTGTTGGGGAGACTTACACAGCCGGGGTAGCGGGGACCCTGGGGAGAGGGAAGAAGTCAGGGTGTGGCTGGATTAAAAGAGCAGAGAGTGCAGTTTTAGCGTGAGATCTGGAACGCGAGGCTGTGCGGGGAAGGGATGGGCTCGCTTTGGAGCGGAGGTGGTCGATCGCCAACCAAGAGAGATGACGGAATCACTCAACCCTCAGCGACAACTCCGTGCGTGAGCGCGATCTTGCAATGAGGACAGACACGAAGGAGCAGCGCTTGGAAGGGAAACAGCCGGCGGGGGAGGGCCGGGGAGCACGCCTCTGCGCTGGCGTCCGCCCCGGTCCACAGTGGCAGCAGAGCCAAATAGCTTGCAGATGTGGTCAGCGGGTGTCATCTGCAGAACTCGGCACAGCAGCTTCAGATGGGGGTGCGAGTGTGTGTGTGAGTGTGCGTGCGTGTGTTCGTGAGCATGTGTGTGCATGTGTGTGGGTGTGTGTGTTCACGCATGCGTGTGTGTGCGTGTGTGCATGTGTGTCTGTGTATGTAGGGGAGTGGATTCAGGGAACAGCAAGCCAGCCGGCTGAATGGCAGTCCTCAGTTAAACAGACCATCAGCAAAGACACACTCGGCTGCTTGGCCGCCTGGGCTCCCTGGAAACAGGGCCCTTCCAACACATCTCTCCTACTTGTTCAAAAGGGCCGGGCCCACTGCGGGAGCGGCAGACCTGGTGGAGTGCACGCGCTCCCCGCTTTAGAGCCACTTCCTGTGCCGGGGACAGGCGGACGACAAGGGGGCGGGCTCAGGTGGCGGTGACCTGGCTGGTGCTGCGGGGGGAGGGGCAGCGGCATCACTGCGGGTGGGGATGCGGGGGATGCGGGGCCTGCGGCTCCACCGCCCAGCGTGGAGGGAGGTCTGGATTCTGCTTTGGTCCACGTTCTGCTCTAGGTCTGGACCGAAGACCAGGGTGAAGACCCAGAAGACACGCTGGGCACAGGAGCAGGAGGCAGAGGCAAGAGCGATGGCCACCTGCTGGCTGGGGACACTGACTCCCGGTGGCCCGGATGGACCCCCTGGGATGGACAATGGGACCAATCAGGCTGGAGGCTTCGCTGGGACAGGAAGCAGCACGTTCCACTCAGGATCACAGAGTCCTGTAGCTCACCCTTGGGAATTTGAAATGCATGACACCCAGCAGGCCCAGGCTGCACACGGCGAGCCCAGGGACAGATCAGCGTGCCCCCCAAACACTTTTTGAGGGCCTCGGGGAAACAAGGAGAACCCTGCAGAGGGAGGCCGGGCCCCTTCTACAACAGCATCCACAAGTAACAGGCAGGGAAGGCTTCCTGGAGGAGGCCACATTCAGACCATGAAGATACGGACGGCTTCCACCCACTTCCTGGTCTGCGGGTGGCAGTGAGTTGAGAACCAGGAGTGAATCCCCAAGGTGACAGGGAAGGTGGGAGCTGAGACTGTGCTCTGGACCAGAACGGAGCCACAGGTGACAGGCGGCCAGCGAGCTGGGGGCAGACGACCAGGCCCAGCAGCCGCTGGGGGACCCTGGCGTGTAGGAGCAGAGGGTGAGGGCAAGCAGAGGCCAGTGTGCTGGAGGCTTCCTCAGCTGTTCCCAGGGAGAGCTCGTCAGGGCTGGGAAAGGCCCGGAGGGGACAGCCGGGAGAGCCGGGAGCGGAGGCTGGGCCTAACCCCCCCGTGCCTGGGTTTGTATGGAAGTCACAGCACAGGCGGGAGCACTGAACGAGGGGTCGAGCGCTGAGGAAGGAGCAGGTGCTCAGATGGGACCTGCCGGGTAAACGCACACAGTGGTGCCACCTACGTACGAGTGCTGACCGACACCGACTGTGAGGCGAGGCGCGGGTGATGGATCGCCAGGCCCCCTACGCTGGGGGTCCAGCAGAGGAGGGAGTTACCTTCTCCCCCGGCGTGACCGAGATGCGCCAGACACAGTGCATGTGGGCGGAGTAGCCGTTGGGGTACTCGGGGGAGGAGAAGTTGCCGGTGCTGTCCTGCAGGGTCTCTCCACAGGCTGTCAAGGAAAGGGAGTGACTGGGCAGCTGGACCCAGGTGCCCCCAGGCCTTCACCTCCCGGCTCACCCTCCCCCCCTCCTGCCATCCCAGCTGGCGCTGCCTTGGAAACCGGATGCCCTGTCGTCAAGGCAACAAGGGACCCAGCACCACCCAGCTCTCCTGGACCCGTGCGTGGCTGCTCCCTGGCCTCTGCCGCCCTCCCACCCGCGCCCGGCCCTGCCGAGACCTGGGCACTTGTAGAGCTTGCGGGCTTGTGCGATGTCGCCCTTGCTGAGCCGGGTCCTCTGGCCGATGGGGGGCTTCACCCCGTTCACCTCGTACTTGGGCACAATGGTGTCCAGGAAGATGCCCCTGGGGTGGGGGGAGAGAGGGGGTGGGGTCTGAGGGGAGGTGGGCCGGCGTGCCCGTGGGCACCCACAGGGCGCGACCCTGCCCAGCCGACATTCCTCGTCGGGGTCAGGGACGGGCGGAGCTGGCTCACCCTGTCATTACACTGCCCACTGCCCGGCTGCCATCGTGCCCCGTGGCAACTACACCACAGGAGCCAGGGCAGCCCCAGCAGTGCTGCGGGAGCTCAGAGACACAGGCCTGCTGCCCCCGACTTCCAGGCCGGGCCCCTCCCCCTCCCCCAGCCGCTGCTTCTGTGGCAGACCCCGCCCTGACTAGGCTTCTCCCAGGATGCTCTGCGCCGCCTCCCCGCCCTGCTGGCTGGACAGCCAGGGACACCGCCTGGAACCAGGCCAAAGGGCAGGTGCCACGGTGGCCGCCTAACCTTGGGGACAGCCCTGCCAGCTCCCGGTCCCTCCTGCGACATCCTGGGGGTCTCCATCCAGGCGGCACAGAGCAGGCAAAGGGCAGCAGGCCGCCGCCGGCCTCCCCAGGGCCCCTGACTCACACCCAGCTGGGCGGTCCACAGCAGGGGGTGGGAAAGGCCAGGAGGGGTCTGGGTGTGGGGGCGATGAGCTCAGCGTCTTCCTGGCCTGAGCTCCCCCAGGTGGGGGGCGGGGTCGGGTACCGGCAGTAGGAGGAGCAGTAGGAGGAGAGGTGGATGAGCAAAGAGCCGGGCTTGGGGGAAGCCCAGTTCCCACACTCTGCGGGAGAGCAGCCAGGAAGGCAAAGGCCAGGCCGCCACTTTTGGGGGTCCTGGCTGTGACTTCTGGGAACTGGGATGTGCTGGTCAGCTGGAGGCAGGCCAGGGAGCAGGCTGTATGCAAATAAGCCCATTGCAAAAACAAGGGGGGGCATGCCCATAGCTGGCTGGGGCCAGCAAGCTGACAGAGGAGAGAAAGCTCAGCCCCTCGTGGGCCCCCGGGCTCCAGGTGGCCAGGCTGGATGTCAGCTTGCTGGGGGCCAGGTAACCTCCCGTGTGCACAGCAGTGGGTGGAGAACCTAGGTGTGGCCAGGGACAGCAGCGCGTGGTGGGGGAGGGTGCCCACAGGCTGTTCCCCTTGGTCCCCGCCCCTGAGGGCAGGCTGGTGCAGGGCGCAGGGCACAGGGCGCGAGGCAGAAGTGTGGGGCCGCCCCAGAAAAGGCCGGGCCCGGCTCTCACCTGGAGAAGGTGTTCCGGGCGTAGTGCATGATGCTGTCAAAGTCGTAGGTCTCCCCGAGGGACTCTACCTCCTGCACTTCCATCTTCAGGAAGTTATACTCCTGCCCTGCGGAGGCCAGGACAAGGGCGTGGGCGCAGGTCCTCCCTGTTCTGTCCAGCGGGAGGTGGGGGTGGGGCGGCGGGCAGAGCACCGGCTAGAGGGAAGGCCCGGGGGACATGGGAAGGAAGGACCCATCCCTAAGCCATGGCTGGGGAGGCGGTGAAGGGAAAGGCCTGAGACAGCCGTCGGGGCAGGGCAGCTGGACCCCAGCCCCTCCGAGAGGGGGGCCCGAGGGAGCCACGGTACCAGGCGTGTGACCACTGCCCAGCAAGCAGAGACGGGAATTCCAAGGTGACCGAGAGCTCCCACCCACGCCAGGGGACCCCAGGGCGGGCACAGGTGTGTACCTGGCTGGATGTTCTCCCGCACGATGGACACGTGGCGGTCCCGGTCCGGCCGCGTGTGCTCGTGCCAGAAGCCAATGACATGGCCCAGTTCGTGGACCACGATGCCGAACTTGTCACAGTTCTTGCCGATGGAGATGGCCTGGGGGCCCCCGCCGCGGCGACCCACGTAGGAGCAGCACCTGGAGGGCGGGGCCAGCTCAGGGGGGTGGTCCCGAGCTGGGGGAGTGCATCCACTCAGGGGCGGGGCCAGGCTGCAGGGGGTGGGCAGGGGGGCGGAGGGGCGGGGAGGGCCTGAAGCCGATCCCAAGGCTGTGCCCGGGGTGGGACGCGGGTGGGGGCTGTGGCCCAGGGTGCGGTGCCCGGCGGTCCGTGCTCACCCGCAGGGTCGGTAGGTGAACACGATGTAGCTATCCTCGTCGGTGCGCTCCAGGAAGGTGACACAGGTGTGCTTCTCCCAGTGCCTCATGGCTTGCCGGAAGACTGCCCGCTGGCTGCCTAGCAGAGGGGAACAAGCCAGGCTGTCACGGTGTCCCGCTGGGCCCTCCCTACCACGCCCCCCCCCGCCCTGCTCCCGGAGCGCCTGTGGACCCCCAGGTCACCCCAGGCAAGCCCCAGGTGCAGGCTGGGGCCCCCCCACCCCAGTCCCATGCTCACCAGTGAAGTTGCTCCCAATAACAAAGGGGATGACCCCATCAGGCCACACGCGCTCCGGTCTGGAGGTGGCTGCCCGCCGGCTCCGGCTCCGGCTCCGGGCCCGGCCTCTCCATCGCCCACGGGTGTCCCTCTGAGGCTGCCCACGGGTGTTCTGGCAGGTGGTGGTGGAAGAATTTTCTGGAAGGCCGAAAGGAAGGGATTGGGGGGGAATGAAGGGGGGACGGGGAGGCTTCTGTACTGACACATTTGCCTGCTTGCTGAAAGTGATTTGTCACCGCACGATCAATACTCTCAGGGCTTTCGGGGTCATTCGCAGACACGGGGAGCGCTGTGAGAACCAGAGTCGCCGCGCGTGCACGCGCCCGGTGGACACAGCGCCCTGCCGCGCCCGCTCTCTGTAAGCCAGGGTCTCTCTGGAAACGTATTTAGCGCCAGTCTTTCTCTTTTGCTGACGGTTCTGCCGTTCATAAGGCCCCCGGGCACAGGGCGGAAGGTCTGAATAGCGCCCCCAAGGACCTGCAGGCCGCCGCGTGCCGTGCAGAGAACAACAGCGCGTTATATCAGCGTGTGCAACATCAAGGGCTCAGTCCTGGCTAATTTGGCGTTCTCGGGGATGGCGTGTGCCACAGCCAAATAGCTCTGTCGTGCCCAGAGTGGCTCCCACAACTCGCCAGAACTCGCTGTGGCTGCGCCACAGCACGGTGGAGCCCGGAGCCCTCACCTGGGGCAGCTGAGGCTGGGAAAACGTCGCCTCTCGCCCTGTAACCCTCACCACCCAAGGTGTACACGGGGCTGTGCGTCCCCTTCGGTGCCCCAGAGTCTGGTTTCCACTGGACACGCCAGCTCTGTGGGATGCGGGCGAGCGCCGTTCTCCGCGAGTGGCCCAGGGAGAGAAGCTCGGGCCCCAGCTTTGCTCTGACTCACCTGGTGGACTGGGGGCAGAGCTCTCTGCGGGCTCTCAGCACCGCGTCCCAAGCCTGCGACGTGCCGCCGAGCAGCGACAAGGCTGGGAAGACCACCCGGCCCCACCTCCCTGCTGCCACCCTCTCAGCCACACTCATGTGCTGGGTGGGTGGCGAGGGGCTTGGGCCACAACCAGGGATCTGAAGGACCTACCCGGGCCAGCTGCGAGGCAGACATGTAAAGGAATCATTGCATTACAGCGTGCTAGGCAGGACGCGGACAGCGTGGCCACAGGGATGCAGAGGGGTGCCGTGCTGCCCAGGGGACAGCTGGGGGGGAGGGGTCACAGGGGGGCGTCTCAGCTGGATGCGCAGAAGCCAGGAAGGGTGACAGGGCCAGGACAAGTGTTGCAGAGGAGGAATGAGAAGGCTTGGGGTCCAGCCCCAGTTCTGCCACGGGCCGGCTGTGGGACACTGGGCAAGTCACTATACCTCTTCGAGTCTCGGTTTCCGGACCTGACACGGCCCTTTGAAGCGGTGTGGGGACAGTGGAGTTACATAACACTCTTGAAGGTGCTTTGTGAACTGTCAGCAGGAATAATGTTGGTGTTCAGCTCCCGGCGATGCCTACACTGACCACTCCTCCTCCCAAGGGAAGACCCGCCCGGGTGCTGGGTTCAAGCTCACGGCCTCTGTCCTGGGAGGGCCTGGCCGGGAACAGGGAGGGCCCTTGTTTCCCCAAGTCTGCAACCGGTTTCTGGGCCGGCGAGGGCCGGACTGTCCCTGGCGTACCTGCGGCTCTGATGGAAGACGTGCGGGCCGCGCGTGGCATCGCCCGGAAGGCCCACAGGTCCTCCTCATCCAGGGCGATGTCTCCGAGAAAGGCCGCTGGAGAGGAGAGAAGAGGCAGGGGCGTGGTTAATCCTCTGACCCAGCACCCCGCCGGTGGCTCCGGCCCCAGCCCCCACTGCACCCCGGGTCCCCAGAGGCCATCGGAGGAGGAAGAAGGGCAAGGAGGGCTGGGCTCTTGGAGTTTCTTGTTAAACCTCCAGCAGAGAGGGGGCGGGTGTTGGGCACAGAGTTAAGCACGTACTCGGGACACCACATCCCCTACTGGAGGGCCTGCTTCTGATTCCAGCTTCCTGCCAGTGTAGACCCTGGGAGACCACAAGTGATGGCTCAAGTCATTGGGTCCCTGCCACCCATGTGGGAGACCCACACTGAGTTCTGTGGTTCCTGGCTCTGGCCTGACCCAGCCCTGGCTGTCACAAGCATTTAGAGAAAAAAAAAAAAAAAAAAAGACAGCAGATGGGAAATCTCTCCATGTCTTTCTCTTTCTTTCTCTCTGCCTTTTAAATAAAAATAAATAAATATATTTTTTTAAAAACCTCAGCTAGGGCTGGAGTTCTGGCGCAGCAGGTAATGCCACCGCCTGTGACACCAGCATCCCATATGGATGCCAGTTCATGCCCGGCTGCTCCACTTCCGATCCAGCTCCCTGCTAACGCGCCTGGGAAAACCAGTGGAAGATAGTTCATGTGTTTGGGTCCCTGCACCCACGTGGGAGATGCAGATAAAACTCCTGGCTCCTGGCTCAGCCCTGGCCATTGCAGCCATCTAGGGAGTGAACCAGAGGATGGAAGATCTCTCTCTCCCTCTACCTCTCTATAATGCTGACTCTCAAATAAATAAAACTTAAGAAAAAAAAAAAAATCCTAGGCAAGTAGATGCCCAGCCCCTCGCAGACTGAATTCCACGAAGGCACAGTCAGGTCACTTGTTGCATCACGCTTGAGCCAATACTTACTTAGCCCCCGCGGGGGGCCAGGCACGGATCCAGGGACTGGCAAGAGCTGCCGGGGAACCAACCTCCAACCTTGCACACAAGTAAACAGATCCTGACCCAGAGAATCCCAGCTGCCAACGAGCACTCTGAAGAGAACGAAACCGGGGCAGATGGCAGCGTGGCTCCTCGTGGGCCCCCACCCTGGGCGCTGTGCTGAGCGTGCGATGTTCACGCAGCAGATGCAACCAAGGGGAGGGTGGGAAGTAAAACCGCAGGCCACACGGGCACGGGAGCAGACAGGCCTGTGCGGGAAACTGAGGCACGCCCTGGGAGCTTCCCAGCTGGGAGGAGAGGGCCCGGCGCCTCACAAGCCACTCGAATGCCAACCCCCAGAAACGTCCGCAGGAAAGCCTAGGAGGAGGACCGTCTCTGGAGCTAGGGAGGTCTATCTTCCTTGCGAGACGTCTGCAGCGTGAGAAGCAGAGGCCGTCGAAGCGGCTGCTTTTGGAAAAGGGCTCCACCCGCAGGGACAACTGCTTCCCATCCCGCCGAGCGCTGTTAACACACGGACTGTGTTAGCCCTGTGTTAAACCTGGACTTGCATCCAGGCTTCCCCTGCCCAGCTGGCCCCACTGGCCAGACACGGGCGGGGGGGGGGGCGGTTTCCCACGGGCGTCTGGTTGCAGCCACACCTGTGCCATCCAGGCAGAGCTGCACAAGTCGGGCACGGACATCCCCACACACAGACCAGTGCCCACCAGTGCCTGGGTGGAAGGCACTGGATGAGCCATGTGAATGAATGAAACACCACGCCGCCACGGACACCCTGCTCAACCAGACACGGATCAGCAGAACGTGGGACTGCCACGAGCCGTCCCCGAGCCCCCATCCACTCCACAGGGGGAAGAAACAGGCCCAGAGCCAAAATGATTTTTAGCCAAGACTGCACGGCCAGTCGCTGGAAAGGCCGGGCTTATAAAACTCAAGCCTCCCCACTCCCCGGGCAGGGACCACTGCATTCAAGTCCATATCCTCTCCAGAACCCAACTGTAACTACATAAATGCAAGAATCGGCATGCACGGGGCCGGCGCTGTGGCACAGTGGGTGCAGCCACCACCTGCAGTGCCAGCATCCCGTATGGATGCCAGTTCAAGACCTGGCTGTTCTACATCTGATCCAGCTCCCTGCTGTGGCCCGGAAGTGCAGTGGAGGATGGCCCAAGTGCTTGGGTCCCTGCACCCGCGTGGGAGACTAGGAAGAAGCACCTGGCTCCTGGCTTCGGATCGGCACAGCGCCAGCCATAATGGCCATTTAGGGGGTTACCAACGGAAGGAAGGCCTTTCTCTCTGTCTCTCTTTCTCACTGGCTACGACTCTATCTGTCAAAAAAAAAAAAAAAAAAACCACATATCCATGTGTAAGCTCCAAACACACACACCAAGCCCGATGCCCAGGAAGCCCGACAATGACACTTTACTGCTGAGGTCCGTGCAGCACTTTCTGGTTGACCAGGTGCTCTGCCATGACCGAGGGCATGGAATCCTAACCCTCCCCCCAGCCAGCCACAGTCTGCTGAGGGTCCCGACACCAATGCTGGGACAGAGGTGCAGACCGCACCCCACCCCCCGCCCTCCTTTTCCAAATCAATGCTTGCCCAGGAGGGGAAATGACTTGCTCAAGGCCCCCAGCTTGATGAGCAGCCAGTGGGTCAGCACAGAGGTACCACGAGGACGAGGGATGGGAGGCACTTGCAGATTCGTCCATGCCAACGTCTACCTCCCTGCACCACTGCTCGGACACTCACCTCCCCACTCCCACATCTACGCCACCCCTGGGTCCGGTCACCCCTCAGCGTCCAAGAGGGCTGCTTCCAGGACTCCCCTCCCCCACATACCCCAATCCCCGGATGCTCAAGCCCCTCATGCAAAACAGTACCCTGTGTGCACAGAACCCACACGCATCTTCCCGTATGCACAAAACCGTCTCTGGTCGGGACACCGAACACCATGGCAATGCTTTGTAAATAGCTGTCACGCTGCAGGAGCAGGTGACAAAGCGAAAGGAAGGTCTGGATGTGTCCAGTACAGGAACAGAAAATTTTTTTTCCTATTTTCCATCCTTGGGCGGCTGAGTTTGCCGTTGTAGATGCCAGGGGGCGGTGGCTGGCCATTCGCAGCAGCCTCTGGGCTCCAGGGTCAGGCAGCCGGGCTGCCGCTCGGCGGCAAGCCGTGGAAACTCCATTAAGCCTCCACAGAGAGGGGCTAGGAACAGAGGAATGAGGCCCGCCCGGCGCCTGGAGCAGAGCGAGTACCCCCTACTGGGCCACTCTCCCAGTACCCCAACAACAGCGCCCAGAAGCTCCAGGCCGACGCACCCCCTTCTCAGGGCACACGGGGTCAGCTGCCCCTGTCCCCTGCTTGAGGCCACAGGCCAGCACAGACCTGTGGGTCCCAGGGCAGGCAGAGCACAGCTGGGAGCGGGCACCCCGTGGTGGGAATGTCATGGCCGAGGAATGCGTGGGAACAGGGTAGGGGTGGGGAGGGGTGGGCAGAGAGCCTGTGGCCAGGAGCTAGGCCTGAGGGATGAGGTCACCAGGGAATCTGGGTGCTGGGGGGGGGGGTCCAGGATGCCCTCCTGACGCAAAGGAAAACCCCCGAGGTCAGGGCCAGGGCACTGATAATTCTCCACAGGGATTGAAGTTGCTCTCTGCTTCCCGGCAGTCAACGAGCCAGACAGGGGCACTCGTGGCTGCTCCACAGGAAGTGGAAAGCCACATCCCTGCGCCTGGCCTGGGAAGAAGGTTTCCTCCTCCAGGCGGCCTCTGGACTCCAGCCTCTGCAGCCCTGGGCAGGCAGGGCATCGCCTCGCGGGGGCACAGGGCGAGCAGCCCAGCGGGTGCCCCTGTCCCACATGAGCACCCCTTCTAGCTGGGGAGGATGCGCCCTAGGCCTCGCGGACACACGAGGGCCTCACACTCACACCTACTGCACAGGTGAACAGGAGGGAGCGCACTCACACACTCGGCCCCGGCATCATCAAACCCGCAAAGGGCGGCAGGTGCACACACCTCACTAGCCACACCCCCCAAAGACAGAAGGGCTTGGAAATGGCTGGGGGGGAGGGGCGTGATGAGGGCCAGGCGCTGAGGCTCCCAGACTAAACTGCTGGCTGAGATGCCCACGTGTTACATCAGAGAGCCCGGGTTTGAAGCCCTGATCCAGCTTCCTGATTGTGCGCACCCTGAAAGGGAGCCGGTGGTGGCTCGGGCGCCTAGTGGGTCCCTGTCACCCACACAGGAGACCCAACTGGAGTTGCCGGGCTCCTGGCATTTGGGGAATGAACAGGAATGAGAGACAAGAAGACTGAGAGACACACAGCGCGAGAGATTGGCTGCGGCCCCGGAGCAGCCCGTGTCACTGTCTCTCCGATGTCTCCTCCCCAGATCCATGGTGAAAGCGGAACTCTGCAGAGTGTCTGCTTCCCGGGAAGACCACCAGTCCCCTCATCCAGAGCCCAGGGCGCTGTGTGGCTCTGCGTCCTCCCTCCAGGCACTGGGAGAGAAGCTGACTCAGGGGGGCAGGGCACGGTGGGCGGGTGACTCACTCGGCGCGTCTGCGAGGGGCTGTGCTCTGCGGAGAGCAGAGACGGCCTCCTGACCTCCGGGGCCTGCCTGCTCCGCCTCGCACACCCTCTGAGGGCCACGTCACTGGCTCTGGACCACGCGGGAATCCACCATGGCCCACAGCCTGCCTCTGGGGGTCCTTCCCGGCTGGCCATCTGGGGCAGCCAAACAGGGCTGGGCATCACGGGGGCAGGACGCCCCCTCGAGTCTTGGCATCTTACCTGGAAGTCCCCCAGGTGAGGGAGAGGGGGAGCAGGCTTGGGGGCCAGCTCTGAGCATACCCCCAGACCTCCCTGGCTTCCCATGCCTGGGACCCCTATGGGGGATCAAGGGTCTATACACCGCCCTCGCTGGGACAGTAACCGTACCTGGGACAGGAAGAACCAGACAGACTTCAAAGGAAGGGGACCTGGCTCTCCTTGGGACCCCTGAGAGGTCACAGGAAGCTGGGGGGGGGGGGGGGAATGATCTCATTCCAGGCCCTCAGAAGAGGAGAGAGCTGAGTGGGCAGAGGTCAGCTGGCAGACCAGTGCTGTCACCTGTTGCAGCCAGAGGTGCAGCCTGGGCACCCGTGTCTTGAGGGCAGGGCCATGGAATCTGTTAGAGAGCGGCACGTGTGTGCAGAAGCCTGGAACGCCTGTCCCAGCTTCCTCCAGGGGTGGGCAGCGGGTCAGATGCATCTGTCACACCCAAACGGGTTGCCTGCCGTGACCCTGCACTTGGCCTGGTCAGGCCCGGGACCGCTTGGCCACCCCCAGGCCTGGCCCAGCTCTGCGCCAGCCTCGCTTCACCCTGGTGGAGAGCCTGCTCCCCCGCCCTGCCTCGCTGGAAGCTCCAGTTCAGCTGGCCCCACCCTAGCATGAAATCTGAGACCGGGTCTAGAGCCCTCAGCCTCTTGCTGTTCCCCAAATCACTCCCATTTCCTAGCACAAGGGAAAGTCGTCAGAGTGGCTTCCCACCCAGTTGTTTTTAAAAAAATATTTTATTTGTTAAAAGGCAGAGATACAGAGAGACAGACAGACAGAGATCTTCCATCCGCTGGTTCACTTCCCCAGATGGCCACAATGGCCACAATGGCCACAATGGCCAGGGCTGGGCCAGGGTGAAGCCAGGAGCTGCTTCCAGGTCTCCCATGTGGGTGACAGGAGCTGAAGCACTTGGGCCCTCCTCTGCTGCTTTCCCAGGCACATGAGCAGGGAGCCAGATGGGAAGTGGAGCAGCCAGGACTTGAACTGGCGCCCACATAGGATGCTGGCCCTGCAGGCAGCAGCTTTATCCACTGCGCCACAACGCTGGCCCCTTTCAACCCGTTCCTTAAGGCCCTGACCCAGACTGTATCTGCCATGAAGACCTCTTGACCCTTCTCAGTGCCCCCCACCGTGCACGGCCCCCAGCCAGCTCCAGGGCCGCAGAGGGGGCCAGAGGCACCCTGCCCCGAGACGCTGCCCACACGGGGGTCTGTGAGCTATGTCCCTGTGTGTCCTCCAAGGCTGGGGCCTGCCTTACCTGTCTCTGCCCCTCCCACGACAGGCATTCGTGGGGTGGGCTGAGCTTGAGGCCACAAGAGACAGAGATTTATTTTTTTTTCCTGGTCAGCTTTTGGAATACCTGCGTGTCCACAGGAGATACCTTGGGGCCGGGACTGATGAAGTTCCCGTGGGTTTCACTTACACCTTCTAACACGTGGCCAATTCAGACATCACTCTTTTTTTTTTTTTTTTTTTGACAGGCAGAGTGGACAGTGAGAGAGAGAGACAGAGAGAAAGGTCTTTCTTTGCCGTTGGTTCACCCTCCAATGGCCGCCGCGGCCGGCGCGCTGAGGCCGGCGCACCGCGCTGATCCGATGGCAGGAGCCAGGAGCCAGGTGCTTTTCCTGGTCTCCCATGGGGTGCAGGGCCCAAGCACCTGGGCCATCCTCCACTGCACTCCCGGGCCACAGCAGAGGGCTGGCCTGGAAGAGGGGCAACCGGGACAGAATCCGGCGCCCCAACCGGGACTAGAACCCGGTGTGCCGGCGCCGCTAGGCAGAGGATTAGCCTAGTGAGCCGCGGCGCCGGCCCTCAGACATCACTCTTGATAATTTGGGGCACGACACAAAGTCGCATGGTGTGGAATCTTCCACCTGTGGCGTCCTACCAGTGCCCCCCCCCCCAGAAGTTTTGGCTCCTGGATTTTGGATTCGGGAGGCCCTCCCCGCAGATCGGCTGATGGCGATGAGTGACACAGGATGGGGACACTCTCCTTTCCTGAAGCCAAGCTCTGTCACATCCTCTCCAAAAATAACTGAAGTGACAGTCTGACGCGCAGCCAACAGGGGGTGGGAAGCCAACATTTATTTAGTACTTCCAGCATTCCTCCCACCGAGACACGGTTTCCTTTCCCAGGTGAGGTCGCTGGCGTCTGGGCAGCACAGGTGAGGTGCCCACTCGGGGCAGCCCCTCCGTGGCCAGTCCGGGACGCAGAGCCAGCACTGCCTGCCTCCCGTGCCCACGCTCCGTGCTCACCGCCTCCCGCCCACCCCCTGGCGCCCAGCGAGAAAGAGGACAGCTCCCAGCTCCAGTCCAGCAGGTGTGGAGGAGGAAGGGCTGAGGGACTCGGCTTCTCCTTCCTCCCACTCGTGAGTCTCCTATTCCTGTCTGGGATCCACTTGCCCACAGAGGAGTACCAGGGCAGGGAGCACCTCGAACAGAGTCCCCGTGGGGTCAGGACCAGAGCGACCTGCCCCTCCCCCCCGCCCCGGTAGGCCCCTTGCACCCAACACACTAGGAATGGTGCCACTGCCCTGGCTCCGGCTAGTTCGTGACAGGCTCAAGTCTGAGCTACAGGCAGGAGGCAGAGGATCAGTTCTGCTATCTTGTCCCGCGTGTCCCGCTCATCGGACGGGACCCAAGTGCCTGGCCACCCCATCGCTCCAGGGGAAGGACCCTTGTGGCCCGGGCAGGAGTGAAGTTGCACAGGGTCTCATGCACCCAGGACACACACACACACACACACACACAGTGGGGCACACGGCTGCCCATCCACCTCTGGCGCACTGACACAGAAAAGTCAGGGTTCTCTTTGTGTTTCCCCGGCTCCCCACCCTACCCTGGGCCCGGGAGGGGCCTCAGGGCACGACAGGGGCAAAGGAAAGTCCCCCCCACCCCCGCCTGGGCTCCCTGCCTTTTTGACATCTGTCTCCTGCATTCCCCATAGGAAAGCTGCTGCCACTGGCACCACGCACGGGATACCCAAAGAGCCAGATCCCAAGGGACCCCTGGAAAAACTCCGTTCCTCCCGGTGGGCTGGGGTGGGGGTCCCGGGAGCCCTGCTCCCAGGAGATGCAGGCCTCCGAGCGAGAGGAGGGCAAGGGGGAAGGCACGCCTGGCACACACAGACACACAGACAGACACACGGTCTGGCCAGCAAAGTTGCTTGCAAAAGCCTCGGCTTCCCCGCCGGCTGCTTTCTCCCGGGACCCAGGAAGATTTCCCCGGGAATCCTCGCTGAGGACCGCGGGCAGCGGCAGCGGCTTCCACAAACTGCAGCAAAACTTCGCTCCTCAAAGTCCCCCAAACTTCCCCTCCCTCTCTCCCTCGCTCTTTTGTTCCCCACTGCATTGCCAACCAGGCAGCTCCCGGCTTCCCACACTGGACTGTCCCCCCCCCCCCCACTCCAACCCCAAACCCTAAGCCCGCGCGCCCCGGACGCCCGCCCGCCCGCCCGCCCGCAGGGGGCCCGGGCCGGGGGGCGGCGCTTACCCGCCTTGCAGGGGTCTTTGTAGTTCAGGGGCTCCGGGTCGTCCTCCTCGCCCAGGTCATAGGTGTAGTCGGCCAAATCCAGCGGCCGGCCGGGGCGCGCGGGCAGCAGCAGCAGCAGCAGCAGCAGCAGCGGCGGCGGCGGTGGCGGCGGCGGGCGGGCCACGCCGGGCATGCTGGCGGCGCGGGGCGCGCGGGGCGCGCGGGGCGCGGGGCGGCGGTCGCCCGGCGCGGGAGCCGGCGGGAGGGAGGCGGCCGACGGCGGGCAGGGGAGGCGCTGCCCTCGGGCCGGCGCGCGCTCGCTCGCTCGCTCGCTCGCTCTCTCGCTCGCTCCCCCCGCGCCTCCCCTTCCCTCCTTCCTGTCTCCCGCCCCCCGCGCGCCGGCCGGCCGCCTCGCCCTCGCTCGCGGCCCGCTCCTCCGCGCCTCTCCCCGGCCTGCTCCCCTCTTTCTCTCTCGCCTTTTGCTCCCGCTTCGCCTCCCTCGCTCCCTCCTCCCCCCCCCCCTTTTTAGGGAGAGGAGCCCGCTGGAGGGCGGGTTCTCGCCCGAGCCTGGCCCGCCTCGGGGCCGGGACTGTGCGGCCGGGCCGGGCCGGGCGGCGCGCCAGCCGGGGGCGGGGAAGGCGACGAGCCGCGCCGCCCCGGAGGGGGCTCGGGGCCGTCCGGGGCCCGGGAGGGGCGCGCGGCGCGGCAGCTCCGGGCAGGGGCCCCCTAGCGGCAGCTCTCCGGCCGGCGGGACACGCTGTCCGGTCGCTCACTCGCTCTCCCCCTGCCGCCTCCGGCCGCGGCGCCCTGCGCTCCGCTCCCGGACCCGCGCGCTCCCTCCTGTCGGTGGCCGTGGGGCTCGACATCTCTCTGCCCTCCCCGGGTCTCGCCGTCCGTCCGGAGGCTCCACCTGGGGGCGCCTGGCGCCCGCGGACGGCTCGCGGATCGCGGCCCCACTGCCCCTTCTGCGTCGCCCCGGGGCGCACCCAGTCCCCCAGCCCTCGGGGACAGAGGCGGCCGGCCTGCGCGCGCGTCGCAGGACACGAATCCGAGCTTTGTTTTCAGTCAGCTTGC
This sequence comes from Oryctolagus cuniculus, assembly GCF_051225735.1. Taxonomy (NCBI): domain Eukaryota; kingdom Metazoa; phylum Chordata; class Mammalia; order Lagomorpha; family Leporidae; genus Oryctolagus; species Oryctolagus cuniculus. The sequence goes on from NC_142874.1 coordinate 30,553,947, forward strand.
TTTATTCTCCTGTGGCGGGGGTCCCCCCACCCCTGGGCCCTGGGGGCTGCCTCTCCCCGCAGCTCCGGTCGCCCACGGCCGGCCCTGGAGGTGCGGGCAGACGCAGCGTCCTGCCTCTTGGCGGAAGACCCTTCTGCTGGCGGGTCCCTCCTGACCCCCTCGGGGCTTCCGCAGACCCTGCGTGACAGGCAAAGGCACGTTGTCCTGTCTGGTGCCCGATGGAGAGGGAGAGGGAGTGAGCCTGGCTGGGTCCCCAGCGCCTGGTCCGCCGCAGGTGGCCGGTGGCCCAAGCCCTCCTCCACCTGCTCACCTGAGTCCTAGATGTAGATGAGAGGCACCTCCCCACACAGGGTGCTCACGGCTGCGCCCAGGAAGGCCAGCTCTCCTCCGGAGGACGCCGGGCCTGCGGCTGGCCCCTTGTCCTGGCCCCGCTGAGTGGGAGGCTCTGCAGGGTTGGCCTGGGAAGAATACCGACTTGGAGTCTGGGGACCCAGAGCCTGTCACACCTGCAGCCCTTATTGGTGGGACCTTAGGCAGGGCTGCGTGGGCTCAGCTGAGGCCATGCGCTTGGAGGAGGGGGAACAGGTAGGGGAGGCAGGTGCAGGTGAGGATGGAGAGGTGGGCACTCACTTGGGCATGCCTTACAGGTGACAAGTACCTTCATCATCTCAAGTGTGGCCTGGGAGGCAGACAGCCCCCACCCCTCACCCACACACCCACCTGGAATTTTCTAGCCAGAGCCTCCAGACTGGGGATGCTGTCTGGAGCCATCTTCATGAGGTAGCAGCAGGTTCCCGGGGCTGGCTTATAGGCGATCAGGAGCTGGGTGTGACATGCTACAGGTCAGTCGAGAGGCCCCCTGCCTCGCTCACTGCCTACCCCTGCGCTCACCCAGCCACTGGGTTGGACACAGGAGTCCTGTTGGAATCTGGGTTTCAGGCCTTCCCTCTACCCCCCACCCAGGGAGAGGGGGGAGAGGCAGATATGATGAAGCGGCACAGCCTGTGGCCCTAGGGGTGCAGGCAGCCTACCCGCTGGTAGTCGCAGGTGACAATGCCGGTGGAGCCGATGGGGAAAGTGGCCGTGGTGCCCGCCCACTCGCTCAGTGCCAGGCGCTGCTGGACCTCCGGCGCCCCGATGCTCATCTCTAGGACCTGGGGGAGACGTTCCTGGCACTCCTGTCCCCCACTCCAGTGCCCATGGCCCCCTCCCCTCTCTTTACCCAGATGCAGTTTCTTTCTCTGCAGAGAGAGCTCAGGGGCCCGAGTGGAAGCCCAGGCCAGGTTGGCCCGCCCCCATCTCCGCCCCTCTCCCTCCACACTGCGCCCTGGCATTCCCCTGGCCCAGCCCACCCAGCTCCAGGGCAGCTTGCCCCCACCCTCACCCACCCGCTGCTCACCCCAGCCCCGCGCCTGCTCACCATCTCGGTGTGTTTCTGGCTCATGTGGAGCCCCATGAGCAGGGCCCCCACAATCACCACGACCACGAGGACCACCACGACGACCACAATGAGAAGACGTTTGAGGTGCACTGGGCAGCAGGGGATGCCGAAGCGGCCCCGGGGAGCTGCTGAGTAGTCCTGCCGGCAGGGGGCAGCAGTGAGACCCGTGCCAGCTGGACACCTCGGCCACACGCACACTCAGAAGGTTGGACCACCAAAGCCACATAGATGCACACACACACTCAGAGGGATAGACAGCCAAAGCCACACACGCGTGCTCACACAGACACACTCAGAGCCAACACCACACGTGCACACACCCACTCATACACATGCACCCAGAGGGATGGACAGCCAACGCCAATGCCACCCATGTGCAGGGGAGGGCTGTGACGACCAGAGGAGGCTCCCTGGAAGAAGTGACCTGGATTCTAGCAAACCCAAGGCCTCGTGTGCAGGGACCCAGGGTGGCCTGTTTGGCCAGGGCTCGTCTCCTGCTATTTCTCCGAATTCCCTGGCACCCAGCCATAGCCAGACCCTGTGTTCCACAGATGGCCCAGGCTCGCCTACACTGCCGTGCCTTCATCCACACTCCCCCACCTTCCTGCAAAGCCCTCCTGCTCTACCTGGACAGCTCCTCTGTATTTTCTGGCTCTACCTGCCTTCTCTCTGGAAGCTTCGTGCAACCCCCTGAGTACTCAGTGGCTCCTCCCTCCACTACCCTCTCCATTTTTTTAATAAAAGAGACCTTAGATTTGTGTTTAATGCTTTATTTATTTGTTTGAAAGGCAGAATTTCAGATTGATAGATAGATAGAGATCTCCCATCCATTGGTTCATTCCCCAGTGGCCCTGGGCTGATCCAGGCCAAAGCCAGAAGCCTGGAACTCCATCCAGATCTCTCACATGGGTGGCAGGGACACAAGTACTCGGGCCATCCTCCACTGCTCTCCCAGGCACATTAGCAGGGAGCTGGATCAGAAGCGGAACAGCCGAGACTTGAACCTGCGCCCATATGGGATGGTGGTGTCGCAGGTGATGCCTCAGCCTGCTGTGCCACGACGCTGGCCTCCCGGCCCACTCCACTGACCAGTCCCTGTGATGGCCGTCACCTCCTTATACTGGAATTATTGTCTCCCCCAGGGACTCTGTCTCAGTGGCCTTAAGAGTCCCCATCTTAACTAGGAGGGTGGAGGAGGCAGGGTCCCACACACACCTGCACACACGCGCGCTCCCATGCACTCACCGGTGGGCTCTCCATCAAGGCCTCTTTGCTGCCCATGTCCATCTTGCCACAGGTGCCCGCCTCTCCTCGCCTCCTGGGTATGACCAGGGCTTTATATGTGCTCGTGCGGAGAGAGGGCAGAGGTGAAGGACCGGGCCCCCTGTCTGCCAGCCAAGTCCTTGACTTTGAAGCCTGTTTGTTCCTGGCCCTCCAGAGCCAAGGCCCTGATAAGCCAGCTACAAGTGCCCCCAAGGGCCCTTGGCCCTGGCACGTGAGCTCCCTCTTCCCGCACGGCAGCGAGCCTGGGTGTGCCGAGCAAACTTGCCCCTCGGCCATCGGCAGCGCTCACCATGGGTGTCTCCTGGCCGGCCTGCCTGTCTTGCTGGCACCTGCCCTCGCAACCCTTGTTCTGCTGCCAGGCGGAACCACTCAGGCGGCCAAGGGTCTGACCGCCCGCCACACCTGCCAGCAGAATTTCTAGGGGTGAGTTCGGGGTAGGGGGCGGAGGAGCCAACATCAGCAGACCCTGAAAGGATTTAGGGTGGGGGCGCAGGAGGGCTCCTGGGTGTGCACTTCTCTGGGAGGGCCGGATTCCCGCTCTATGCATTCCGCCTCACACGTGGCCTGCCTGACCTCAGGCTAGCCCCCAGTCATTCTTTTCTGTTTGGAAACTCTGTGCCCGCCAGTGGAAAACTCTTACTCATGTGCACTGCTCCACTCTTTGCTAGATGGCAGACGCGGCTCCCTCAACCCCGACGGCCTTGCACAGGGCTGGGTGTGGTTACTGGCCGCCTCCCAGTCTCCCTGTTCTTAGCTGTGCCTGCTTGCTCCACACTGCCGATCATCGCCAACATCCGGCTGCACTCTGCATTTCATATTCTCTGGTCCCAAGGGCATTCCAGAGGGCTACTCACCCCACTCTGTCCCCTTTCTGACCTCGTCACCACCACCCCAAACCCAGCCGCCATTCTCCCTCTCCTACGTCCTTCCCCAAAGCCGTGGCCGTGGCTCACTCTCGGATCGGCCGCTGGCTTCGCGGGGGATGGTACCTTTCCGCCTGGGCTCCCCTTCCCTCTGGGAGCCAAGTGAGCTGGGAAGCCCCTTCACCTTGGAGCTGCCATGAGGGTGTCAACTCAGAGCCCAGCACCTCCCTCTCCCGGCCTCCTCTCCTTGAGCGTATCACTCCTAGCCCTGTCCCCTGCCTCACTCACACCACGACCCTGCCTTCAGGCCACCAGCTGGACCCTCCCCACTCTCCAGCCCTGGCACAAGGACCCTCTCTCCTCTCCAGGTTGCACAACAGCACAACCTCTGCTCTGAGGGCCCCTGAGCAGCCCCAGGAGGAGAGAGGAAAGGAAGTGTTTGCTCTCACCGCCTTCCTCACTCCCAAACGCCCCTTTAAATATTTGCCAAAGCCTCCGGCAGCCACAGAGGATCCCCCGATGGGTGAGAGGACAGAGGAGGAGGAGGGGGCACAGGGAGCAGGAAGAGACCAGCATCCTCCTCTCGGCTCAGCCTCAGCCGAGTGCAGGTGTCAGATGTAGGAGCCGGCCCAATGGCCGTGCCCACCCCTGCCTGCTCCCCAGAGCCCCCTCCGCCCGGTTGTCCTGGCAACGCTGGGATCAATGGCTGACTCAGGAGTACTGGGGCTGAGCCAGGTGGGCAGCTTGCCAGGGAGAGAGCCAGCAGGAGCAGCAGGCACCTAAGGGTCCCTGCAGGCATCCTGTGGGGGCCGTATCATCCAGCTGTGGGGCTTGTTCTGAGTGGGGGTTATCAGAAAGGGCTGCCAAAGTCACTGATTTTCTTGGAAAGCCTCGGCTCTCTCCTGGGTCCTCAACCTCCCCCCTCCCACCCCCCACAGGCCACCCATCCTTGGGCTGAGGTTCTTACAAGGTTCATGGCTATTTTAAACTCTTTCTTTCTGGGGACTGGTGCTATGGCATAGTGGGTAGAGCCACTGTCTGCAGTGCCAGCATCCCATATGGGCGCCAGTTCAAGTCCCAGCTGCTCTACTTCCCATCCAGCTCCCTGCTAATGAGCCTGGGAAAGCAGTAGTGGATGGCCCAAGAAGCTCCAAGTTCCTGGCTTCAGATCAGCCCAGCTCCAGTTGTGGACATTTGGGGGAGTGAAACAGCGAATGGAAGACCTCTCTCTCCTCTCTGCCTCTCTGTAACTCTGCCTTTCAAATAAGTAAATAAATCTTTTTTAAAAATTAAAATTTTGTTTTTCTTTTTGAAGATGCTCCATTTTGTTACATTTTATTTTCATGCTATTTGTAAAGCAGAGAAAGACAAAGATCTTCCATCCACCAATTCACTGTTCCCAAAAGCGCACATAGCAGCTGGGGCTGGACAAGGCCAAAGTTGGGAACTCAGAATCAAGCTGGGTTTTCCATGTGGGTGTTGGGGACTCAAGGACTCGAGCCATCACTTGCTGCCTCCCAGGGAGCATGTTAGCAGGAGGCTGGATCAAAAGCAGAGTAGCTGGGACTCAAACCCATGCTTTCAGATAAGGGACGCAGGCATGCCAAGCAGCTTGTTAACTCTGGGCCAAACACTGGCTCCTTCATGGCTTTTTAAAAGCACTCCCTGGGGGCCAGCACTGTGGCATAGTGGGTAAAGCTGCCATCTGCAGAGCCAGCATCCCTTATGGGTACTGGTTCAAGTCCTGGCTGCTACACTTCCAATCCCGCTCCCTGCTAATGTACCTGGGAAAGTAGCAGAGGATGGTGGTCCAAGTCCAAGACCTAGATGTAGCTCCTTGCTCTTGGCTTTGGCCTGGTCTAGTCTTGGCCATTGCAGCCATTTGGAGAGTGAACCAGCAGATCGAAGATTGATTTCTGTCTGTCTCTCTCTTTGTCTTTCTCTCTCTGTCTCTCTGTGTGTGTAACTTCACCTTTCAAATAAATAAATAAAGCTCTAAAAAAAAAAAAAAAAACCCTCACTGTTGCCTTCAAGTTTCACAAATGAAGTCTGGATGCTGGCACCAACCTGGTCTGGGTCTTGGGAGCCATGGAGGAGGGAGGGAGGGAGGCCCTCTAGGGTACCCCCAGACCGGCCCCTGTTACAGTCTTCTCATCTCCTGGCCCTGACTGAAGCCAGCCCCAGTACCTCTCTCTGAACTCACCTGTGGCTCTGTGCCCACACCTTGGCCGCAGTGACCTTTCTCTGAAACCCTGCACACACGCCGCTGTTCGTCGGCTCCATGGGGCCTGGGGGGCCCTGTCTCCCCGCCCCGGGAAGGAAGGCTGCACGCTGGCCCTGGGCTCCCGGGAACCTGCCACAGCGCCGGGAGCATGCACATGGCACACACTTCTCGAGGCGCAGCGACAGGACTCCTGCTGGATCCGCCATGCCTCCCGCCTTCAGTACCTGGCGGTCTTGATGCTTCTGCTGACCCAGAACAAGTCACCCCGCTTCTCAAGGCCTTAGTGTGTTCATCTGTGAAATGGGACCAGTGCTGCCTGTCCCATCCACACCAGCGACATCACGGGCGCGCCACTCCAGTTGGCATTGTGCTTATCATCTCCATCATCTATCTCATCTCCCAAAGCCCCCCTTCCCGGCTAAGCATGGGCCCTGGACTCCCCACCTTTTGCCCGCCTGGGTTCCCCCAGGAAGCATGGGTGATGGTAGCCACCCCTTCTGTGTGTGCCTCCCCTGGCCTCCTCCCCGGCCCCTCAGCTGCAGGGAACGGGGTAAGACGCTCTCACTCTTTCCTTTGTGTGCTGGGCAGGGCCGTGCCAGGGACGGTGGGGACAGTTGCTCAGCTGCCCCGGCCACCCTCCCCTCCCCCACTGCTTCGCTTCCCAGGGGCTGGCGTGGGGAGGGCGGCACAGGCAGCTGGACAGGCAGTGACGAGTGGGCATCAAAGGGCAGGGCAGGGGCAGGGGCATCCCTGCCTGGGAGAATGTGGGCTTGAGCTCAGGTCTGTGAACCCTCTGCTGGCAAAAGCTGCTGACAGCTGGAGCCGCAGCATGAGCCGGCAGACTCCAGGCCCTGGACTAATGGGGAAAGGGCACGCACTGGACACGCAGGAAGCTGCCCCCCAGGGCCCCCTCGCCCCGCACCTCTGAGCCCCCCGGCCCAGTCACCTCCTCCCCTGGGAGGTGACATAACAAGGAGCAGTAGTCCTCAAAGGCTTTGGTTCCGGGACCCCTTAGCACCCTTAAAAAGTATTGAGGCTCCTTCTATGTGGGTTCTAGCTGGTGTTATTGACCACTTTAATATTTGCTGAAAATATCAATAAACCCATCCTGTCTGGATTAGAACATAAGTCACACCCGCTTATAAAGGAAAAGAACTTATTTTTTACAAAGCAAAACAAGGAAATGTGAGGAGTGGATTGTTTGACACTCTTGCAAATCACTTTTCATTTCAGACTGAACAGAAGACTCACCCTGTAGCTTCTGGAACATTCCAGGGGACTTCCAGAGGGCCCGCCAAGTGACAAGGACAAACAACCTCGTCACATTGATTTAGGAAAATCGTTTGAGCTCAGAGGCTGCCCGAAAATATCTCGGGGACCCCTGGTCTCCCAGGGACCCGCTTGGAAGACCCGAGCATGGCTGTGAGCTTGACTCATCACAGTCACTTTCAGGTCCTGGTGCTGGGACCTCCCCTCTCTTACCTGGGCAAAGGGTTCACACCTCCTCCCTGTGGAGGCTGACAGCGGTAAGTACCTAGGCAGAGCACACAGCACGGCAGGGGTGGGGGGTGGGGGTCGTCACCAAGCCCTGCTCCACTCCTCTTCCCCACATTCCCAGTTTCTGCATTTGTTAAGCCCGGGTTGGACTGGAAAGGAGCCAAGGCCCTCCCTAGCCCCAACAGGCAGCAGCTGTGTGGTGAGAAATGTCCCAGAATTCCGCAGATTCCACCTCTGCCCCACTGGCTGCATCCCTCTCTCAGCTGGGCAGACACAAAGGCCCATTCTGCTGGTAGCTGTGGAAACACGTGAATACACATGTCAGCACTGCCAGACTGGGTACACCCTCGTGCTTCTGGTCCCGCACCCCAGTCAACCTGGGTGTACACGTGTCGCTCACAACATGCCCCGGTCACATCCACGGATACACAGGGCAGGTGCACCCCAGGGGCCCCAAGTGTCCATTGGCGACCCTGCGCGTGTGTTCTGCAGGGCCAGGTGTGCACAGTCATGCCCAACCCACGTGGGCACAGGAACGCCTCCCACGCGTGCACCACGCACGGACGCCCCGGCTGCCAGGCACAAGCCCATGGCTCGGGAGATCGCTCGCTCAGACGGGCACATAGCGGCGGCGGCGCTACCACCCCGTGCGTCGACGGCTCCCGGGCCCCGGGCCTGCCGCCTCCGCCCCCGTGCGCGCCCCCGCCGCCGCGCCGCAGTCCGCGTCCACCCGCCCGGTCAGCCCTGGGCTGCAGCTCCGGGCTCCGCGCGTCTCTCCCGAGCCGCGCGCGGGAGCGAGCAGGGGAGGGGACCGCAGTCGGCGGAGTTCATTCTGCGCCAGCCGGCAGGCGGCCCCTAGCTGCGGCAGCTGCCGGTGGCCCGGAGGTGCCAGCCCGCGCGGGTGGCCCTGCCCGCGGGGAGCCGGAGGGAGCGCTTGCAGGCAGGCGGCATGGCGGGGCTGCGGGCCCGCTGGGGCCCCGCGCCGGGGCTGCTGGCGCTGTCGGTGCTGGGCTTCTACCTAATGCTCCAAGTCAGTTCCAAGAGGCCCCCCAAGACGCCCCCCTGCCCGCCTAGCTGCTCCTGCACCCGGGACACCGCCTTCTGTGTGGACTCAAAGGCAGTTCCCAGGAGCCTGCCCTCCGAGGTCATCTCCCTGTGAGTGTCCCCTTGGCCTGGAGGGGTGGGGGTGGGGGTTGGGGAGTAAGGCCAGAAGCCCTGCTCTCTCTTCAGAGTCTGGGCACCAGGGGGACTCCCGGGGCCGGGCGAGGGTGGGAGTTCTTGGGGGGGAGGTTGCAGATGCCTGGCAGGGGTTTCTGCGGTCGGCGGGCGGGAGCAGTGGCCACGGCAGGGGTCCCACCAAGTCCCGTCACCACCATCCGCATCAACGAGACCTACTGTGCGTGGTGCTGATGCTGGGGTGTTTACAGGAGCCTGTGGGGCCCTGCCTGTGATGTCACTCCAAGGGCAGAAAGGCCCCTTGTTGGAGCTGGGAGGGCGGCAGGGGGTGGGGTGGGGGGGAGGGGTGGGAAGTAGCCTGGCACCGGCCAGCCGCTGTGCACCCGGCCAGGCCAGCCTGCCACTTGCAGCAGGCTGCTCCAGGGCCCCCCATGCTTGCCGGAGGGACCAGAGGAGCCCTCCCCCACCCCTTGGCAGCACACGGCACTTTGCACGGTGACGAAAGTGCGGGTGATGGAGACTTCCTTGAGCTGAGAGGCCCGGGGGCTGCTGCTGCTGGGAGGGCAGTGGAGGGTGGGGGGCAGAGAAAGGGGAAGTGGAGGCCAGCAGCCCCTGCCCTCAGCCCCGCCCAGTCCCTGCAGACCACCCCCCTCCAGTACCGACGCGTGTCCCCTGCAGGACCCTGGTGAACGCCGCCTTCTCCGAGATCCAGGACGGAGCCTTCTCGCACCTGCCGTTGCTGCAGTTCTTGTATGCACTGAGCCGTGCCGAGGAAGCCAGGGCGGGTGGGGCAGGGAGGCGGGAAAGAGCCAGGGAGAGGAAGAGCAGAGGGAATGGAAACGGAGGTGCAGGTGGCCCCTGCTTTTGCCTGGATAGGGGTACCCCCCAGAGGGCGGAGCAGCCTGCAGTCAGGAGGAGGGGTCGGGCAGAGTGGGAGAGGAGAGGGGTGAACCGCGTGCCTGAGCCCAGAAGGGGCTGTGCAGGGCGGGACAGGGCCTCTCTGGACTCTCAAGGGAATCGGGGGCGATAGCTTGGGCCACCATCAGAGGGGACACTAGGCGGCAAAGGGGGCATCTTAGAGACAGGCCAGCCCAGGGACCACGACTTGAAGAAGGAGCAGGGAGCAGAGAGGGAGGGAGGGCAGGAGCTGCTGGCCTGGGTCAGGGTGAGGGTGGGGACACAGGAGGCGCCAGAGATGCCTGCTCGATTATTTTTAGGAGCAAACAAGGACCCTGGGCGGGGAGGGGGGTCTTGGCTGATCTTGCTGCTCAGGGCCTCAGGGGTCCCCACTCCCACTGCAGGGGGTCAGCCAGGCTCTGGTGGGGCGAGGTAGCAGGCTGGGGCCTGGGGTGTGCCCTTGGCAGCTCTGATCCTACCTTTGTCTCCCCAGGTTACTCAACTCCAACAAGTTCACGCTGATCGGAGACAACGCCTTCACGGGACTGTCACACCTGCAGTACCTGTGCGTGGGAGGGAGAGAGAGGGGTGATGGGAAGATGGAGGGGGCAGGCGGGGTGGGCTGAGGGGGCTGAGAGCCGGGGTGCAGTGAGAAGGCTGGGGAGGCCATGGGAGGTGAGAGCCCTCGAACCCTCTGCAGGACCCCAGCGGAGGGTCATTCTGTCCACCCCCCTGCCTGCATGGGCCTGCTGATGCCCTACCCCACTGCAGCCAGATGATGGTCAGGGACACAGGCCGCACCCTAAGCTGGGATGCAGGGGGAATTCCCGTCTGGGGGGCCTGAGGCAGGTTCTCCTTTTCTTTAGCTTCATTGAGAACAATGACATCTGGGCGCTGTCCAAGTTCACCTTCAGAGGGCTGAAGTCCTTGACACACCTGTGAGTACCGCACCCAGCAGACCGAAGCCTCCTGTCTCTGTGGCCTAGGCTGCAGGCACGACTTTGGGGTGACCCAGGGGTCTCTCTTGCAGCTCGCTGGCCAATAACAACTTGCAAACACTGCCCAGAGACATCTTCCGGCCCCTGGACATCCTGAGTGACTTGTAAGGCCTGAGTCCAGTTGTCTGGAGGGAGGGGGTGGGAGTCGGAAGTGGGATAACCCTAGGACTTTGGAAAGAAGGTAGGGCTTGGGTTTGGGGGGCCACAGAGAAGTTGGGGTCAGGTTAGGTATAGGCAGCTGTCTTCTAGGTTGGGGTTGTTCGAGACAGCCATGGATCTGGTCCAGATGCACAAGACACTGTGTGTGTGTGCATTGCAAAAACTCACGGTCATTCAAGCTATGTCTGATTTGAATTGACACTGGAGTCCTATGGCATAGCCAGAATCATCATCCTTATTTATATGAGAACATAAAAGTCTCGGTTGGTGGGGGGTTTGAAGGAACAGGGATGCAGGTTGTGCACTGCAAAAGGTCTATGACCAAGCCTTCACGCTTCGGGCTGTGTCGCCCCCATGGGGAACCTCCCCCTGCTGAGCCGCCTCCGCCAATCTGCTTCTGAGACCAGGGTGGGCAGAGTGGCTGAGAGCCTGCCCCTGTGTGTGTGTGTGTGTGTGTGTGTGTGTGTGTGTGTGTGTGTCGCGATCCAGGGACCTACGAGGCAACGCCCTCAACTGCGACTGCAAGGTGAAGTGGCTGGTGGAGTGGCTGGCGCACACCAACACCACTGTGGCCCCCATCTACTGCGCCAGCCCACCCCGCTTCCAGGAGCACAAGGTGCAGGACCTGCCGCTGCGGGAGTTTGACTGCATCACCACGGGTAGGAGGGGCCCTGCCTCGGGCATCGGCCAGGTTACTCCCCACCCCCACCACTCTGCAGGCGCTGCCCAGCCCCTCTGGAAAGCCCCAGACTCAGCCAGGCAACCTGCCCCGCCCAGCAGGCTCCTCCCTCCCTCCCCGCCCCTGGTCCCGAGCTGCACCTGCCGACTCACCTCTGGTCCTGCAGATTTCGTGCTGTACCAGACCCTGTCCTTCCCAGCCGTCTCGGCCGAGCCCTTCCTCTACGCCAGTGATCTCTATCTGGCCCTGGCCCAGCCCGGCGCCAGTGCCTGCGCCATCCTGAAATGGGACTACGTCGAGCGGCAGCTCCGAGGCTACGACAGGATCCCAGGTACCTGAGTCTCACGCGGCTGCGTTGGCTTAGCTGGGGGCGTGGGGGAGTGGGCACCATTGTTCAACCCTGTTGAGTTCGTATGGGGCAGAGGGGTAGAGGAGAGGAGCTGCACCCCCGCCCACAGGAACTTTCTAGTCTACACGGATGACCCAACAGACAGCAGCTAGGGGGAGGCATGGATGTAGCACGAGGTGGGGGCCTACCCAGGGCCATCAGGGAAGGCTTCCTGGTGGAAGGGGTACCTAAGCTGAAGTGCGGAATCCTAAGGGAGAGGGGAGAGGGGAGAGTCAGAGGTGATGCGCAGGTTCTGGTTTAAATAGCCAGGGAAATTCAGGAGGAGACGGGAGTGGCTATAGTCGTGAGGGCTGAGGGAGACCCAGCTAGAGGAGATAAGGAGAAAGGATGTGGCGTGCACACAGAGTCAGGAGGTGTGCGACCGTGTGGGGGTGTGTGTGCACATGCATGAGTGTGCATGAGCCATATGCAGCCCAGGGGCCACAGCATGAGATTCTGGGTGTGGAATACAAATGAGACCAGGGAATGATGAGTACATCAACTATTGTGGTCTACAGTTTTTTAAAAATATATATTTATTTATTTGAAAGGCAGAGTTACAGAAACAGAGGGAGGGACAGAGAAAGATATTTCCATCTGCTGGTTCACTCACCAAATGACCAAAGCCTGAAGCCTGGAACTCCATCCAGGTCTCCCACGTGGGTGGCAGGGGCCCAAGCACTTGGGCCATCTTCCGATGCTGTCTGAGGTGCATTAACCAGGAGCTGGATTGGAAATGGAGCAGCCGGAACTTCAACTTGAACTGTTGCTCCTGTGGGATGAGGGCAGATGCTCAACCCATCACAGCACCTTGGCCCTCGTCCCTGTTTTAGAACACTTCCTGCCGGAGCAGCAGACACAGTGGGGATGGGGGAGAGATTGAGAAAGGAGTGAGCTGACCCACGACGAAATAGAAAGCTTGCATTGCCCTGACGTATTAGAGAATTTGACTTCAGCATAGAAAACCTTCCCCGGCCGGTGCCGCGGCTCAATAGGCTAATCCTCCGCCTGCAGCACCGGCACCCCAGGTTCTAGTCCCGGTTAGGGCGCCGGATTCTGTCCTGGTTGCCCCTCTTCCAGTCCAGCTCTCTGCTGTGGCCCAGGAGTGCAGTGGAGGATGGCCCAAGTGCTTGAGCCCCTGCACCCGCATGGGAGACCAAGAGGAAGCACCTGGCTCCTGGCTTTGAAACGACACAGTGCCAGCTGTAGCGGCCATTTGGGGGGTGAACCAATGGAAGGAAGACCTTTCTCTCTCTCTCTCTCTCTCTCTCTCTCTCACTGTCTATCTCTATCTGTCAAAAAAAATTTTAAAGATAAGCTTATTTTTGTGCAAAAAATGTTTGAAATCCAGGTCTAAAAAGGGGTCTTTAAAAGGTTGTGGAAAATGCATATTGTGAAAATAAACTGTTTGTGGATTTCAACAACTGTTTGCACCAAAATAAACCTCTTGAACCCCATTTTCAGGAACTTTCTGAGGGCTCTTTGTGCACATTCTTGTATAGCAAGGTCCTTCTGGGAGTCGGAACTCTGGGGAAAGGTCTTCATGCACTCCTGTGCCTGGGGTGTCCCTGAGTCTCATCCACCTGCGGGTGTGCTCCAATCCCCCCCCCCCCCGCTTGGTCACCTGCTGGCAGGCTAGCTTGGGCCAGGCTAAATGGACAAATAATAGGGTAGGCACTTGGGACACCCAGCTTCCCGTATTGGAGAGTCTGAGTTCAAGGGTGGCTCTGCTCCCGTGCCAGCTTCCTGCTGGTGCAGACCACAGGAGGCAGCAGGGGATGGTGGTTCAAGCACGCGGGTCCCTGTCTGCATTGAGCTTCCGGCTCCATTGCGGTCATGTGGGGAATGAGCTGGTGCACGGAGCTCTCACTCTGTCCTCATTACTGTCAAATAAAACACTTTTTATAATTATTTTATTTATTTGAAAGAGTTACAGAGAGAGTTAGAGCCAGAGAGAGAGAGAGAGAGAGAGAGAGGTCTTCCGTTCAGCTGGTTCACTCTCCGAATGACTGCAACAGCCAGAGCTGAGCTGATCTGAAGCCAGGAGCCAGGAGCTTCTTCCAGGTCTCCCACATGGGTGCACGGGCCCAAGGCTTTGGGCCGTCTTCTACTGCTTTCCCAGGCCATAGCAGAGAGCTGGGGCAGAAGAGGAGTAGCCAGGACTCGAACTGGCGCCCATATGGGATGCCAGCACTGCAGGCTGGGGCTTTACCCACTACACCACAGTGCTGGCCCCTCAAATAAAATAAATTTAAAAAACATTTTTAAAACAAAATAAAATTAGCAGGGTCCCTTTCAGTGTGATGAGCAGAGGTAACACTTGCCGAGAGTATGGTGGCTGCCCACACTGAAGATCCAGTGGCTGGCAGCAGGATTCAGCAGTGGGTCACTGTCCAGGGACACTGACCTGGGCTCTTCCCATTGCGTCCTGGGGCAGGGGCAGGGGCAGAGCCAGGGTGATGCTGAAACTGCTGACTCACCGTGAGACAGGGTCACGGAGTGCTCAGGGGTGGAGATCGATCAGGGTGGGTGCAGAGCCCGGGGCTGGAGGGGACCTATGTGCTTCTGTGAGCGGGTGGGATGCAGGGTGGGAGGGAGGGCAGCTGGCGGCCAGTCTGACACCCCGCCCCCGCCGCGGCCTGGCCGCCTGCCTCCGTCCCGGCAGCCCCCTCGGCCGTGCACTGCAAGCCCATGGTGGTGGACGGCCAGCTGTACGTGGTCGTGGCCCAGCTGTTCGGCGGCTCCTACATTTACCACTGGGATCCCAACACCACGCGCTTCAGCAAGCTGCAGGACATCGACCCGCAACGTGTGCGCAAGCCCAACGACCTGGAGGCCTTCCGCATCGATGGCGACTGGTACTTCGCCGTGGCTGACAGCTCCAAGGCGGGCGCCACCAGCCTCTACCGCTGGCACCAGAACGGCTTCTACTCCCACCAGGCCCTGCACCCCTGGCACCGCGACACGGACCTGGAGTTCGTGGATGGCGAGGGCAAGCCGCGGCTGATCGTGTCCAGCAGCTCCCAGGCGCCCGTCATCTACCAGTGGAGTCGCACCCAGAAGCAGTTTGTGGCCCAGGGGGAAGTGACCCAGGTGCCTGACGCCCAGGCCGTGAAGCACTTCCGGGCGGGCCGTGAGAGCTACCTGTGCCTGAGCCGATACATCGGCGACTCCAAGATCCTGCGCTGGGAGGGCACGCGCTTCTCCGAGGTGCAGGCCCTACCCTCCCGGGGCTCCCTGGCCCTGCAGCCCTTCCTGGTGGGTGGCCGCCGCTACCTGGCGCTGGGCAGCGACTTCTCTTTCACCCAGATCTACCAGTGGGACGAGGGGCGACAGAAGTTCGTACGATTCCAGGAGCTGGCCGTGCAGGCCCCCCGGGCCTTCTGCTACATGCCTGCTGGAGACGCCCAGCTGCTCCTGGCCCCCAGCTTCAAGGGACAGACGCTGGTGTACCGACACGTGGTGGTGGACCTCAGTGCCTAGCAGGTGCTGAGGCCAC
This sequence comes from Oryctolagus cuniculus, assembly GCF_051225735.1. Taxonomy (NCBI): domain Eukaryota; kingdom Metazoa; phylum Chordata; class Mammalia; order Lagomorpha; family Leporidae; genus Oryctolagus; species Oryctolagus cuniculus. The sequence continues at coordinate 30,569,052 of NC_142874.1, forward strand.
TTGGGCTTCCCCCCACCCCGGGGCGGGCGCCTCTCTGAGGGCGGCAGGTGCACCCAGGCGAAGACACATGGGGCTAGCAGCTGTGTCCGTGCCTTTGACGTGCGCACACTTGGGCGCGCACGGGCTGGCGTGTGGACTGGCCCCGGGGGGCAGCGCTCATCATCCTGCAATCAGCATGACACTTGTATATGCACCGGGCACTGCGTGCTCCGGTGGGGTCACCTGTGGCCCCCAACATCCGCAGGGTCCCCTCGCTCCCCTCCCCCCACCCCCACCCCCGAGGATGTTAGTGGTGCGGGTGGGGTGCTGGGTCGGAGGACCCTGAGCGGCACCCTCCTGCTCTGCTGTGCGTCCTGCGGACCCTCTGGCCTTTCCTATTGGTGCTCCAGGTGTCTCACCTGCTCAGCCTCCATGTTGCAGGCCCCCCCAGCCTCCTCGGTCACGCTTCTAGGCACCCTGGCTGTGCGCTGCCCCTTCTGCCTGCGGTTGCGGAAGAAGGCAGACGGGCTCAGTCTCGCTCTCCTACACGCGTCCTCCGCTCCCATCTCCACGAGTCACTGCGCATTGAGGGGTGTGTGCACATGCGCAGAACTGCCGCTGCCGCCGGGGGGGCTCCCCGCCGCATCACCTTGCCTCTTCCTGCAGGGGGGCCCACGGTGCCCCTCGCTCCTCCTCGCCCACCCCTCAGCGTGCCTCCTCTGCTACTACTCGGGATGGCAAGGGCGGTGCCAGCCCGGCCTCCTGGGAGCAAAGCCCCCTGGCCCAAAGCAATAATAGTAATAGATGTAGCACAGCCCCGCTTCTCCCCAGCTGTGTCTCCCTGTTCTCCCTGGAGGTTCCCCTGACCCTGAGCCCCAGCCCACCGTGGATCCAACTCCATCCAGACGAAGCCTGTTTCTCCTCCTGTCACTGTCGCCTCCTTGGGCTCCGACTACCCCCTGGGACTGGACCCCTGGGCTGTGGCTACACAAACCTAGAAGAGTCAGGGAACCAGCACGCACCTGAGCCACCTGTGCAGGTGCAGGAGGAGAGTATGGCTGGAGAACACCTTGGGGGCCCCAGCTCCCTTCCAGCCCAGAGGCGCACCCAGGGGCACTGCCTCTCCAGGAAGGCTGAGCCTGAGCCGCCTGCCAGGAGCCTGCGGAAGGCGCAGGTGGGAGCCCAGCGTCTGCTGCCCCCTGCTGAGCGCTGGGGCGCACTGCCCTGGGATGCGAGGCGGGAGCAGCAGGAGCACCTCCCTCCCTGGTGCCCAGATTGTGTGGGGCTCCGTGTGCAAGGGTATCCCGGGCCACTTGGGGGGGGGGGCAATGCTGTGACTCACCTGCTTCAAATAAAAAGCTCCACCCCCTTCCTGACTCTCAGATGTCATCAGGGTGTCTCGTTAAGGACGGAGCAGGGCGGCTGCACAGAAGGGGCCGTATGACTTCCAGACCCTCCCACTCCTCCTGGCCCCTTTCCCGGGGGGAGCAGTGGGTAGCCCCAAGGCTGGCTGGCCCTCGGGTCAGGAGTTCATGGTGATGACACTTGGGTGCTGAGCCAGGGTGACTCGTCTTCACCACCTAGGGCTGACTCACTGCCCCCCCAACCCCGTGATCCTGGGGACTGCCCCATTACCTGAGTCTGTCCATCAGCGGGGCCAAGACCAACCCAGCGGTCCCACCTGTCATCCCTGCCCCGACCTCTGCAGGCTGCCCAGCTGGGGCAGCTTCACAGGTCCTGTCCCCATTCTCCCTCTCCATTCTGCATCCCAACGCTATTTCCACATGGGTGCTGTTCTCTGTCCCTTCTCTGCCACAAGCTTTGTCCAAACCCTCCCTCGCCACTCATTGTCTCAGGCCTTCTTGGATGTCATCCCGCCAACCTGCTTCTCACGCCCTTCTCGTGTGGCTGTAAAACATCTTTCCATTACACCACCCCCAGCCCAGGAACCCGCCTCCACACCCTTGTTCTGCAACAAGTCCACGCCCCTCTGCCCAGCATTAATGTCCCACTGTATGCGTCCAGGGCCCCTTACCATCTCCAACGACGATGGAGGTTAAGACAGCTGGGGATAAAAGGGGAGGGAGGGAGGAGTCAGATGGGGGCTGTCATGGGAATCCAGCCTACGAGCCATCTTTTCATGGGAAATACATATGAGAAAACTGTGCATGCATTTCACATTTTGCATGCATCCAAATAGATGTATCATTTAATTCCATTTTCCCACAAACATTTTCTAAGATCTGCGTGTGAGTAGCGGAGGTCTTGGGAAAAGCACACAGGCATTGTCTGGCAAAACAGGGGCATTGTGCATGGTCCCTCCCTCTCCACCCAAGGACTTGAGCACGTGGAAAGCTGAGCCAGTGACAGGATGGGGAAATGATAACCCCTCAGGCAGGGGTGCCCCGCTGGGTGACCCGGGGCAGGTCACTTTCCCTCTCTGGGCCCCCAGGGACCCTTTCCATTTTCAGGTGTCATTTGCCATGTGGCAAGCACCTGTGAGCAGTGCTGCACAGGGGAAGGAGACTCGAGGTGACAGCCCGGGGGTCACTCTGTTCACATGCTGTGCAGTGGCTGTCACGCTGCACTCTGGGGTCTAGCTTGTGAGCATGTGGACTTAGGCTTGGCCCCTTTACTTCATGTGAGATCTCAAGGCAGGTCAGCCCTTATGCAAAGCAGATAACAAAACCCATTTTCTGGAGTCCTGATTCTACCAGCTCACTAGCTCCTGACACTTAGCCTATGTGGGTCTCAGTTTCTCCACCTACGAGATGGGTATAATCATGGGATCTACTGGACAGCATCATTCATCACGAGATTTAAGGGCGTTGAATACATATCCATATATGGGAGCCCTTTAGAATAGTGTGCCTGGCACATAATGTGACTCCTATTGGTCCATGGGAAGCTAGGAGGTGCAGAGGCACACAGAGAGGGCAGCTTTGTGGGAGTGGACAGAGGAGCGGCCAGCTGCGGGCAGGGGCTCCTCGCCCCTCCCCAGTCTCAGAGCCTGCGAGCTTTACGTCCTCTCTGGCCTCAGATGCCAGCCAGCCTGCCCTGAACCACTCCTCGTGAGCGGGTGTCTGCTCTGGGTCGCTGCCTCCTTCTACCTCATTCATGTGCTCTCGGCTTCGCAGGCACCCCTCAGTCTTCCCATCCTGGGAACGCCTGCACTGTGGCGTAGTGGGCTAAGCCTCTGCCTGCCGACCGGAACCCATACTGGTGCCGGTTCAAATCCCAGCTGCTCCACTTCTGATCCAGCTCTCTGCTATGGCCGGGAAAAGCAGTAGAAGATGGCCCAAGTCCTTAGGTCCCTGCACCCACGTGGGGAACCTGGAAGAAGTTCCTGGCTCCTGGCTTCGGACTGGCCCAGCTCTGGCCATTATAGCCTTCTGGAGAGTGAACTGGCTGATGGAAGACTTCTCTCTCTGTCTCTCCCTCTATCTGTAGCCCTACCTCTCAAATAAAATGAATAAAAAATAAAATCTTAAAAAAGCAGGGTTAACAGGCTCCCGGCCTGTGTGCAAGAAAGGTTGCCAGGGACAGTGGGCTGAGTGTCCCAGACATGGCGGCATGTGCTGTCCCAGGGAGAGAGAAAACCGGGAGCTCCTCCAGTGGCTGGGAGGCTCCGTCTCTCCCTTGACCTCTGCATGCCCAGCTTGGGCCTGGCTGCCTTGGTCACCTGCCCTGGAGCTCATCCCTGTGTCCAGAGAGCTGCTTAGCAACCCTGTGGAACCAAGCCACTGTGTCAACAGCTCAAGGGCAAAGGCCACACCACTGCCCAGGAGGAGGTGACGGTCCCCAGTCCCCTGCAGCCAGCCTCACGCTGTTCCGTGCTGAGCCCCTTTGACTTCCGCGGGCACCAGCAGGGAGAGCGGGGGGCCTTCGTATGAGGCACCGTCGCAGCCGGGAGGGCTCCGGGTGGACACAGGTGAGCTGCCTTCAGCAGAGGGGGTCAGGACAGGCCTGTGATGCTGAGGTCAAGGGCAGGTTCCAGAAGGCAGCCATGCGGGAGAAGGCTCAAGGCTCCTGTGCACAGCCACCCCCAGGTCCCGGAGCTGGTGCCCTTGGCCAGCGACACAGCCTCCCTCCCCACCCCCCAGGACACCCGGAGATGCATGAGGCTGGCACCTTCCCCAGGGGATCCGCCGCCCCCACCTTTCTTGTCCCTCCAGGGCGGGGGCGGGGGTCCCGGGCCGGGGGCCGGTTTCACTGCTGGCTCTCACACCCAGCACCACCATAAAATTGATGCTAATAAGTAGGAGCCTGTAATCACGGGTGTTTATCTCTCCCCAAGACGCCTCCTGCCTCCTCCGCAGGGTTCCCATCAGGACTAAGCCATCTTCTGCAAGGATGCTCTCCTAAAAAGTCCCCACAGCCCCGAGGCAGCTCAGAGCAGCTTGGCTCCCACCCTCGCCTCAGCGCACCACGGGGAGCAGGGACAGTGTTCCCCCAGTGTTCAGAGGGAGCAACCGAGGCAGTAACATGCCGGAGGGCCTGGGGTTCAAGTCCCGGCTCCTCTGCATCCAATCCAGCTCCCTGCTAATGCCCACTCTGGGAGGTGAGCAGACAGTGGCTCAAGTACTTGGCCCCCCTGCCACCCACGTGGGAGACCAGACTGAGTTCCTGGCTCCTGGTTTCAGTCTGACCTGGCCACGGCTGTAGCAGGCATCCGGGGAGTGAATCCGCAGATGGAAGATATCTCTCCATTTCTCTGGCTTTCAAATACAATGAAAATGATTTTTTAAAAAAACTAAAATACAAAAGTTCGTGGAGAATGGAGTCACACGCTAACACAGTGGGCATTTGGCTTGGCTATTAAGATGCTGATTGGGACATCCCAGTCCACACCACAGCACCTGGGCTAGCTCTGCCTCCTGGACGCAGCAGGTGACTGTTCCAGTAATTGGGTTCCTGGCCCACAGGGAGACCTGGGTTGAATTTCCAGGTTGCAGGTGCAGCCCTGGCCATTGTGGGCATTTGAGGAGTGAACCACCAGAGGGCAGCTCTCCTCCTCCGCTGGGTATTTTCCGGGAGCTTTATGAACACCATGCCTACACCTTCCCCCAGGGAATGTTTCGGTCCACGTCCCCCAGCTCTGGGGCTCCCTCAGCCCCTACTGCTGAGCCGTCAGGGCTGGCAGCAGCAATGAACTCCACAGGGTGAACTTTGTACAAACCCCTGTTGCTCACTGGCTGGGGCACCTCCTAATGGAAAGATTTCTTTTAAAAAGATGTGTTTTATTGATTTGAAAAGCAGAGTGACAGAGAGAGGAGAGAATCTTCCATCTGCTGGCTCACTCTCCAGATGGCCAAGCGTGGGGGACGGGGAGCTCGGGCCAGGCTGAAGCCAGGTTCCAGGTCTCCCACGTGGATGCAGGGACCCAAGCGCTTGGGCCATCTCTCGCTGGTGCATTAGCAGGGAGCTGGATTGGAAGCGGCTTCCAAGCGGATTGAATTGAGCAGCCAGGACTCAAAACGGGGCGGGATCGGTGGCTTAACCGGCTTCGCCACATGCCAGGCCGGCGCACCCCACAACTGGCGCTCCCAGCTACTGCTTACCTCCCAGGGTACTGACTGGGCAGGCCTGGGGGAGAAGGTGTGGGGGAGCTGGGGGCTCACCGCTACTCTCTGGAATCACCAGTCAGCCCGAGGGTGGCAGGAGGGAACCCCCAAATCGCCTTGAGTCCCTCGGCTTCGCCCCTTCCCCTCGGTCAGCCCAGCACCCTGGGGGTGGTAATGGACACTCAGAGGAGCCTTCTCCCAGCAGGTGCCCGAGGGTCCCCCGCCCTCCTCAGACGCCGATTCCGTCCTATTTTACAGGGGAGGGGAACGAGGCGAGAGGGAAACACGCGGAGAGAAGCCGGCCCGCCACCGCACTTCTTCCCGCCCGACTGCCGTCCGCGGCGGCTTCCGCCCCCTGCACCTGTCCTCCCAGGCAGGAGTCGCCCCGAGGCGCACGGCCCCTTTAAGGGGCGGGCCTCGCGCCGGAGCAAGCCCCGCCCCTCGAGGCCGCACTGCGCCTGCGCCGCCCGCCGGCGCGCTGGGGTTGGGCAGCGCCCAGCGCCGAGCAACTTTCAAGTGAGTCGCAGACTCCGCCCCCGCAGGCCGGAGCCGGTGGCCGGTGGCCGGCGCGGTGGGACCGCGGCGACCCGCAGGCGCGCAGGCTGCGACGTGCCGGCCCCGGGCTGGACTCCCCGCCGCCGGCGACCCCGCACCTGCGCTGACCGGCGCGGCCCCCACGTGGGCGTGTTCCCGGGGCGCTGCCCTCCCCTCCAGCATGGTGTCCTGGATGATCTGCCGCCTGGTGGTGTGAGTACGGCCGCCTGAAGACACCCCCCACCCTGCGCGCCTCCCCCCTGCACCGCGAGGGGAACGGAGCTGCGGGCAGCCCGCGCACGCTCGGCCCCCTCCCCTGCCCTCCTGGGCTGCTGGCGACCCCTCCCCCCGGCCCTGCAGACAGGTGCGTGGGCCGGGGGCCTGGTGGTGGGCCGGGGGCCCTGCGCGCCTCCCCCCTGCACCGCGAGGGGAATGGACCTGCGGGCAGCCCGAGGACGTTGGGCCCTCTCCTGGGCTGCTGGTGACCCCTTCCCCCAAGCCCTGCAGGCAGGTGTGTGGGCCGAGGGCTGCAGGCGGGCACTGCCCCTTGGCGAACGCCCGGTGATATGGCACGTTGTGGGCTGGGCGGGGGAAGCCAGGTGCCTGCCTCCCAGGTGAGCGAGTCACGTGACTCAGCCTCCTGGCTCTGTGCTGCCCGTGCATCCCTGGCTGGTGGCCCTGGGCCCGCTCACATGGCCGTGGGAGCCTGTTGGGTGGCTGTGTCCTGGCTCCGTCGTGCACCCATGGGCCACCGGTGCAGGCCCGGGCAGGCCGGGGCTGTTTGTAAACAGCGGGGTGGGGAGGTGGCCTCCAGGACACTGACTCAGGCACCTCGGGTTGTGCAAGCCAAGCGGGAAAAACAGGGCCGGCGCTGGCACCCGGCACCCCCTCCGAGCAGGGCAGGGTGGGGCCCCTCACCCACCCTGTGCCTCTTCTTCCAGGCTGGTGTTTGGGATGCTGTACCCTGCCTATGCGTCCTACAAAGCCGTGAAGACCAAGAATATTCGTGAATATGTGAGTGGGGCAGGGGCTGAGCTGGCTGCCCCTCCTCCGGGGCGGGGGACAATGACCCAAGTGCACCTGCAGAGACCAGGCCCGGCCACATGGCCGTGGTGCAGGGGAGAGGGTGCCACCCACCGCGGGGCTCCCGTGGGCGAGGTGTGTGAAGGCTGAGCTGGTCGCCCCTCCTCCGGGGCAGGGGACAATGACCCAAGTGCACCTGCAGAGACCAGGCCCGGCCACGTGGCCGTGGTGCAGGGGAGAGGGTGCCGCCCACCGCCGGGGCTCCTGTGGGCGAAGCCGGCCAGGGTGTGTGCAGGGCTGAGCAGCACCGGGGAACGCAGCAGTGCAGCAGGGCGGGCTCTGTGGAATCCGGGCTGGGCCAGACAGGGCCAGGCCTCGCTTGGCTGCTGATCCCTGCCCCTGCCCGCCCACCCGCAGGTCCGCTGGATGATGTACTGGATCGTCTTTGCCATCTTCATGGCAGCCGAGACCTTCACCGACATCTTCATCTCCTGGTGCGGGCATGGGGTGTTTGCGGGGCAGGGGTGGCCCACAAGCCATGCGCGCCTCCCGGCTCACCTGTGCCCCCACCCCCACCAGGTTCCCCTTCTACTACGAGATCAAGATGGCCTTTGTGCTGTGGCTGCTGTCGCCCTACACCAGGGGAGCCAGCCTGCTCTACCGCAAGTTTGTCCACCCGTCCCTGTCCCGCCACGAGAAGGTACCCGCCCCCGCCCCGGGGACCCCCTCAGGGTTGGCAGAGGCGGGGGCAGGCGCCTGAACCGCCCTGGTCGCCTGGGTCCACAGGAGATCGACACGTACATTGTGCAGGCCAAGGAGCGCAGCTACGAGACGGTGCTCAGCTTCGGGAAGCGGGGCCTCAACATCGCGGCCTCGGCCGCCGTGCAGGCCGCTGCCAAGGTGCCCTGGGCAGCCCCGCCCCAGCAGGATGTGCATACCCCGCCCTGTGCCCCCCATCCCGAGCAGGACATGCAGTCCCCCCACCCCCGCCCTGAGCAGGATGTGCAGCCCCCCCCACCCCGCCATGCTGAGCAGGAGTGACCTTGACCTAAGGTTGCCAAGTTGCCGCATGTGGGTGTGCTCACAGGCGCATGCACCAGTGGGTGGTGGACGGTCAGCCCCGGCTGGCTCCGCCCCCTGAGTCCCCTCCCTGGCTCCCGCCCGCACAGAGCCAGGGCGCGCTGGCCGGCCGGCTGCGGAGCTTCTCCATGCAGGACCTGCGCAGCATCCCGGACGCCGACGCCCCCGCCCCCGGCTACCAGGACCCCCTCTACCTGGAGGACCAGGTTCCCTGCAGGAGGCCGCCCATCGGTGAGTGGGCAGAGGGACGGCCGAGAGCCGTGGCCTCCCCCATGGCTGGCTGCTGGAAACCCCGCGTCAATGCCCGGCCTGGCCTCCCCCGGGCCTGCTCTCCCCACAGGGTACCGGGCCGGGGGCCTGCAGGACAGCGACACAGATGAGGAATGTTGGTCGGACACGGAGGTCGCCTCCAAGCCGCCTGCCCGGCCCAGGGAGAAGCCGCTGAGCCGCAGCCAGAGCCTGCGGGTGGTGAAGAGGAAGCCGCCCACGCGGGAGGTCGGTGGAGGAGGGTGTGGGGAGGGGGAGGGGGCTCTGCCAGCCCTGCCAGCCCTCCCCTCTCACTGGGTGCCTGCTCTCCCCCACCCCCAGGCCACCTCGCGCTCCCTGAAGGTTCGGACAAGGAAAAAGACGGTGCCCTCTGACATGGACAGCTAGGGTCAGCAGAGGCTGGCCTGCTCTTGCCTTATGCCCTGCAGGGCACCTGTGCCAGCCACCTGCTGGCTGAGAGCTGCTGGTGCCGGGGGCCCTGCATCAGGGCACCCACACTGTACCAAAGCGGGCTGGCCCACGATCCTATTTATTGCCTCCCCCTGGGTGTGGGACCAGGACCCTCTCTGACCAAAGCTGCCCCCAGCTGCCTGTGTTCATTCCTTCCGAGTGCTTGACAGCCTTTGTCCCAAGGCCTGCTGTGCGTGGTGAGTCCCGGCTGTGTGGTTTGTGTCAGCGAGTGAGGTCAGGCTTGTGAATGTTTTGTTAAATAAATACAGAAAGACCTTGTGTTTTCTCCCGATGGGTCTCCCACGCCTCACATCACACACACTCAGCTGAGCAGCCTGCGGCTGGCCCGGCACGGCCTGGGGTTTGGAATGCGGGGGACACGGAGCCATGGACAGCGGCCACGCGGTGTGCTCCCAGGGAGCACCAGGGACACTTGGGGCGGCTGTCTGAAGGGGAGTCGCAGTCTGAGAAGCCTCCAGTTAGGAGGGGATGGGGACGGGGCCTGACCTGTGGGGGTGTGGGAGTAGGCCCTGCAGGGAGAGGTGGGGAGGGAGGCCGGCAGGTGCCTCCTGGGACGCTGGGTTCTGTTACCCGGAAGGGCAGCAGTGCGTTCTGAGGAGTGGCCACAAGAGGGCAGCAGCTGCCTCGCTCTGTTCTGCCCTCAGCTCCCAGGTCAAGGAGGGCGGTGCTGGGAGACTGGCCAGAGCCCCGCCCTGCCGGGCCTGGCTGCTGGCTGGCTGCAGGAACCATGCAGAATCCGGCGTGGCCTCCATTGGCCCTCCCTGCTGTTTGTGGTCACTGGTCCTCGGCCTGCGCCATCCACAGAGCCTCCCCTGCCCCCCCGGGAGCCAGGCTGCTTGCCTGGGCTGGCTGCGTGCCTGCAAGCTCTGGGGTCAGCCAGCGCTGGCTCTGCCCCCGCCACCCTTGGACTCCGCTGGGCTGCACGCCGTGCCTGGGACTGCTCTTCCTTCCTGCTCTGGGTTAAGCAAAGAAGTGGGGGAGAATGAGAGGAAGGGAGACAAGGTGGCAGCCCGGGGAGGCCCGGGGGAGTACGGATTAACTCCTGGCGTGGGGATTATCCGGGGTTTACTTGGAGGTGGCACCTGACCTGCCGGGCGCTCGGGCTGCTGGCGCACTGGTGCTCGGCTGCGTCCTTCGTGGCCGTGTCTCGGGTCTGTGGGGCTGTCTCCTCGTCACGTTCATGTTCTCAGACAATGTTGATCATCATCAAGCATCTGCCAGGCCGGGGACGAGTCAACACTGTAGGGAGGCGGGGACTAGTAATGGCCGCCCCGAGCCCCTGCCCTGGCCAAGGGGCACAGAGGACGCTAGTGATTTGCCTGAGGTGGCACAGCTAGTGAGAGAATGAGGCTTTGAACCAGGCCGTCTGGCTCAAGTCTGCACTTAATCACTGTGCAGGCAGGACCAAAGACAACAAGGTGTTTCTTGCCTGGGAGGCAAAGAGCAGGAGACTAACGTGTATGGTACATCTGTGAAATCCTCCCAACATGCCAGGCAGGTTGAGGCCATACCCATTTTACAGATGAAAAACTGAGGCTCGGAGAGAGCTGCAGGAACTTGTCCCCAGTCGCTCGGCCCCCGAGCTCCAGGGACGCCGCCTCCTGCTGGAAGTCAGCCCGGGGGGTGGAATGGCGGAGTCTGCCCAGCAGAATTAAAGGCAGAGCGTGTGCTGCCCGGGTCAAGTGCAGCACGCATGCAGGAGAAGGGAGAGTTGGGGTGAGGCCTGGGTGTGGGGCGGGAGGGGGCTTCCTCCTCCCGCATTGCTAGGAAGGCAGTGCAGAGCAGGCAGCGAGGGCTCCTGGCTGGGTTGGTGGTGCCCCCATGTTATCCACCAGGGTCTCAGGGTTCCGGGGCTGGGCCTGCTCTCCCTCCTCCCCGCCCAGCTCTCACACAGACACCGTCTCCCCGCGCCCCCCGGGGAGCCCTCTGCCGTCCCCCTGCGGCCTTGCATCCAGAGGGCACACCACCCCCGGTCTGGCAGGGACCTCTTTGCGTCAGGCCTTGGACTCTCTCCCCCACCCCAGGGGTCTCCCTCGCCGTTCTGTCCCCGCCTAGAATACACAGTCTCCCCAAGGGGTGACTGGTGGGTGATGGCGTGTGAGTAGCTCTGCTCACCCCCTGATTTCTGTGCCGGTCACCGGGTCTGACTCCACAGCGAGACCAGCCTCTTGTTGTTTGCTGGTAGGAGCGACCATGCTGGGTGCCTTGCGCTCTGTGGCCCGCCAGAGCCTGAAAAATGCCCTGGGTTTGGTGAATGGCTGACTGCGTTGTCCAAGTTCCAGGCCATCCGAGGCCAGAGGGGAAGGAGCGACCACAAGTCCAAGGGCTCCACGGGGCGTTTCTGGCCAAGCGGACATGTGACCCCGAGGCTGGGGTGCCGGGGCTTCCCTCTGAGCCGGTCCGGCCCCCAACTTCTACCCAGCTGTCCCGATGGGGCCCCTGTACTCCGGCTGGGTGGGGGGCTGAGGCCAGCGAGTCCAGCCCCTGCAGAGCCACACACCAGGTCCCCTGCAGCCGCCCCTGCCCACCTGGCCTGCCCTTGGCTCGAGCCCCTCCCAGGTGTCTCATCCACCTCCCTGTGCTTCCCGGTCTGGGGCTCCTGGGGTCCTGCCTCTGGCCTCCGGGTCATGGCTCACACTGGCCCGCATGGCTGTATTTTTAGCCACCACTCGCAGCAACCTGATGAGGCCTCTGGTTCCAGCACAGCCTTGGCCAGGCCTGGGCCTGGGCCCTGCTCCTGCCCACCTCCAGGGGGGCCAAGTGACCACTCAGGTCTCTGAGCCCCCTCCCCCCACCCAGCCTCAGGGACTGGGGGTGCCCAACAGTTGGGGAGGGGGCGACACCCGGGGGCAGGGAGGAGGGCTGGCTGCCTCCAGCCAGAGCCAGGGACACCAGGGAGGGTCCCTGGCCTTGGGCAGAAGGGAGAGGGCTTTCTCTCCTGGGTGAGAGAGGAGGGCTCCAGACAGGAATTGGGTCAAGGATGTGGGTAGGTGGGTGTGGGGGGGGTGGCCTAGGCCACAGAGCTTCCTCCTGGCTCCCAGAGCATGTCCACACTTCCCCCCCGCCCCTCCCCCAGGTCCTGGGAGAATCCCCCCGGGACTCCCCCTCCCCCGGGGTGGGGGCAGGGTGGGGGGAGGCCAGACTCAGCTGTCTGGAGCATGGAGGGGCTGGGGAAGCAGGGCTAGGTGCCCAGACGGCCGCGTGTGTGGGAGGGAATGTCCTCAGATGCCCTCAACCCGGCAGTCCCCGCTCTGACGTGGGTGCCCCCCCTCCCCGCACGGATTAGTGGCAGCTTTGGCCTGGCTCTCCGGGGCTCCTGTCCCCCGCCCCGCCTGCCGCCCACCCCCGGGCAGGGGGCTGCTCACCCGCCCGAGGGGCACAGGGCTGGCCCAGGTAAGGGGCTCTGGGGATGGTGAGTGCTTCCTGCCGCCGCGGCGCCTGTCAGCGCGTGCAGAGTGCGTGTCAGCAGGAGCGCGTGCCAGCGCGTGAGGGGCCGGGGTCGGTGCGGGCTGGGGCCGTGGCGCCAGCTGGCTTGCTTTTGTGCAGGCATCTGGCATGGTGTCGGGTGCGCCGTGTGGCTTCTCTGTGCGTGTGTCTTCTTCTGTGCGTCTCAGCTCAGCTCCAGCCTCGAGCCCGGAACATCCCTGACAAGGGACTCTGCCGGACCGTGGCCTGGGCTGGGCAGCAGGATGGGGAGCCGGTGAGGGGGCGGGAGGAGGGGGCCTGCCCCCGGCCCCACGAGCCCGGGCCCCGTCAGGAGCCTGTCCTGGGAGCCCAGGTCCAGTGCAAGGACTTAAGCCAACAGGGGACATGGGGAGGGGGAGGTACTGTCCCAGTTCCCCTGGGACAATCCCCAACCCCTGGAGGATAATGGCAGCCAGCCCTCGGGCCTCTGGACAGCCCTCTCTCCTATCCTGGCCTCTTCCAGGCTCCAAACTCCAGGAATGCCCACCCCTCAACCCGGCCAGACTCTCCCACAGCTCTGGCTCCCGAAGAGGGAGGCCAGAGGACACGGGGTGGGGTGGGGGACCCCAGGCACACCCCTGCCCGCAGTCTCACCCCAGAAGCCCATCTGGGAATGGGAGGCCGGGCCTAGGGGCCTCGGGCTTCCAGTTCACGTTAGCCTCGCCACCATCTGTCCATCAGTCATCCCCCTCCCGGGCACTCTTAGGCCCCCGGCACCCCAGGGGAGCTTGGGAGGAAGGGAGTGTTAGTAAACAACCCTGCACAGAACCTGCTTCTGACAGTAGCCAAGAGTGGGGGTGGGGGCTCCACGCCAACGCGTGCCACGTCCCTCGTTGGAGGCCAGCCCCTGCAGACCACCCTGCCCCCTCCCGGGACCCCTCCTGCACTGCCCTGACTGCTCCAGCCTCCAGGGAGCAGGCTCTGGGGGCTCTTCAACGCTCTGCTGTCCAGGCACGGGGCTGGGACCTGGGACGAGGCTGGAAGCCCCCAGAGCTCATCCCCGGGGTCCAGATGGGGGGGGTTGGCAGTGGGGACACTCCTGTCCCCCCGGGGCGGGGTGAAGGCCACGGAGGGTGACTCCCACGGGGAGACTGGGGAGCTGAGGGCCGGGGGTGGGGCGGGGGTACCTGCAGGGAAGGGAAGCGCCCACTGGGCGTGTGGGTTTCTGTGTGCGTCTGAATCTGTCTGTTTGTGTCTGCCCTGGAACCACCCCCGCAGAGCAGCCGGGATGCTTCCTCGGGTGGAGGGTGCCTGGCTTGCCCATTTCCTCCCTACTCGCTGCTCCCTCCCAGGAGCCACTCCCATGGGCTCCTGTCCAGCCCGGCCTGGGAGCCCTAGGAACGCTGGGGACGGGGCAGAGCCCCAAGACCCGGGGCTGGGGCACAGAGGGGGCACTCCTCTGGTCGCATCTCTACTCTGGACACCGGGCCAAGCCGGGGCACTTAGACCAGGCACCAGCCAGAAAGAGCCCAGACCCTCCCGCACCTCCTAGGCCCGGCGCTTTGGGCTGCTGGGCCCTGGGAAGGGGATCAGGAGGGGGTCTGGGTGGGGAGCTGCAGAGAGGGTGCTTGGCCAGGTGGGGACGAGGCGCAGCAGACACTGCTGGCTGATGTGCCCAGGTGCCAGAGGCGGAGAGGACCCGCCGGCCGCGGCCCAGCAGCCACAGGCCAGCTGGCGTGGGTCAAAGTGCCCATCACTGACCCGTGAGAACCCGACTGCCCCTGCCAGCTCTGGCACGGCCCCCTCCCAGCCAACCCCGCCCGAGCACCCCGGGGGGCACCCCGCCCCTCCGTGGCCTGGTCCGGCCCCTCCCACCCTTTGCTCCAGTTCCCGGGCTTGGCACCTATAGTGGGGGTGCTGCCCGCCTGCCAGGCTCCGGGGCCGGGCCCACGGGAGGGTGGGGCGGCTGGGAAGCTGGCACGCTGCCCCGGGGGAGCCTCTCTCGGCAGGCGCCCGGGTGCCGCGGGGGGGAGGGGGGAACAAAGGGCTCATTCTCCCCGTGCGCAGCCGGTGGCATCGCCGGGGCGTTGGCGGAAGCCCCCGGGGCTCAGGAGGGGGCAGGCCCAGGCGGGGCCGCCGAATCACGGGCTCCTGTTTCCCGCAGGGTGCTGGAGGAGGAAACCGGCGGGGCAGCTTCCCCACTCTCAGTTGCGCGTCTGGCGATGGCGATCGGAGGTCCTGAGGCGCTCTCCGCCGCGCTGTCCCTCCATTAGCCGCTCCGCGCGGTGCTGCGCCCTCGCTGGTGCCTCTCTCCGGGTCACGGGATCGGCCCTCCCGCCGCTCCAGGCACGACCCCCTCCCCCGACCCCTCGGCCTCCCCCCCCCCAACTCGGACACCTCCGACCCGGGGCGCGCGTTCCCCCCGGCCCGGCTCGCTCTCTGCCTCCGGGGGCCTCCCGCTCCCTAGCCCCGGTCCGGTCCTCCCGCGGCGCAGCAGCACGGAGTCTCGGCGTCCCATGGCGCAGCCCACGGCCTCGGCCCAGAAGCTGGTGCGGCCGATCCGCGCCGTGTGCCGCATCCTGCAGATCCCGGAGTCCGACCCCTCCAACCTGCGGCCCTAGAGCGCCCCCGCCGCCCCGGGGGAAGGAGAGCGCGGAGCGCGCTGAGTAGAGCGAGCGGGAGACCTGCGTCTTCGCCCGCCGGCCGGGAGGCCCCGGAGCCGGCCCATGGGGAGCGTGCGCCCGGCGCCGGCCACGACGACCGCCGCCGCCGCCGCCGCCCGCGCCGCGCCCGGCCCGTGAAGCCCAGGTAAGCGCGCGTCGGTGCGCCAGGGGCGCGCCTCCTGGACGCTCGCGAGGTGCGAGTTTCCCGGGCACTCTCTGGGCTGAACTTGGCATCCCAACTCTGAAAGCCGGGGTGCCCGGCGCGCTCAGCGCTGAGGCTCCGGCACCCCCTCCCGGGCGTCTTCGGGCCGACCCGCGCGTGCCGCTGCGCGGGTGCCACCTGTCATCCTGGTCCCTTGCACGCACGTTCAATTTTCCCTCCCTTGCCTCTCTCTGGGGCTCAGCCCGCTTTCCCCGCCTCCTGCCCTCCCCACCGCCACCACCGGGCCAAGGCTTCAGTTCCCAGCGGCGCCCTGGCACTGCCGCTGGGGCTGGGGCCGCTTGCCCCAGCCCTGCCCAGGCTGCCTAATGCCCCTCGCCCATGCTGATTCACCCCATCTCCTCTCCCTGCGGGGCCGGGGCCAGAGATCCCAGCCCCCGCACGTGTTCTGGGACTCAGCTGGAGAAACCTTGGGAAGAGACGGCTCTGGGCTGCCCAGGTGTAGGGGGAAGAGAGCAGCCAGCAGCCCTGGCTCAAAGCCCGCCCCCGTAACTCCAGCCAGCCAGCCAGCCAGCCAGGCCTGCGCTTCTCAATCCTGCTAGCCCGCCTGGGGGCTGGGAGCAGGCAAGCAGCACCCTCAGAACCAGGGGCTGCAGCCAGGGGAAGGTCCTTGAGCCCCAAGCCCTGTGGACACCAGGTCACACACTGTCAGGGCCAGGACCCAGCCTTTGCATCTCCCCAAGTCAGTGCAGTGCACTGAGCTGAGCTCTCGGCTTCTTGCTCCTCTCCCTTCGCTGTGGCATGAGACCAGGTTCCTGGCTTCATGGGGCCAGAACGGGTTACCCCAGAAACTCAGCCTCTGGCCAGGGCTTTGGCCCTCGGGGGCGAGAGGCTGCCAAGTTCCAAGGATTTGGGAGGAAGGGGCACATCCCGGCCAGACAGGACCCTTGGTGGTGTGCGGGCAGCGTGCACGGTGCCCAGCAGCCAGGTGGGCACTGGCTTTACAGGTTTGAGCTGCCTCGGTGGTCCGGGGCGCTGCCCACTCTGCCAGGTGGTGAGGTGCTTTGCTGGTTATGCTGCAGGGAGCCCCTCTGGGAGAGCCCCATGAGGGCAGGAGAGTGATGGAGAGTATGCCCAGCTTCCTGAAGGACACCCCGGTCTGGGAGAAGACGGCCCCTGAGAACGGCCTCGCGGGACAAGAGCCAGGGCCCCCGCTGCGGGATGGCCTGCACCATGGGGCGCTGTGCCTGGGACAGCCTGCTCCCTTCTGGAGGGGCGGCCTGAGCACCCCGGACTCCTGGCTTCCCGCCGGCTTCCCCCAGGGCCCCAAGGACACGCTCCCACTGGTGGAGGGTGAGGGCACCCGGGGTGGGGAGAGGAAGACCAGCTGGCTGGGCACCAAGGAGGGGCTGCACTGGAAGGAGGCCATGCTCACGCAGCCGCTGGCCTTCTGCGGGCCAGCGTGCCCACCTCCCTACGGCCCCCTGATTCCCGAGCACGGCGGCAACCAGCTCAAGAACGACCCTGTGGCCTTCCGGCCCCTGCACTGCCCATTCCTCCTGGAGACCAAGATCCTGGAGCGAGCTCCCTTCTGGGTGCCCACCTGCTTGCCACCCTACCTGGTGTCCAGCCTGCCCCCGGAGCGTCCATGTGACTGGCCCCTGGCCCCGCACCCCTGGCTGTACGCAGGGGCCCAGCCCAAAGTGCCCGCTGCTGCCTTCAGCTTGGGCAGCAAGGTGAGCGCTGGAGTGGAGAGGGTCCCTGGGTGGGCGTGGTGAAAGAGGAGGCAGCATCCAGTGCAGGGGGCGAGCCCCGGAGTGAAGCCCATGCAACCCCTGCCCTGAGCTTTCCCCTGGGCCTCCCGGTGCCCTTAAGCCACGGCAGCCGTTGACTCACCCATTTTCCACCCAAGGTCAAGGCCCTGAACACCCTGCCTCGGGAATGGGCGGCTTTGTCCTGAGCAAGCTCGGGCAGGGCGTGGGCGGTGGGAGGCAAGACCCCCTCAACTGTCAGAGGGAGACGCAGGCAACCTCACGGCCTCGTCTGGGGCAGCTCCCCACACCCAAACCGACATTGGAAAAGATTGAAAAAAACCAGAGTGGCTCAGGGCACGCAGCAGGCCAGAGAGCACCTGTGTGTCCTCTGGCCGTGGCGGGCCTTGACTGTTTAGTTGCATATGGGGCATCCAGGGCAGGGCCTGGGTGGGGAGGGCCCCAGGGCGGTAGGGGAGGCCCTTGGTGGGGCCGCCAGAACCTGTCCTTTCCCTGCGGGGTTCTAGCTCTGCCCATGAGAGGCAAAGGCAGCTTCAGCGTGGACCCCTTTGCCTCTCTTCAGGGCTTTTACCACAAGGATCCGAGCACACTGGGGCTGGCCAAAGAGCCCTTGGCAGCTGCAGAGCCCGGGCTGCGGGGCTTGGGCCCCGGTGGGCAGCTCCAGCGAACCGGGGAGGTGGAGCGCCCCGAGCTCCCGCCGCGGAATGGGGAGGCAGGAGCTGGCAGGCAGCAGAATCTTTGCCCGCTCTTCCTGGGGCACGCAGACACTGTGCCCCGGAGCCCCTGGCCCCCGTGTCCCCCAGGCCTGGTCCATACCCTTGGCAACGTCTGGCCCGTACCAGGTGGTGGGAGCCTTGGGTACCCACTGGGGCCCCCAGCCACACCGAGGTGCCCCTCTCCAGGACCTCCTAACGCCCAGGGCGGCGGCTGTTTCTCCTCCCACCCGCCCGATGGAGAAGAGAGCCTCAGCCCGTGTGGAAAGTGCCAGGAGGGCCTGGAGGGGGCTCCCGGTGACTCCGGCGAGGAAGTGAGCAAAGCCGCCAGCCCCAGGGCCTGCCCCCCCAGCCACCACACCAAGCTGAAGAAGACGTGGCTCACGCGACATTCTGAGCAATTCGGGTGTCCAGGCGGCTGCCCTGGCAACCAGGAGAGCCCGGCCGCTCAGCTGCGGAAGAGGGCAGGCAGCCCTGAGGTGCACGGAGCCGCGGGGAGCCCGGCCCCCAAGCGCCCACCTGGCCCTGTCCCAGGCGACGCAGGCCAGGAGCTGCTGGACGCATCGGTGGGGAGCAAAGCAGAGGCCGCACGGCGTGAGGACCAGAGAGGTGATCCAGCAGGGGGCGCTGCAGGGGCCTTTGTTCGGGAGGGGGCCGCGAGGCTGGGCTTTGCAGGGCAGGGCCTGGGGATCCCACCCTGGTGGCCAGGTTCTGGGCCTGCACCCCCATGGCTGTCTGGGAGCTGCTCAGCTTCCTCAGACCAGAGCCTGCTGGCGGCGGGGGGGGGGGGGGGGGGGCTCCTGTCCCTCTGTCTCCATCCACTTCCCCCTCCCCAGCCCTGACGCAGCCAGAGTGCCCGCCTCCTGACTTCGCTGATTGACAGATGCATGACCTTTGGGCCGGTTACTGCACCTGGCTGGCCTCAGTTTTTGGGTCTGTAAAACAGGGATAGATGAAGAAGGCGGCAGAGGTGCCACGCCGTAATAACTCATGTTAAGGGCTCTGGAAGAAGTCCCTGGCACCTGCTGGGCACTAGGCGTACGTCCACTGCCCGCATCCCTTGCGCCGTTGCCAGTCCCTTCGGGGATCATCTCTCCGAAGGACCCCCACGCTGCCCCAGGCACCCTGTGTTCTGCCTCATTCCACCAGCTGGATCATGAACACTGATACTGAACTCAGCCTGAGTGACAGTCTTGGCTTCGTCGTGGACCCCTCTGTCACACCGTGTCCCTCACAGAGGGGCCTGGCTGTACGGTGCCAACCTCCGTTCTCTGGCACCAGACTCCCACACCTGCTGTGGGTCTGGCCACACCTGCCAGAGGCGTGGCCTGAGCAGTTTCTGGCCCCTTCACGTCTTGGGTGGCTGCCCCTGTGGCCTGCATGGGCATCGTCTGGCCTTCTCATTTTCCAACGTCCTCTATCGTGTTGGGGTTGTCCCCTTATGTCATCACGCAGCTGGCTGTGTCACGGAGCCCTCGGGGGAGTTGTCCCATGTCTACACTGGCTGAACCCTGCATCTGTGTGCCCACAGTTTTGGTGGGCCTGACGCAGCAGACGGCCCTTCCCTCACCTGTCTGATCGTGTCAGGGCACTACCTGTCTCCCTGCCCAGCCTCTGTGCCTGCTGTATGGCTGCCAGGGCCACTCTGACTCAGGCCTCATGGGGAGAGAGCTAAGGCAGAGGCTGGGGTTTACATGAACCCAGGGACCCTAGCCTTCTGACTGGCTACTTTATCCTCAGGACTCCGGGATGGCAGGGCTGGCCTCCAGGGTCCAGGGCTTCGGGATGTACCCTGTCCAGCC
Source organism: Oryctolagus cuniculus (assembly GCF_051225735.1). Classification (NCBI taxonomy): domain Eukaryota; kingdom Metazoa; phylum Chordata; class Mammalia; order Lagomorpha; family Leporidae; genus Oryctolagus; species Oryctolagus cuniculus. Next base: position 30,588,485 of record NC_142874.1, read on the forward strand.
CTCTCGGCAGGCACTACTCCATGCCAAAGCTGTGTCCAGGCAGCTGGAGAGGCCGGAGGGCTGAGCCACCCCTCCCAGCTGGTGCAGAGGTGAGCCCACTGCCCCTGGACGCCGCCCCGCCCCGCCCCCGGCCCTGCACCCCCTCCCTCACCTTCCTTCGCTCTTTCTCCAGAGGGCCTCTGGCAGGGGAGGCGTGGCAGGAGGAAGCTTCGGCCCCCAGCTCGGAGGAGGGAGGAGCGGCTGACCCGGAGGCGCAGCTCCACCTGAGCCTTGCCAAGCACCTGCTGAGTGGTCTGGGGGACCGGCTGTGCCGCCTGCTGCGGAGGGAGCGGGAGATCTTGGCCTGGGCACAGCGTGAAGGTGAGCGAAGCTCAGGGGCTTGTGGGGGAGGGGGCCCCCTCCCACCTGCCCTGCCTGTCGCCAGGCCTGCCAGGACCCATGGCTGTCAGCGCTGAAGTTTCTGGCTGCGGGGTGGTGGTGGCAGCGGCGGGGAGGGGGGGACCTGGGAAATAAAGGCTGGTCTAGCCCAATCCTCTGTGAGCTGGAGGACTTGGTGGGAAAACCAGACTGAGTGTGCCGGAGCCCTGCGAGCTGGGGAGCTCAGGAGGGCTTCTGGTAGGACGGGCGGGCGTTCGGCAGGTGCAGGCAGGGCCTTCGCTCCGCTCCTGGGGCTCCGGGCTCTTCCCCCGCAGCCCTTTCCCAGCCCTGAGAGGCCCTTGGCGGCGTCCTCCCGCCCCGGAGAGGCGGGGCAGGGAGAGACTGGGCCCCTGCCCTTCTGCAGCCGCTCCAGCCTGGACTCCGGCATGTGCCCCCACTCCGGAGTCTCACAGCTCATCCTTCCTGGCCCTGGCTGTTCCCTTGCTCTGGGATGCCCCGCCCCTCCCTTCCTCCCTGGCCCCACCCTATGGGGGCCGCCTGCGTGCTCCCCACCGCTGCCTCCCTCCTGTTTCCGGTGAACCCCCCTTGGCCCTCATGGTGCAGTGTCTGAGCCCATCTCCCTACCTGGATTGGAATGTGAGCACCAGGAGGCGGGGCTGAAGCCCACCAGCTCTGAGTCTGCCTGCCTACCAGGCAGTGAGTGACCAGGGGTTCACGCTCCTTAAATCGTCTTCCCTAAAGAAAAAAAAATCTGCCTTGGGTGAGAGCAGGAGGCGCCTCTGAGGGTTTGCCCTGCTAATATGAGGCCTTTTAAAAATGCTTACGGGAACTGCAAGTTCATTTGAAACCTATGCACGGATGGATGGCAAAAAGAATTCTGCAGCCAAACGTTGGCTTACGTTTTTGGTCTGTTTTTCCGTGGACTTGTAGAAGGGCCTCCCAGAGACTTGAGGCCCCCTGGACGAAAGGCAGGTGGCATGTTGGAGGCGGTGTGGTTTAGTAACCCACGCCAGCAGGGAGAGCCTGGGACAGCACCGAGGGCGGGGCAGGAAGGGGGCAGCTGAGGCTGTCCCAGGGAGGGGTTTGCTGGACAGAGTGGTTTCTTGCCAGGAGGCCCTTGTCTGGGCTGTTGAGGAGGTAGGGGCCACCTTTAAAGGGCCTTTGGGGAGCGGGGCACCATGGGACACCTTCCAGGGGTACTGCTCTCTGCGTCTCTTGCTCTAGCTGTCTGCAGGCTTCCCGCTAGGGGCCAGTGTTGTCTTCAGCCCTCTGACCCCGTTCTCTCTCTGTGGTCAGCAGGTCAGGGGCCAACCGTGAGCGAGGACAAGCCAGGCAGTCCACGCTGCTGTAGCCGTTGCCACCACGGGCTCTTCAACACCCACTGGAGATGCCCCCGCTGCAGCCGCCGGCTGTGTGTGGCCTGTGGCCGCGTGGCAGCCGCCGGGAGGGCCAGGGAGAAGGCAGGTGAGACGGGAGGGAGGGGCTCCCTGGGGCTGAGGGGTGAGACAGAGAGCCGGGCCATTTGTAGGGGGGAGGGGTGGCGGAGGCCACAGCAAGGCTGGTCCACAGCACGGAGAGCGTCCCCACCCGGTGCCCAACCTGCCTGCCTGCCCATGGCCAGCGCTGCTCACTGCCCCTTAGAGTGGCTCTCTCCCTCCGCCTAGACCAGAGTGCCACGCTCATGTCCTTGCCGGCCCTTAGAGAAGCCCGGTGCCTCCTCTGTGCCTCCCACTGTGCTCAGCTAGCGCCTGGGCTCACTCTGTGACATGGGTATTGTGGCCTCCGATCTTCAAACAAGTGAAATGCAGAGTGGCGTCGGCGCCGGGATGGGGCGCCGAGTCTGCCCTGTTCCCTCCACGGGTCTCTCAGCTTTCTCTTCCTTGGCCACCTGAGGACTCCCAAGTTTCCCCGTGTTCCCATAGATGTGGCCAAACGGCGTTCCAGGATGCGCTGTGTTCTGGAACATTCTCTTCCGTATGACCGCCCTGGGATCTTGCAAAGCGTCTCCGCGTATTTAAGGTCTCCGTGTTTTGTAAGCAGAGACTCCTGTGTTACGGTGTGAGCCGGGCTTCCCAGAAAGCACCGCTTGGTGAATTCTGGAGCCTTGATTTAGATGTCGCATCCTTGGCCGTCTTCCCTGACCTCGGCCTGTGGTCGCCTTGCATTCTGGACCTGCAGCCTCTCCCTTCCTACCCCACAGGCGCTCAGGAGCAGGCCACACAGCACTGTGCCCAGGAGGCCGGGCACTCCGCCTGCTCCCTAGTGTTAACCCAGTTTGTCTCCAGCCAGGGTGAGCCACCGTGGAGGGGTGGGGCGTGCAGAGGGTGTGTCCTGTCTGGTTGTCCATGCCCTTGTCACCACCAAACTCCCTTTCTCCCTCCCACCCCGCCTCCACGCCCAGCCTTGGCAGAGCTGAGCGCTGCAATGCACCAGGTCTGGGTCAAGTTTGACATCCGGGGACCTTGCCTCTGCCAAGCTGATGCCCGGGTGTGGGCTCCCGGGAATGGAGGCCAGCAGGTAAGAACCAGGGCCTGGCAAGGTGGCAGGGGATGCTGGTGGGACTGTGACCCCTTAGGGGGGGATGAAGAGGGACAAGGGAGCCAGTGACCTCAGACGGCTTCCTGCCTTCCCTGGGATTAGGACCCAGGCAGCCAGCTCTGGCACCTGGCCCACCTCCTCCCCACGGGAAGTCCTCGCTCCCTGCCTGCCGAGAGTCCTCCCCCACGACCTGCAAATCCTAGCACAGCACCTGCCACTGGACGCTGGGTGCCCTTTTGGAGGGTCCCCGGGCTCCTTCAGGATACATATACATAGCAGGCATTCCTGCAGCATCTTAGCAAAGTTTGCGTGAAGTTCATGATTTGACTATAAAACTTGTCCACGCAACGATGGATGCACCGCGTGCGTGTCACATAGCCATCGTGGAACGTTGGGCAAATATGGACAAGTGTAAGGAACACAATGCTGTGGCCTTGGACACTTCCCAGAGCTGCTCTGGTCTGTTCCCTCCCAGTCATTTGTCTACCTATTTATTCGTCTGTTTTGCTACATGAGGGGACTTCCAAAAGTTCATGGAAAATGGAATGAAAATAGAAGGTTCTTTTGCTGCAAAAAAAATATATTGAAATCTACGCATAGTTCCTTTCCTAATGAAATGATTTATTTATTTATTTGAAAGTCAGAGCTATAGAGAGAGGAAGAGAACAGAGAGAGAGAGAGAGAGAGAGAGAGAGATCCTGTGATTGAAGGCGGGAGCTTTACCCTGCTACACCACAGGGCCGCCTCTGATGCATAGTTGTTTTTTATTTTAAATATGTATGTATTTATTTATTTGAAAGTCAGAGAGAGAGGGAGAGATGCTTGTTCACTCCCCAAAGGGCCGCAATGACCAGGGCTGGGTCAGGCCAAAGCCAGGAGCCAGGAGCTTCATCTGGGTCTCCCATGTGGGTGCAGGGGCCCAAGGCCTTGGGCCATCTTCCACTGCTTTCTCAGGCACATTAGCAGGGAGCTGGATAGGAAGAGGAGCAGCCGGGACTTGAACCGGTGTCCATGTGGAATGCCGGCGTCGCAGGCAGCATTTTGCGTGCGCTTTCGGAGGACCCCTGTGTAGAAGTCCACGAGCAGCTCCGTCCTGCCTCGCAGCCCTTCTTGCTCCTAAAAACGCAACATTAGGACTTGCGAGAGCCCATGACTCCTTCTTGTAGGTTGAGTTGTGTCTGCCGTGTTTTAAATCTCTGGTTGGATGGGGGGTGGCGGATGGGTTTAACAGAAGGAGCCGTCAGAGAAAACTGCCCCAACTGCTCAGCCTTCCTGTAATGGGGACATCACCAGGACCAAGGACATCAAAGAGGGTGAGCGGCCCCCCTGGTCCCTCGGACCATGCAGGGGGAGGCTGGGCCAGACGCAGAAGCAGGAGGGGAGCAAGCAGTAGACGTCTCCAGGAGAGATCTGGAGCTGCCAAGAGACCCCCAGGCCCAGACCCCTGCTCTGGGCCCCGCCTTCTTCATGTTCAAGAGATTTGGGGGGGGGGTTAAGAGATCCTGGGGCAGATTTGGGGTGAGGAGTAGCGGGGAGGGGACAGCAGGCTCAGCCAGGGGGTGAGGGCAGAGCACCATAGGCAGAAAAAGACAAGGGGCAACACATGAAGCCCCTCACCAGTCCCCTCCCTCCCACCCCCCAACAGAAACCCCAGACTGCGGCGAGAACTCAGCAGAGGAGCGTGCGGGCCGGGGGCCCCTGCCTTGTCCATCTCTCTGCGAACTGCTGGCTTCCACCGCCGTCAAACTCTGCCTGGGGCACGAGCGTATCCACATGGCCTTCGCGCCCGTCACGCCGGCCCTGCCCAGCGTAAGCAAGGCCGCGAGGAATGGCTGGGGGACTCCCCCCTGGGGGCGGGGACCTCCCCCACCCCCCCACCCCCGCCAGGCCCATGGCTTCTGAGCCTGCGCCGCCCCACATCCCCTCCTCCCCGCAGGACGATCGCATCACCAACATCCTGGACAGCATCATCGCACAGGTGGTAGAGCGCAAGATCCAGGAGAAAGCCCTGGGCCCCGGGCTTCGGGCCGGGCCGGGCCTGCGCAAGGGCCTGAGCCTGCCCCTGTCTCCAGTGCAGCCCAGGCTGCCTCACGCCGGGGCTCTGCTGTGGCTGCAGGAGCCCAGGCCCGGGCGCAGCCTCCATCTGTTCCAGGAGCACTGGCGACAGGGCCAGGTGGGGCTCCCACGCTCTCCTCTCTCTCAGCCCTCCTGCCCCTTGGGCCCCGGGCATCCAGGCGGGCAGTAGGGTTGAGTCCCAGCGCTATTCCGGTGTCTCCGGCCGCGCTGCGGGCACACCCCGCACTCACGCCCCGCCCCCCGGGGCCTCCTTCCTCCCACCTCAGCCCGTGTTGGTGTCAGGGATTAAGAGAACGCTTCGAGACAGCCTGTGGACCAAGGAGGCCCTCGGAGCGCTAGGAGGCCAGGTGCAGGTGCTAAGCCCCCTGGGCCCTCCCCAGCCCACGAGTGTGAGCAGCACAGCCTTCTGGGATGGCTTCTCGCGTCCTGAGAGTAAGCACCCCCCCAACCACGGGCGGAGGAGGGAGTGGGCGGGGCCTGAGCCACGGGTACCGGGAGTGAGGGCGGCCCCAGGTGGCATGTGCTGCTATCAACGGGCCGGGGCCCTTTCTGTCTCTCTCCTCAGTTCGCCCCAGGTCGGACGAGGGCTCCATCCTCCTGCTGCATCGCACTCTAGGGGAGGAAGACAGCAGCAGGTGTGCGCCGTAGGGGGCCCAGCCCTGGCTCCCTCGCCCCCACCCCCACCCCCACCCCATGCCGCTTGCTCCGTCGGTCCCCCCCACCCCGGGCGTCTCAGCGGATCCCTGTGCCTGGCTGGGCCTGCTGGGCATGACTCCCTCCCCTCCCCACAGGGTGGAGAACCTGGATGCCAGCCTGCCACTCCGAGAGTACTGTGCCCACCACGGGAAACTCAACCTGGCCTCCTACCTCCCGCCAGGCCCGTCCCTGCAGCCACTGGAACCCAAGCTCTGGGCAGCCTATGGTGAGTGCCCCCTGCACCCCCGCCCACTCCCCGACCCCTGACCCCTCCAGCTTTGGGCACTCGTTTGTCGGTGCCAAGGTCCTGAGGCCTGAGGCACTTCTCTTATTCCGCTGCCCCCTCCTCCCCCCACCCCGTGCAGGTGTGAGCCCACACCGTGGACACCTGGGGACCAAAAACCTTTGTGTGGAAGTGGCCGACCTGGTCAGCATCCTGGCGCACGCCGAGGGCCCGCTACCTGCTTGGCACCGGGCACAGAAAGGTGGGGCCTGGGCCAGAGACAAGGGCGGGGACAAGCTACTGAGGCAGGTGCCCATCTCCGCCGCCCCTGGGCCCGCCTGAGTGGTCTTTCTCCGGCAGATGTCCTCGCAGGCCTGGACGGGGAGGGGCTGTGGTCTCCGGGCAGCCAGGTCAGCACTGTGTGGCACGTGTTCCGGGCACAGGACGCTCAGCGCATCCGCCGTTTCCTGCAGATGGTGAGGAGGCAGCCCGGAGCCCGCCCCCTGCCCTCGCCCCCGGCCCCAGAAGCTCCGCCCCAGGAGCAAGCTCCCGGCCCCGCCCCTCCGTACGAACAGGCGGACAGGCGAGGAGCAGGCAGACTGGGCTCAGAGAAGGAGTAGGAGGCAGCGGCGGCGGAGGCGGGGCGCGGGGCTCGGGTCGCAGTGAACAGCCGTGACCACTGTCACACTGGGCCGCTGCCTGCCCATTTTGCTAGGAGAAAACCGCAGCCCGGTGGGAGAGCTGGGATCCGAGCCATGGCGGCCCCAACCCCCGGTCACTGTGCTGTGCTCTTCCTGGGGCTCTGGCCAAGGGCTGGCAGGAGGACCAAGGGGAGCTCCTCTCTCATCTCCACCATATCAGAAGGGACTTCCTGGTGGAGGTGCCAGCCTGCGGGGGGCTGAGGAGGCAGCGTGGCAGGAGAGGGAGCCACTGGACCAGGATAGGATAGGGCAGGAGAAAGGGGTCATGGGAGTGGACGGGAGGCACAGGCTCCAGGAGGGGCAAGAGGTCAGAGTTAAGGCCAGGGCAGGCCCCAGGTTCCATAATCCAGCTGAGCCCTGATTGTGCTGGGGAAAACTAAAACAACTCCCAAAGATGTGCACATACACAGAGGGGAGACAGCACACCTTTATAAACCAATGGCTTCCCCTGGGCCGGGCTGGGTGTGGCTGACAGTGGGCTGTCCCGTGTGGCCCAACCCGATGACTCAGGGAGGAAGGTCTGAGACGCATGCTCACTGGCTGGCCTGGGAAACCCTGCGCTTGCCCCAGGATGGACTTGAATCTTGGCACCTGGCTGTGACTCCCCTCGGGTCTGAGCAGCCCCCGACCCCATGCCCCGTGAGCCATGGGGTCAAAGGCAGAGGGGCTGGCTGAGGAGGGTGGATTTCGCTGGTGGCCAGTGGTAGTATGCAGCTCTGCAGGTGCTCCATGGGCACCCCTAGCCTCCACGAGGCCCTGCCAGCCCAAGGAGCTCTCTGCTCTTTTGGGCTTGGGAAGCCCCCTGCCCCTGCTCCCCCGTGGCCACACCTGCTGCAGGGGCCTCAGCCTGTCCAGCCACTGGCAACCAGAGCTTGTGGGTGGCCTTGTGTTTTCTGGATCCGGGCTCTCAGGAGAAGCTGACGAGAGCTTGGGGTTGGCTCCCCAGGGACTGAGCCACCTGCTCATCCATAGTTCAGGCCAACTCAGGTCCTGGGTTAAGACCCGCTGGTATAGACGGTGTGTGAGAGCTGGGGTCCTGTGCAGCGTCTTCTGGGGTGGCCGAGAAAGGGGTACCATTGAGAGGACTCAGAGGGGCCAAACGTGGGGTGCTGGAGCCCCCGGAAGGCATCCACCCTCAGGGAGAGCAACGATGTGGCCCCACAGCTCCTGTGCCTTGAGCCTGGTCCTCTTAGCGCTGTGGGGGCACAAGTTTGCTCTGCCAGCCCGACTGCCCCACTGCTCACCACGGGGGCCCTGCCTTTCCTCCCAGCCGCTCCCAGCCGCCAAGACTTTGGATGGCTCCGGCTGTGTCCCGTGCCCCAGGCCTCCCCTGGGGAGCCCACGCCCCCGTCCTCCCAGCCTCCCTGTTCATCGGCCCTTCTCTTCTTTGAGGTCTGCCCCGCCATGGCGGGCACCCTGGAGCCCGGCGCCCCGGGCAGCTGCTACCTGGACACGGGGCTGCGGCGCCGGCTGCGGGAGGAGTGGGGCGTGAGCTGCTGGACCCTGCTGCAGGCCCCTGGAGAGGCTGTGCTGGTGCCCGCGGGAGCGCCCCACCAGGTGCTTCCCTGGCGGCTGCAGTGCGGGGCGGGTGGTGTGAGGAGGGGTGGGGGTCAGGCTGCCAGGGGCGCTAGGGTGTAGTACACAGAGCTAGGCATGATGGGAGGTGGCGCCTGGCACAGGGAGGAGAGGGGCTGAGTGGTCTCCTTGAGGGGTTCAGCCTGCCAGTATTGGCCCCGGGGATGGAATCTGGTCCTGGCCACGCCCCCTACACCCATGCACTAGTATACTGATGGGGAGGACCCTGTCCCCTCTGGCATCAGGGTATCTGGGGCTGGCCCCAGGCCCTGTGCCCCCTGGGGACTGGGCAGAGGGCAGCAGGAGGAAGCAGGGACGGGGGAGAGGGCAAGATCATGAGCCTCTGCTGACCCACCCGCCCGTGTTCTTCCTGGCACAGGTGCAGGGCCTGGTCAGCACGGTCAGTGTCACCCAGCACTTCCTGTCCCCCGAGACCTGTGCCCTCTCTGCTCAGCTCTGCCACCAGGGACCCAGCCTGCCCACTGCCCACCGCCTGCTTTATGCCCAGGTGAGTGAGACCCTCCCCCTGCCGCCAATGCAAGGTGCGGTGGGCATAGCAGGTCCAGCTCTGTGCCAAGGCAGGGAGGGAACGGGGTGGAGGGGGCTGGAGGTTGGGGACTAGGAACATGGTAGAAAACCCTTTGTCTTCTCTCTGTGTTCTAGATGGACTGGGCGGTGTTCCAAGCAGTGAAGGTGGCTGTGGGGACATTACAGGAGACTGACAAATAGGGGGATCCCAGGTGTCAGAGGTCGGGGCAGGAGCAGGTAGACCAGGTGCTCAGCCCGGGTGATGCTTCAGCAGGGAATGAGGCTGGGGAGCTTGGGGGCTGTTAGTCACTCTCACAAGCACCACAGGCAGGGCACACGGTTCCTGCTCCCTGCCCAGAGTGCCACCAAAGCTGCACCTGCCCCACCCCGTATCCCCGTCCAGGGCACCAGGCCTACACGGGGGGTGACTAACTCCCTCCACCCCACCCCTGCCGCCTCCCTTGGGGGACCTCACAATCATTCTGCTTTAGCAACTCTTACTTCCGTTGCCTCATCGTCTGCCCTTGAACTCCGCTTCTACCTCCCAGGTACCCCCTGGGCTCCCCCTGCAGCCCTGCGTACTGCAGGCCAGTCTGCCAGAAGAGCCGGGAAGTATGGGGTGGGCAGGCTGGAGGGAGTGCCATGGGCCACGTCACCCTGTCTCACTTCCTTCTCCCTGATTCCTGATGTCCACTGAGGCCCGTGTGGTGGCAGCCCCCAGCGTGGGGGCAGGGAGGGGAGGCGTGCAGTCTGCTCTGGGGCAGGAGTTGGGGGATGGGAGGAGATGGGGACCTCAAACAGCACCGCCTGCTCTTCTTCTGGGCGCCCGGGCCCCTGCCCCCTCCCACGGAGGAGCAGATGGACCCCCCCCCAGGGGGACGCTTCATGGAGATGCTCCTGACCGTGTGGCCATGGAAGGCAGAGCCCTGGGACCAACAGCAAGGTGGCCTCTCTCCTCCCAGTGGCTGCAGATTCCAAAGGCACACCCCTTCTGCCCTTCTCTCCTGCCCACCCTGACCCGGAGACCCAGGCATGGGGCCCAGGGGAACCCTTGTCCAGTCCATCTGCCGCTGTGGCCACAGCCACCTCCAGGTCCGGCTGCCTGGGACAGCTTCATTCACAACCTCAGGCAGCTCCCGTCTCCTCCCCATGGCCCCTCTGGCCAGGCTCTGCCTTCTACTCCCTCCCTGTGTATCTCAGACCCAGACAACACCCTGGCTCTTGTCATACCTAATTCTTCCTGCTCTGGTTTGGGGAATGGTGTGTTTTTTTATTATTAAATAAAAATTTTTTATTATAAGTGTAAAGTGCTTTGAAAACCTTTAGAAAATAACAAACTCACCTTCAAGGCTCTCGCTACTCACCCCTGGCCACAACCCAACCACTATTACTGTGTCGGTAAATTTCCTTCTAGTATGCTCCGCAAGGATCTGTTGTATCCAGGACGTTTTGTACTTGGTGTCTCCCAGCACTGTTGTAATCGCTTTCTGTATGGCCCTAACCTTCATTTTAAACGGCTGCTTCTAGTCCATCCAGTGGCTTTGTCATGATTTACATAACCATCCTCGTCTGAAAACAGATTTTAGGTTTCTTCCTGGTTTAGAGAGCTCGCTGGTTCTCACGTTTTCTTGGTATGAAGGGAAAAACTGGGAGAACTTTATGTTACCATGCGCCTGTCTGCACTGGCCACTTTCAGTCGGCTTTCACACGCCAGAAGAGGGAGCCGGCAGGTGGGGGTCACCAGCAAGGTCAGTGCAGATCTGGGATTTGAACCAGGTTTTCTGATCAAGGCTCCGCACGTGTGAGAGTTCTCGCCGCTGAGACGCTGCTCCCGCTTGTGCACTTTTAGAGCCGATCAGGCACCAAATGGCACGCTCCTCCCGACATGTCACCTGCCGAAGCCGAATCCCGCCATCACCCCAGACCAGGGCCCTTCCCAAGGGAGGGTGAGGCTCTGAACTGTGTCCATTAGGGGTGCCGACGGCCCAGGCACTGTCCCCCTACCCCCACCCCCCCTCCCAGGTAGGTGCAGGATTTGCGAGTTTCACGGGGAATGGGAATGGGGGTTTCAGTGCAGTGGTTAGGACGGTGTGAGTGCCTGCTTCTCATTCCGGAGTGTCAGGGTCCGAGGCCTGGCTCTGCTCCAGGTCCCGGCTTCCTGTTCATGAGCACCCTGGGAGGAGGCAGCCGGTGCTGGTTCAAGTACATGGGTCCCTGCTACCCATGTGGGAGACCCAGGTTGAGTTCTGGGCTCCTGGCTTTGGCCTGGCCCAGGCACTAGCTGTGTGGGCACTTGGGGGAGTGAACCAGTGGGTGACAGTCTTCTCTTTCAAATAAATAAGTATTTTTTAAAAGTTCGTGGAAAATATGTGTTATGAAAAATACTATGCATGGATTTAAAAAAATTCTTTTTCATTCTGTTCTCCATGAACTTCTTGAAGTACCCTCACATCTGGTCTCTGTAAACAGCAGGTGGGTCAATGCCCATTTGCTCCAGGGCTGGGCCTGGGAACAGAGCCAGTCCCGGTGGGGGCTGACCCTGGCCCTCGGCTTGGGGCACCAGTGCCCGGGAGAACCTTGGGCCTCTGCTTCTACCGGGGTCCGCAGTTCAATGTCCACCTTCTGCCGCCAGCCCAGACACCACTGACACGCCCGTCACAGAGCTGGCAGGGAGCTCGGCGTATACGTAGTCAATGCCTTTTTTCCCTTCTCTCTTCTAAAATCCTCAGATGTTTTGTGCTGAAATAATTGTGGTCCGACGGCCGCGTCACCAAGATAGCACAGAAAGCGCCCAGGTGCCCCTCCGCCAGCTTCCCTTAAGACAAACATCTTCCATAAACCCAGTGCCCTCGGCAAAACCAAGACAATACCATCACTGCGTCCCACTGAGACGTCCTGGCTTGCCCACTCTCCCATCCCTGGGTCCGGCAGTTTGTCCATGTTTGACCTTGGCTCCCCCCAAGGTCATTCAAACAGCAAGGAGGCTCTGCCACCAGGCTGCCCCCTCCTGCTGACCACTCGGCCAAGAGCCAGGGCTGCTGCCCTGGAGAGGAATCTCGGGCTACAGACATCTCTGCCCTGCCCTGCTCACCCGTCCATGTCCATGTCCACGTCCATGTCTGCGTTCCTGTGCTGAGGCTGCTGACCCCAGGCCGCCCAGCTCACGTGCGCCAGTTGGGGCACTCATGTCCAATAGGTGGGGCGGCCGCCCGCTCTGGCCTCTGGGAACGGAGGCCACGGGGCAGATTTGAAGATCCCGGAGAGCTTCTGTATCTGCCCCCCCACCCCCCACTTTGTGTGTCTCCCAGGCTTAACCCAAGCAAGCCTCTTGGTGCTGGGGAGGGCGCTCCCCGCCAGGGCCCGCAGGGCCGCTGGACAGGAGGGGAGCGTTCTCTTGGTGAGAACAGGGGTGGGGTGGGGGAAGTGGAGCTGCGGTTTAGGGCGGTTGGACCGTCTGGTGTTTATCTCAAGATGCCTCTGACGCTCTCAGAGCCATGCCCAGACATGATCTCACTCTCTCGTTCAGTCATCCCTGGAGGCAGAAGGGAGTCTGGCAGCAGTACTGCCCCCACTTCACAGGTGGGAAAACTGAGGATCACAAACGCACGGAGCCAATCTGTTGTCCTGGGGTACTGCACCCAGCCCCAGGGAGCTGGTTGAGAGGTGTTGGACAGGGCAAGTGCCTCAAAAGCTTAGGGGGTGCCCGTGTGGCCCTGCACAGGGCTCTGTCTGCAGCAAGCGTGCAGCCAGTCCCCCACCGCGAGAAGGGTCTACGGCTCCCCAGTGGAACCTGTTCTCAGGCACAAGCCAGGAGGGTGGGTCTTTGCGGGGTAGCCCAACCTGCAAGCTCCGGGGCTGCCTGGGGCCCACACGGCTCCTCTCGAATAGCCTGCCTTGCCATCCACCCTGGCCAAGAAAAGCTGCCAGGAACCTAATCGGAAGCCCACCACATCCCCAAGGAGCGCAGAGCCGGCCGGTCAGCAGGGCGGGTGGGTGGCTTTGCTCTCATCAGCCAGCTACTGTCCCCAACCCCCGAAGGCGGAGGGAGGAGGGGCCGGTGGGGAGGCCTGTGTGGGTGAGGAGCCCAGACTTGGCTGGCTCTTCGGATTCCTCCCAGCTGGCGGCGAGGAGGAAAGGTCAGGCTGAGCCGAGCGAGCGGGAGCTGGCCACGCTGCAGCGCCCTGCGCAGGACATGCCGTGCACAGGAGGACGCTAAGGGCAGCCCCCAGTGCCCAGCCCTGTCCCCTCCCCGCGTCCGGCCCGCCCCGATCGTGATCACTTAGCATTTAGGCTGTCACCCTCAACCGACTTTTTATTATGGATCAGAACCTCGCGTTCCCGAACCCCAGCCCTCGGCGGGACATCCAGTACGTGTCAGCGAAGTCAGAAGAAAGTTACTTAGGTCGTCATCATCTCAGACAATGCCCTGGCGGGTTAAGACAAAAGGCGGGGGCCGCGGGTCCCGGGGCGGACACCCTGGCCGCCGTGACGTCATCGGGCCTGTGACGTCACCGCCGCGGCGCCCCGCACCCTGCGGGCCAGATGGCGTCACCATCGGAACCTGCGTAAACAAGTATGCGCTCGGGGAGCCGCAGCGAGAGAGAGACAGAGAGAGACAGAGAGAGAGAGCGCGCTGACCCTGGGGCATGAGCCAGGCCGGAGGTCCGCTCGGCCCCACAGGGCGCTAGGCCCCCTGACGGGCTGGCCCCGCCCCGGGCGGCCGGCGCGGGCCAATCCGGGCGGGCCGCGGCGCCACGCAGCCTATCAGCGGCCAGGGCTCGCCGGGCGCTTCCGCGTTGGGCAGCTCGCCGGCGCGGGCCGGGCCGCACGCTCGGCCGCAGCCCCGCCTGGCCGCTGCGCGGGGCCCGGGCCACCGCCCGCCGGGGCCCGATGGCCTCGGAGGACCTGGCGGGGGCGCTGGCGGCCGTGCTGGAGGGCCGGGGGCTGCGCGTGCACAGCTGTGACTCGGGGCCGGCCGGGCAGCCGCGAGCGCGGCTGCGGACCAACGTCTCCTACGTGGTGCTGGCCGTGTTCCTCAACGAGCAGGTGAGCGAGCCCGCCGGGCCCTGCTGGGCACGAAGACACAACGGCCAGGGCCGGCGCCGCCTCGCGCGTGGCGTTCCCCAGTTCTGCAAAGCACTCACTCACGCGCGCCTCGCAGCCCTGTGGGTGGCCGGGTGCACAGAGGGCTGCGCCCTGGCCCTCGGTTCCTGCAGCACAGAGCTCCCCTCCCCCAGGCCCTAGGTGAGAGCTGGCTCCCTGGGACGTCTGAGGCGTGGCCTGCGCCCCCCCCCCCACCCCCGCCTGGTTATGGCACAAGGCAGGCTCACGCTCAGATCTGACCCCTTGTCGCTGCTCTGGGTCCCTGTTGTAGGCTGTGAGATAAGAATCAGAAGGGGCCAGAGCCCCAGGTGGACCTGCATGGGGGTGTTGGGGGGGATCAGAACCCAGACCCCAGAGTGAGGACCTGCCACTAGGCTGTGCACCCCATGGGGACGCAGGAGACACACAGTGACACAGTGGAGACACACACGCAGCCCGATCTTGACCCACAGAGAGCAGCTGGCTGCAGGCCCCCCGCCCCCAGGGAGGGGGTCTTGGGCAACCCCAGGGCAGGGAAAGGCCTGGCTGGCTGGCCTCTCCCGTGCGTGGTGGAGAGTGCCAATCCCCTCTCCCCTCAGGACGAGGTGCTCCTGATCCAGGAGGCCAAGAGAGAGTGCCGGGGGTCGTGGTACCTGCCGGCGGGGAGGATGGAGCCCGGGGAGACCATCGTGGAGGCCCTGCAGCGGGAGGTGAAGGAGGAGGCGGGGCTGCAGTGCGAGCCCGAGACCCTGCTTGCCGTGGAGGAGCGAGGCCCCTCCTGGATCCGTTTTGTGTTCCTGGCTCGTCCCACAGGTATGGCTCTCCTGGGGCAGTGCCGTAGCCGCCTTCCTCTGACTCCCCCCCCCCCCCCCCGTGGTCTTCCGGTGAGATGAGCCCACTCCCTAGCCAGCCCTGTGCTGACTGCTACAGCTCTGGCACTGGCAGACCCTAGCCTGGGGAGGTGGGAGTGGGGGAAGCTCAGCCCCAGCCCTGGCCCCGCTCGGGGTTAGAACCAGGGTGGCCTGCCGGGTCTGTGTCCTCTGCGAGATCCGGTGCTTCCTCCCACCCACACCACTGCTCCTGCCCCCACTCTCCCCTAGGTGGGACGCTGAAAACCTCACAGGAGGCCGATGCAGAGTCCCTGCAGGCTGGCTGGTACCCACGCAGCTCCCTGGCCACTCCTCTGCGAGCCCATGACATCTTGCACCTGATAGAGCTGGCCGCCCGGTACCGCCAGCAGGCCAGGCACCCTCCCGTTCTGCCCCAGGAGCTGCCCTGCAGTGTGGTGTGCCAGCGGCTCGTGGCCACCTTCACCGGTGCCCAGACGGTATGGGTGCTGGTGGGCACGGTGGGGGCGCCTCACTTGCCCGTCACGGCCTGTGACTTCGCCCCTATGGAGCAGAGGGGCGGCCTGAAGGTGGCCGTGCTGCGGCTGCTCCAGGAGTGCCTGACCCTGCACAGTTTGGCCGTGGAGACCAAGGGGCTGCTGGGGTTGCAGCACCTGGGCAAGGACCATGCCGATGGCATCTGCCTGAACGTGCTGCTGGCGGTGGCTTTTCGCAACCCGGGCATCCAGGAGGAGCCCCCGAAGATTCGGGGTGAGAACTACGCGTGGTGGAAGGTGGGGGATGCAGGCCTGCAGGGCCAGCTCCTCCAGAGGTTGCTGGACTGTTCTGCTGTCCCACTGAACAGATAGGTGCCCTCCCCGAGGGACGCGGAAGCCAGCAATCTGGGCTCATGCTGCATCGGCAGCAGAGGCTGCTCTGGGTCTCGGGGCCTGCGGGGAGCAGGCTACCACAGTGCATCAGAAGGGACAGTGCCTTCACCAAGCAAAGGGTCCAGAGGTCCAGGGCCCTGCCGCCAAGGGCACACGATGCGTCTCCCCCCCGGGTTGGGGAGGGGGACGCGGGAGCATCCTGGAGTCTCGTTGTTCTGTGTGCACCCCCACGAAGGCCCCGCCCTGGCCTCTGCGGGCACTTGGGGCTCCCAGGGGACCAGGAGGGCATCCCTTGCTGAGTAAACAGGTGTTGCCACCTGCCTTTCCTGCCCAAATGTCTGTGTGGGGAGGACACGAGGGGGCTGCTGCTGTGTGGCCCCCGGCTCAGCAGTGGCCGCCGCCCAGGCCTTTCCCTGACAGTGTGCTGGCACTGGCACCGGGCAGGACGTCACCGAGGGGACCACAGCCCCAAGGGAGGCTCAGCTATAACCCTGCGGGGTGGAGCAGCGGGCATCTGCAGAGAGCTGCCGGTGGGACGGGAGCTGTGAGTGGTGTCCCCGTCTCTGCCCAGCTCCATTCTCCTGGCCCGCCCTGGGCCGGATCCTCCACCGCCTGGCCTTTTCACAAGTCCGGTCCAAGCTGGAAACCCTTTTCTCCACTGCCCCCAGCCCAGGCCACCCATGGTGGGATTTCTTTCAGCTTTGCGAAAAACACAAGGGGAAAAACCACAGGGGACAAAATGTGCCACTGGCTGTGTTCAGGCCTGTGTCCAGCCACGCTGGGGAGGCCGGGCTGGATGGAGACCCCCCCAAGCCCCCAAACACAAAGTCTGTTAGATCATCACCGCTCCGACAGACATCACCACGCACGTCAACACGCGCCGTGCTCGCGGACACCGGGGCCCCCACCCCTCGGTGTCTCTGCCCCCGGCGGGCTCCCGGCCCTAGGTGAGGTGAGCATAAGAGACTACTGCGCAGCCAAGTCTGGCTCCTGGCAGGCGTGGGGGAGCGTCAGATTCGCATCGCCACAGCCTGTCTCTATTTACAGCCCCCCCTCACCCCCACCCCCGCCGCCCGGTGCTGGAAAAGGAATTTGTCTTCCTGGGGAGGTGGTGGGGGGAGCGGGAGATGGGCCCGAATTAGCAGCCGAGCCCTGGGCGGAAGGAGAAGGCTGGAGAGGAACACACACGCCAGGTCCACGCGATCACACCGTTTATTGCTGTACTGTCTTATAAAGACACCGCGCAAATGCCAGAGCGCACCGACAGAGGGGGCGCCCGCACACCCAGACCCCCGCCGACGGCCACGTGCCCGTGCAGGCACGCTCCCCCGGGGCAGCAGTGGGCGAGGCGGAGGTCACGGAGTTTCCTTCTCTTTCCTGTCACCTCCTGGCAACCTGCTCCTGGCTTCTAGAAGCAGCGTGGGCAGGAGAAGGAAGCGAAAGGGGCTCCGGCCTCCGCCTCGGCCTCCTCCTCCTCCTCCTCGCCCAGAAGCCCAGCCAGCAACTGCAGCCCCGTGTGAGGTAATGCCTGGCACCGCCCGCCCGTGTGCTCCTACAGGTCGAGACAGATTCGGCTCAGGCAGGGCGGCAGCCCGGCCGCGGAGGGCACGCGGGGAGAAGGCCACCAGACCCGGCTGCCACCGGCGCCTCGGCCCCTTCCCATCAGGCCTCCCTCGGCACCCTCAGCTCTCGGAGGAGGAGGGTGCACCCTCGGGGGCGCTGGGCGCTGGGCTGGAGGCTGCAGCGCCAGGCCCCACCTCCCTGGTCTCTGACCTCTCCGCCCAGGTGTTCTGGACCTGCCGAGACGGGTTCAGAAGGCGCCAGAGAGAAACCAGCTGGAACTGTAGCCTGGCACCCAGCTCCCCAGGCCCTCTCCCGCCCTGGCTGCAGCTGCACCAAGGTTCTCATTAGCAGCTGCCCCCGCCTGGGCGCGGAACATGCTTTGGGCATTTGCCATGGGGTGGTTGGGAATTTTGCAACCGTCTCCAGGACAGAGCGGGAAGAGGGGCTTCCTTGTCACTCGGTTCCTGCCCTGCTCCCGGGGTTAAGCCAGTGAGGCAGGAAAACAGTCAAGTCTCAGCAGCTGCTGGGGGCCCTGGCGTCACACGGCTCCCGACCCCATGCCTGGCCTGGCCTCCTGGCCAGCCCTGGAGCCAGCAGCTCACTCCCTCTCTTGCCCCTGGCATTGACTCACAGGGCTTAGCCCCGGGCACACACGGCCACTCCGGAGGATGATAGGCACACGACACAACAGGGTTTGGGGGCTCCAGGTGGAGTTCACCCAGCTCCTCCCGGGGAGGGGGGCCCCAGGCCTGCAAGCCGCTTCTCTCACCCCACAGCACCTGGGCCTGGGAGGCCCCCGCCCTGAGACCCGGTCCCAGTGTGGTCACCGGCCCAAGGCTGCCTGGGAGCCGCAGCCCCCCACCAAGAGGAGAGGGAGGCAGCGCTGGGGCAGAGGTGTGGACAGGAGTCTCCCGGCTCAGACTTGTCCTTCCGGGGGCGGGGAGAAGTTCAGGTGAGGACCGTGCGGGGGAAACTTGACAAAAGCGATGGCAGCCAGCTCCTTGCAGAACTCCTCCAGTACGACCACGCCCTGCAGGAGGGTCTGGTGGTCCAGCCTGCGGGGAGGATGGGGGGGGCAGGTGCGGGGAACGGCTGGGAGACGGCGGCACAGTGCCCAGGGGCCCGGGTTCCCGCCCCTACGGGAGGCTCCTCCCTGGGCACCCGCTTCTCCTGGGTACTTACTGCTCCCCGGGGCCCTGGCCCATCAGCTGCCTGCGCACCAGGAGCAGTTTGCCTGGGAACTGGGGTACCCTCTGAATCCTCTGCATCAGGTCCCCAATCACCTAGAGCGGACACCCCAGAGTGAGACGGGCGGGGCGGGAGGAACTTGTGTCTTCTACCAGCACTGGCAAGGGCGCCCCCTGCAGCGCGGCCAGTCCCCTGCTCTCCACGCCGCCCCGATGCTTACCCTGACGAGCACCGAGAACAGGCTGCGGCAGCCAGGGGCCAGGTTGACATAGGGATCCAGGAGGTACTCGTGCACGTGGGGGTGGGGGAAGAGGGCGAGCCGGGACAGGACTGACGTCACTTGCAGGTTCAGGCTGTACGGCTGCAGGGGACACGGCAGACGATGCCCGGGGCTGGCAGGGGTGCCGAGCGCTGCCGTGCTGCCCCAGCCAGGCGCCTGGGCAGTGGGAACGGGTGCGGGGGTGGGAGGCTCACGTGATGCGTATGTGTCACGGACTCCCCAGGGCCGAGAGCCAGAACGTGTCAGGGCGTGTAGCGCAGCACAGGCGAGACGGGGCTTCCCACCCGGGGAAGGGCTGGGGCTGGGGGCTGCTGCGGAGCTGAAGCCCCCCCTCCCAGTCCCACCCCGCTGTCAGTCCCTGCTCTCCTGGGGGCCCCGGAGGTGGGGGGGGGGGTGCCTGTTGCCTTACCTGATCCAAGATCCGGGACATTCGGTCAAACAGCACTCCGAGGAAGCGGCCCTCGAAGAAAGGCCGCTCGGGCTCGTGGGGGTCCAGGGGCGCGGGGCCCAGCGGCCAGCCCCAGGGGGCGACGCGGGAGCTGCACTCCTGAAACTGAGGCCAGGGGCAGGGCGGCTTGTGGAGCGGCGGGAGGGGCTCGGGGCTCCCTGGGGCAGAGGTCATCAACCCAGGCCCCTAAGGGCAGCAGGCGGGAGCCAGCAGAGCCCATACTCACCAGGCCGTACGCGTCGTGGACGTATGTGTCGTACCCGGTCTCCTCCAGGAAAGCTGAGGTCTTGGCCTCCTCGGGCACCAGGCACAGGAAGCTGAGAGACAAAGCTAAGGTGTGGAAGGCTCTCCTGTCCCCAGCCCGGGCCTTGACCCTGAGTGCGACAGGGGCTCCCTCCTGTCGCCTGCCCCGCTCCCCACCTGTTGACAATTTCGGTCACTGCCGTCTTGCCCTCGGAGTTGGTGGCCGGAGTGGGGCGGGCCCTGGCGGAGGGCTGGAAGCCGGAATCGGGGAAGTAGGGGTCTTCCTCCAGGTCCCTGTGGTCCAGGCACACCGGCAGCACCCGTGAGCGTGGGAAGGAGCGAGCCAGCCCCGGGGGTGTGCGAGGGCTGGGCCGGGCGGCACTTACAGTGTGTCCTCGTAGCTCTCGGGCTCGGGCGAGCCCCGGGCCACGTACAGACGGCCCTTGAGGTTGCGCAGGACCAGGCTGTGCAGCACCCGCTCGTGGGGCTGCTGCAGCAGCTCCTCAAACAGCCGCAGCGTGGCAATGCTGATCTGCGGAAGAGGCAGTCGCCAGGCCGGCCCCTCCCACCGGGCTTCCGGCGGGAGGGGGCCGAGGCAGGGGTCACTGTCTGGCTGGGCACCAAGGTGGCAGGTTTCAGGAGGAGAGGCCTGGCCCAGGCACCAGAAAGCCCAGGGAGGGCCTGCCTGCTTTGTCACTAACTTCACGGGAGATCTCCAAGGGCAAGCCACATGGACAGCTGTGAGCTCCCAGTGGCCAGAGCAGGTGCACACTATAGCGTGCAATAAAAAGTGTATGATATGGGCTGGTGCTGTGGCACAGTGGCTGAAGCCGCTGTCTGCAGTGCCCATAACCCACGTGAGTGGCTGGTTCGAGACCCGGCTGCTCCACTTCCCATCCAGCTCCCTGCTCATGCGCCTGGGAAAGCAGTGGAAGATGGCCCGAGTGCTTGGGCCCCTGCACCCACGTGGGAGACCTGGAGGAAGCTCCTGGCTCGCAGCTTCGGCCTGGCCTAGCTGTGGCTGTTGTGGCCATCTGAGGAGTGAACCAGCAGATGGAAGACCTCTCTCTTTCTTTGCCTGTCTCTCCCTCTCTGCCTTTAAAATAAACAAATCTTTAAAAAAAATAAAAGTATGCCACCCTACGTGAAACAAACATGGCTGCCAATCCTGTCACTGGTTTTGGGGGTGGTTCAGTCCTCGGAGGGAGACTCGCCCAGGAGCACTACGACGGCAGGGAGCACTCAGGGAGTTCTCCCCTCCCCTCCCCCGGCAGGCCAGGCAGCAGGCGGGGTCCAGGGCCCTCCCGCTGTTACCTCATCCGAGAGGTGGTCGCAGTGCCCGATGAGGTGGGCACACAGAGTGCAGGGGTCGTCCTCGGGGCCTTCGGGCTGCTGGTCCGTGCCCAGGAGGAAAGCCACAGCCTCCCGCAGCAGCGCCGGGGAGCGGAGCTGACGCAGCATGGCCGTCAGCAGGACGGTGGAGGTCAGGATGCTGCGCTCAGACCTGCGGGGAGCGGCCCCTTAGGCAGGCCTTCGGGGCCGGAGCCAGGCGGAGGGCGGAGCCGGAGGCGGGGGCGGTGCCACGCCTCCCTGGGGTGCTTACGTCTCTGGTCGCTGCCCCCTTTCCCCGCAGACACTGGGACGGAAGACCTCGCTCAGCCCGCGTGATATGAGCTACATACACATTGGGGTGCAGGCCTGGCCGCCGTTACCCAGCGCACTCCACAGACAGGACACTGGCCAAGGAGGGCCCTGCCCCCTTAGCAGGAGCCAGACCAGGGCACACCCAGGAGACCCGGACATAGCAGGAGCCAGACCAGGGCACACCCAGGAGACCCGGACATAGGAGCCAGACCAGGGCACACCAGGAGACCCGGACATAGCAGGAGCCAGACCAGGGCACACCCAGGAGACCCGGACATAACACTTACACGTGCAGGAGCTGGGGCTGTAGGGTCTCCACGAACAACTTCTCTGCCACGGCTCTGGCCAAGGCATCTGCAACCACCTGGGGGCCAGAAAGGACGTCTTGCACGCACAGCAGGTTCCCACTGAGGAACCACCGCCAATCCTACCGCAGCGCCAGACACGACAGGAACAGGGGCCCGGCCACCCAGCAGCCCCGCTTAGCTCCCGGAAACCGCGCGTGTGTGCGCCCAGCCTCTGCTCCACCCAGTACCCCGGGCCGGGGACAGCCCTGGCCGGGCCCCCATCCCCTGCTCACCGTCTGTGCCTCCATGATGAGGTGGTCGCAGTAATCAAACCAGCCCAAGAAGGCGGCCAGGGCTTCCTTGCCGGGGAAGGAGGCCTCATCAGACGGGGCGCTGGGCAACCTAAGGGACAGGGGGGCGGGGAGTCTGCCGAGCACTCAGGAGCTCCGAGGTGGTCCCCAAGGCTGGCCCCAGAGGCCAGGCCCCTTCTCCTCCCGCAGCGCCCAGCGTCGGTTCTCTGGGGGGGTTTTGTGGTAGGAGGCAGCGAAAGCGATGCTCCCCTGGGAGCTGAGAAGGGCCCAGCGGGAAGCTGGGGACTGGCGGGGGCTCCATGCCACCCAGGGACCCAGCCCTGCTGAATCAGGCGCTGCCCAACGCCGCCCCCGGCCAAGGACCCACCTCCAGCTGATGCCCTCAGAGGCGGCCACGTCTGCGGGGTCCAGGCAGGCGGGCATGGAGTGGTAGAGCCGGCAGAGGTGCTCGGCGATGGCGGGGCAGCAGGGGCTGCGCTGCGCCAGGTAGGTGGCCGCCGCCGGGGAGGCCACGCTCACCAGGAGCAGCAGGTTCTCCCGCGCCTTCAGGGCAACCCGACTCTTCTGGAAGACAGGGCACGCACTTGGACCCTGACGTCAGCCCCTCCCCGATGTCCTCCGGGCCCCGGCCCCCGCCCTCCCCAGGTCAGCACCTTGCTCTTGCATAGCCCAAGCAGTGATGTGATCAGGCTGTTCTCCCCCGCGGCCCCATCGGGCTCCTCGGCCTGCGCCCCACGGGGCTCGCCGTGCAGGTGGGGGGCCCCGTCGGGAGCCCTGCTGTGCGACGGGTCCTTGTCCCCGGGGCCGGCTGTGTCTCTCGGTGGGCCAGCTGGTTCTCTGGATGGCTTCCTCCTCCCTACCATCTTTTTACCCTGCCAAGGAAGTGGAGGTGAGGCCAGGCCTCCTGGGGTGCCCCGCCGAGCATGCAGGGTGGGCCTGCCGTCAGGGCCTCCGCCTGGGGCTGCAGGGGAAACTGCCCAGTGCCTCCCAGGGGCTCCCGGCCCTTCTGACTGTTGCTCACTTCCAGGATGTAGGCCAGCAATGCGGGGTCCTGCTGGATCTTGGAGCAGAGGACGCTGGTGAACTGCACCTCCTCCTTTTCCGTGAGGGACCCAGCGGCCGTCCCCCCAAGTCGGAGAAGTTTCTGGAAGACAGTGGAATGGAAACAGGGGGGACCAGGCTGGCAGGGAAGAGAGCGCCCCTCCCCACCGCGCGCGCACACGCGCACACACACACACACACACACCCCGCGTGCGCGCCAGGCTCCCCGAGCTCCCTGGCCCCTCACCTGCGTGTGCGCACGCACACACACACACACACACACACCCCACGTGTGCGCCAGGCTCCCCGAGCTCCCTGGCCCCTCACCTGCGCACGCGCACGCGCACGCACACACACACACACACACACACACACCCCGCGTGCGCGCCAGGCTCCCCGAGCTCCCTGGCCCCTCACCTGCGCACGCGCACGCACACACACACACACACACACACACCCCACGTGTGCGCCAGGCTCCCCGAGCTCCCTGGCCCCTCACCTGCGTGTGCGCACGCGCACACACACACACACACACACACCCCGCGTGCGCGCCAGGCTCCCCGAGCTCCCTGGCCCCTCACCTGCACGGGCCTGTGGACGCTGAGGTAATGCAGCAGCGGGTGCTGCACCTGGGCCAGGACCTTGCTGAAGAACTGGAACACCTGCTGCCGCATGCCCGGCGGGTACTGCAGGCCAGGGACAGAGCACCCTGTCACAAGGGAACCGTGGCCAGCTGCCGCAACCCTCCTCGGCCACCACACCCCCCCAGCACCTCCTGCCTGGCTGTGCCGCCATCACCGGGCTCTTCCCAGTCCCCAGGTTCCGCATCCCTGGATCCCACCCCCGGCAAAGCCAAACATCCTCTGGACTCGACCATCCCGCTCCTCCCCCACCAGGACTCCTGTTTCAATCAGGCCCAGCACACTTCCAGGACTCGGGACACCTTTGCTGGGGGGGGGGGTGCTGCCTGAGCGGAAGGGGGCAGAACCCCCGCCAGGTGCAGGCTCCTCCAGTGAGACAGCTCAGTGCCCATCCCCTGCCCCGAGCCAGGACTGCACGGAGCACAGGGAAGGCGGGGACGCCCGGTCCAGGGGCACCCGGGGCCCGCCCACCTCGGCCTTGCCCAGCGTGCACAGGGTCTCCAGGATCTTGTGCTGCAGCAGGTACTCCAGGCAGGGCCCAGCCTCGCCGGCGGCCGCCTGCTGCCCCTCCTCGTACACCAGGATGTCCAACATCTGCTTCAGCCGCCAGGGGATGTCCGTCTTCTTGGCCGGGGTATTCTCATCTAATGGAGATTCAGGCAACAGGGGGATGGGGGTAGGGTAGGGGTATGATGAGGGCCTCAAGGGCCGGGGAGGGGGCGGGGCGAGGGCAACCAGGAAGCGGACAGGTTCACAAGTTGCAAAAGGTGAAAGCCCTTTTGGGGGCCGGTGCTGTGGCCTAGCAGGTTAAGCTGCCACCTGCAATGCTGGAATCCCATATGGGCCCTGGTTCAAGTCCTGGCTGCTCCACTTCCCATCCAGCTCCCTGCTAATGGCCTGGGAAAGCAGCAGAGGATGGTCCAAGTGCTTGGGCCCCTGCACCTACATGGGAGACCTGGAGGAAGCTCCTGGCTGGTGGCTTCAGCCTGGCCCAGCCCCTGGTCATTATGGCCATTTGGGGAGTGAACCAGCAGATGGAAGATCTCTCTCCCTCTCTGTAGCTCGCTCACTCTTTTTCTTTCTTTCTTTCTTTCTTTCTTTCTTTCTTTCTTTCTTTCTTTCTTTCTTTCTTTCTTTCTTTTTTGACAGGCAGAGTGGACAGTGAGAGAGAGAGACAGAGAGAAAGGCCTTCCTTGGCCATTGGTTCACCCTCCAATGGCCGCCGCGGCCGGCACGCTGCAGCCGGTGCACCGCGCTGATCCGATGGCGGGAGCCAGGTGCTTCCTCCTGGTCTCCTGTGGGGTGCAGGGCCCAAGGACTCGGGCCATCCTGCACTGCACTCCCTGGCCACAGCAGAGAGCTGGCCTGGAAGAGGGGCAACCGGGACAGAATCCGGCGCCATGACCGGGACTAGAACCCGGTGTGCCGGTGCCGCAAGGCGGAGGATTAGCCTATTGAGCCACGGCGCCGGCCTTCTGCCTTTCAAATACATAAAATAAATCTTAAAAAGAAAAACCCTTTGGGGTAAGGCCCAGGCCATGAGCACATGTGCCTGCCAGCCCACACCTGCTCCCCCCAGGCCTGCACCTGTCTGTTCCGGACTCACAGTGGGCAATGCTGCTTCCCGCATTACAGGCCGTGGAAGAGCCCTGCCCACACAGCAGTTGGTAGGGCTTCCCTAGAGGAAGCTTTCCTACTGGGGACAGGCCGGCCGTGGGCACGCCCCAGGCCCAGGTTCCCGAGCAGGCAGCCTGCCTAGCCCTCACCTGCCCCCGCCTCTGGTCTAGGGAACATCGTGAAATTAAAGGCCTGTCTCTGGGCGAAGCCCCAGGTGGCTCTGAGGCAGTTCAGGATCTCCCGGTGGACAGTTAGGTTTGCCCCCTGGGGAAACGAGGCCAAAGGTGGAGAAACTGATATTTGGCACCATTGCGGGGGTGGCTGCTGGCACCTAGTGGGCAGAGACAGAACTGCTGCTTAACTGACTACAACCCAGAGGACCAAGAACCTCCCAGCACTGGTACCCGTAGCACCGGGATGGAGGAGTCGGGTCTGCCAGGCGCTCACAGCATCCCTCCCCATGTCCACAGGCCACATTTCAACTCTGTGGGATTCCCAGGTTAGAAAGAAGGCCTTTAAGAAAGGCATAGGCTGGGGGCCGGCGCTGTGGCGTAGCAGATAAAGCCACCACCTGCAGTGCAGGCATCCCATATGGATGCCGGTTCGAGACTTGGCTGCTCCACTTCCAATCCAGCTCTCTGCTGTGGCCTGGGAAAGCAGTAGAAGACGGACCAAGTCCTTGGGCCCCTGCATCCATGTGGGAGACTTGGAAGAAGCTCCTGGCTTTGGATTGGTGTAGCTCGGGCTGTTGCAGCCATCTGGGGAGTGAACCAGCAGATGGAAGACCTCTCTCTCTCTCTCTCTCTCTCCTCCTCTCTCTGTGTAACTCTGACTTTCAAATAAATAAATAAATCTTAAAAAAAAAAAAAAAAGGCACAGGCTGAGGCCCAGCGCCGTGGTCCAGTAGGTTAAGCTGTGACACCGGCATCCCATATGGGCGCTGGTTCAACTCCCAGCTGCTCCACTTCCAATCCAGCTCCCTGCTAATGTACCTGGGAAAGCAGTGGAAGATGGCCCAAGTGATTGGGCCCCTGCCACCCATGTGGGAGACAGGATGAAGCTCCTGGCTCCTGGCTTCAGATCAGCCCAGCCTTAGCTGTTGTGGCCATTTGGAGAATGAACCAGCAGATAGAAGACTTCTCTGTCTCTCTCTCTGCCTCTGCCTCTTTGTAACTTTGCCTTTCAAATAAATAAATAAATCTTAAAAAAAGAGGGAGGAGAAGGAGAAGGAGAAGGAACAGGGGGGGGAGGAGGAGGGGGGGAGGAGGAGGGGGGGAGGAGGAGGAGGGGGGGAGGAGGAGGGGGGGAGGAGGAGAGGGGGAGGAGGAGGAGGAGGAGGAGGAGGAGGAGGAGGAGGAGGAGGAGGAGGAGGAGGAGAAGGAGAAGGAGAAGGAGAAGGAGAAGGAGAAGGAGAAGGAGAAGGAGAAGGAGAAGGAGAAGGAGAAGGAGAAGGAGAAGGAGAAGGAGAAGGAGAAGGAGAAGGAGAAGGAGAAGGAGAAGGAGAAGGAGAAGGAGAAGGAGAAGGAGAAGGAGAAGGAGAAGGAGAAGGAGAAGGAGAAGGAGAAAGAAAGAAAGAAAGAAAGAAAGAAAGAAAGAAAGAAAGAAAGAAAGAAAGAAAAGCAAGGCATAGGCTGGATTCAAGCCCAGTCTGAACTCCAGATGGAAAGCTAAGGATACGGGACACGGTTACCTGGCAACCAGCCTGTGTCCACACCACAAACTGACTACCAGGTGGCCAATCCGACTCCAGCCCTTCCCTCGGGGATCCTGATGGGCCCAACCTACCCGAGATTTCGACCCTCTGATCCATCCCAGACCTCTTCAAGGGACCTGAGGGTGGCTCGGGGAAAGGGGGACTTGCCACACTGCTTTTCATCCATAAATCTGGGAGGAGTGGGCGCCATGGTGCAGTGGGCACCCTCATTCCATGTTGCAGGGCTGGACCAAGTCCTGGCCACTCCAGGCTTCTAAGCCAGCTTCCTGCTAATGTGCCTGAGAGGCCACAGATGTGCTTAGGTTCCTGCCACCCACATGGGACACTCGGATGGAGTTCTTGGCTTAAGGCTTTGGCTTGGACCAGCGCTGGCTGTTGTGGGCACTGGGGGAGAGAACTAGTGGATGGAAGATCTCTCTCTCTCTCTCTCTCTCTCGTTGTCATTATGCCTTTCTAATAAATAAAGCAATCTTTACGTAGGTTAGCAAACTGCCTGTAAGTGAGCAGGACTTCTCGGAGTCTGACCACCTGGGGGCTCCACCCAGCTGTTAGCTGGGGTGCCAGGAGCCACCTCTGCCTTCCTGTCCCACTCAGCCCTCACACCTCGTCTCTCCCTCGAGGTCAGGGGGAGGCCAGCAGCTAAGCGATCAGGAACCCAGCAGGCCCCGGGCTGTGTGTTTCTCCTGACTGGGGCACCCGGCCGGTGAGGCGGCCGGCGCCTCCCTCCTCGCTGCGTCCTCGGGGCCCACCTGTGCTCTCGAGGTAGTAGTGGGTGATGCCCTTCCAGTGCTCCACAAAAGCCTGCAGCAGGTCGATGCTCGGCTCCCGCTGTGGAGAGAGCAGAGACGCCGCGTCAGCGGGGGCGCCCAGGCTACAGGACCTGCTGTCCCTGGCCCTCATCAGAACAGACACCCCACGCGCCCACCAAGGATCGGGTCGGGCAGAGGAGGCACTCCGTGCCCGGGGTTTCCAAGGGAAGAGCAGCACACCGTCCCCGAGCCTCGGGGGCTCCGTCTCTGCACCTGGCCAAGGACTCCCCAGACACCCCTCCCCTCCTCCCCGGCTCGGCCGCCCTCTCTGTCCTGGAGGGGTTAAGCCTGGTTGGGGGGAAAACAGATGGACATAGATCAGAGTGGGGTCATTCTGCAACAGACGGATGTAATAGGGACACGAGAGTACCCCCCCCCTTCCCAAAGAAAAGCGCCATCAAAGGGATACAGATGGAAGACGAGGCCAAGACAACGCTTTCGGGTCCCCCTCGAGCTGGGCCTCAGGAGATCCACGTTCAAGGCCACAGCAGGCTCCTGTTCAGCCAGATACCCAACATTAGCCCAGTAGTAAGGGTCTTCCCAAGCCTCAGGCTGCGCCCCACGCCCTCCTCAGCCAGCTCTCAGCCACTCTCCCTGCAAACTTCTCCCAAAGAAAGGCCGTTCTCCCTCCTTATCGAGTCAATGTTTACAGGAGAAAAACGCATCATCAAAAGGTCCCGACCTCCAGGTCTTTGTGCAGGCGCTCGTCTGCCTGGGGTCGGGGAACCCTGTGTCCCCTGACCGTGTCCAGGACCCTGAGAGTGGCCAGCGAGGCCAGCAGAGGGGGCTCTCTGCGGGGACCCGTCTGCACACACATCTCTCTCCAGCCTCAGCTCGGAGCCCAGTAGCTCCTTGGCGACAGCCGTCAGCGTCATCAGTGCCTACCAGCCTTGGAGAACTGGAATCCCAGCGAACAAGCCAACGGGATAAGCCAAGCGATGGAGACGGAGCCATCGGGAAAGAGGGCCAGGACAGACTCCCCTGGGCGCCTGCCTGAGCCAACACTGGCAAGGCAGAGGTGGCGGGCTGGTGGGAGGCAAAGACGGTGCCTGCAGGGGCACCTGGGGGAAAGGCGGGCTGAGGGATGCCCCCCCCCCCGCCGCCCGTGCCAGGCCAAGCTGAGAAGTCTGGATGTTGGTTCGCAGCTGTCAGGGAGTGGGTCGTTACCATGAGCAGTGTTTTAGAAGACTCATGGGTAGGAGATGCGTCTAAGGCAGGAAGTGCTTAGAAGGCCATGCACTGCGACAGGGGAGGAAGTGAGGACAGTCGAGACTCTGAGACCGTCCCCTCTGCTGGCTGCTTTCAAAGTTAGGTGCAGGGACCGCAACGCTTCCCGCGGCAGTATGTCCCACGCGCCGCCGCTGCAAACACTCCACGTGGGGTGATGGGGCCCCTCCCCCTAACACGGCTATATGCAGTCTGTCAGACCGCCCCACACCCAGAGAACACGCACTAACGTTACAATTCCCCAGGACACTCATTCATCCCACAGCTGCTTGTCTTGGAGAGCAGGTGCCTCACTTTCTGAGTTGGGGTCTCCTCTGGCTACACGCCCCACTCACAGTCTCCAGAAACCTCGAGCTGGACTTCAGCCCAGTAGGGGCTGGCACTGTGCCACAGCAGGTTAAGCTGCCACCGGCCACCCTGACATCCCACACGGGCGCCGGTTCAAGTCCCGGCTGCTCCACTTCTGATCCAGCTCCCTGCTCATGCACCTGGGAAGGCAGTGGAAGGTGGCCCAAGTGCTTGGTTCCCTGCACCCACGCGGGAGACCTGGCTGGAGTTCCAGGCTGCTGGCTTTGGCCTGGCTCAGACCTGGTGGATTCAGCCATTTGGAGAGTGAACCAGCAGATGGAAGATCTCTGATTCCCCCTCCCTCTCCCTCTGTAACTCTGCCTTTCAAGTAGAAAACGAATCTTGCAGCAGGCAAAGGAATCGAGGCGGAAGGCGGGTCAGCCAGCACTCAGGCTGTGAGAGGAAAGCAGGACACTGTCCCCTCCTGAAGCCACTGTCACTCCAGACCAAAGCAATCGCACCAGACGATGATAGCACTTTTTAGAAGTGCAGTAATATATTCTCTGCTATGCGGCCAAAGACCCCAGGAAGCAGGTGTAAGATGGCTCGCTGGGGTGGCCCCCCTGGGGAGAGACCCAGACAGCACACAGGGAGACAGAGGAAATGGGGAGGGGGCTGCCTCTCCTTCCCATCACTGGACACCAGGCCTCCTCAGCTGCCTCCACTCCCTCCTGGGATGAAGACCCCCGCCCCCACCCCCCACCCCGCCCACCACCTCCTGGAGCTTTCCCGGAAGGGCCAGTCCTGTCCATCAGATCCCTAAGATGGCTGTTAGTACAGGGGCCATGGAGAAGGGGAAATAACAATTATTTTGGCACCTACGGCAAGGTTTGGGTTTTCTTCACCATGTGCCCAAGGCTGAGCTGAGGGGGGTCTCACACAGAGCCGGTTAGGGGAGAGGGGTGCTGGGAAAGATACAGGCTTGTCTGGGAAAACGTGGTTCCCTCAGCTCTTCCAGGAGGGGCTGCGAGATGGGTGCTTTACTGGGAGCACACCCAGCCCTCAGAGGTGCCGACCTGCCCCCCCCGCTCTGTGAACGCAGCCCAGGGAGCCGCTGGGACCAGCACTCAGCCCCCAGTGCAGTGACGGAGTGGGGCAGATCCTCAACACCCCCCCAACACACACAGACTCACATCCACGCACGTGCGCGGCCACCAGCCCCCCGCCTCTCCCTAACTCAAGGCCACCTAGCTGGCACCCGCGTGCAGACCCCGCAGAGAGCTGTCCCGGCCCGGGCGCCACGCCACCCCGCGCCCCCACAGCCAGACAGGACTGAGAGGCCGGCCTGCGCCCCAGGGCCGTCTCGGCGGGGTCTGGGGGCGCAGGGCTAGGGCAAAGGAGGCCCAGGGAGGCGCAGAGGGGGTGGGTGGTCGCTGCGTGGCCAGCGGGCGCCCGGGCGGAGGAAGCAGGAAGAGGAAGCAAGGTGGGGACAGGATCTGGGCAGCCGGGCGGTCAGCGCGGTATCCGGGGAGTGCGCGCCGCCCGGAGGAGGCGACCGGAGCCCTGCGCCCCAGGGCGCCCGGCCGCAGGCGGCCGGAAGGGGCGCCGCGGCCCTCGCCAAGCCGGGGGTCCCCCGCCCGCCTGCCCGCCCCAGCTCCGCGCCCGCCCCGGCCTCCCGGGCCTCACCGCCCCCACGGCCTCCTGCAGCAGCGCCCCGAGCCGGCTCAGCATGATGGCGGCCCGGCCGGCTGCGGGCGGCTCCGGGCGGCGGCGGCGGCGGCGGCGGCGCTCGCGGTGCGGGAGGCGGCCCGGGCGCGGCGGCGGCGGCGGCGGCGGCGGCGGCGGAGGCGGGGCCGCTCGCTGCGCCCCGCCCCGGTGGCCGGGTCGGGCCTGGCCGGGCCGGGGGCGCGCGCGGTGCGCGGAGGCCTGGTGCCGAGGGCCGAGCCCAGGCGCGCCGGGCGCCCTTTGACAAGGATTCTCGGTGCGTGGAAAGTTTGTGAGCGCCAAGCCTCCACGCCCCCTCCTCGTGCCCAACACAGTGCTCCTTGCACGCAGGCGCTGCGCGTGGGCTCCCAGAGGGGCCTTAGCCGGGATGCGTGCTGAGGACGCCCCCAGCCCCGAAATGAGCATGCAAAGAGTATCAACTGGCGAGCGCCCTGGCCATGGGTTACGTGGAGTCCACGTCGAGACGCGGGCAAACCGGATGTATTGGGTTGAGTAGTGTGTTGTTGAGTCAGCTTTTCAGCTTTCCCAGTGGCTGTCTGGACACGTTCAGGCCCAAGTGGCCTCTGGGGGCCCGGGAGACAGCCACAACCCAGCCCCTGGTACCTTCAGAGGCACAGGCAGGGCCCCAGCAGGAGGGCCAGCCATGGGAGGGGGCTGTTAGGCCAACTGTGTAAGGAGAAAGGAGGGGAAGAAGCGACCCAGGAAGGTGAGAGCCCAGCAGTTCTAGCTCCGTGCCTCCTCCCGGGGCAGGGATGCAGCCCAGACGATGGAACCAGTGTCTTCCGCCCTGGACTAAGAGAAGGGAGCTCATAGCCCTCTACTCAGCTTCACTTTGCAAAAGTTATTAAAAAAAAAAAACACCAAAAACAAGACGTGTTCTCCAGGAATTTCTTTTATTTATTTGAGAGGCAGAGACAGAAAGAGAGTAAGCAAGAGAGAGAGGGCTAGAGACCTCCCATCTGCTGCTCCACTCCTCTGATTGTCCGCAAGGCCAGGGCTGGGCCGGGCTGCAGCTGGGAGCCGGGGACACATCTCCGTTGCCTCCCAGGGTCTGCAGCAGGAGTCAGGCAGGGAACCGAAGCGTTCTCGTGTGAGCTAAATGTCCACTCCCTTAGATATTATATATAAAGCTCAAATAGAAGGCAGCGTACACACTCATCCGTGTCCTATGGCGAGAGTGCTGGACATCAGGGACACTAAATTCTGCCGACAGGCTAGGGCGCTTGAGGAAGGGCCTTGGAAGAAAGCCTGTGCGATCAGCTGGAAAGAGGGGGAGGGTCTCGCAGGGTAAGCTCTTAGCACTGATTGGAGCAGAGGGCCCGAGCCCCCTGTCTGTCTGCAGGAGGCCAGGGAATGAGTCTCCTGGGGCTCCCCGTGTGTGAATCCAGCCGCCCTCGGCACTGTGCCACCAAACGCACCGAGGCATCAGGTGCTGTGCTGGGGTCAGGGCTGCTGTCCCGTGACCCCTGACAACAATGTATCCACCAGCTTCTCTGTTCTCCTCCATCAGTCTCCACTTATGCCAAAACTCAGCAGGCAAATGTATTCCAATTGCTGCAAGATTGACTTAAAAAGAGACACAGGCTTGGGGTGCACTGGGCTGCACGGCCTCACAGGTCTCACGTCTGCGTGCCGCTCGCACCCTGCCCACACCTTGGCTGTAGGGACCACGAGCTGCCTTGTGAGTGCGCCAAATTCTCCGGAACCTAAATATCCTTTAGGCTGAGGGTCACATCTGCACCTGCCACACATATTTTCCAGTGAAGGGGCAGGCATTTGGCACGGTGAGATAACTGTATACTGTCTGGGTTCCCGATCCGGCTCAGCTTCCTGCGAACGCGCACCCCGGGAGGCAGTGGTGATGCGGTTCCTGCCACCCACGTGGGAGACCTGCTGGAGTTCCTGGCTGCGGCTTTAGTCCCTAGCTCGGGGCCTGTGCTGGTATCTGGGATGCAAACCAGTAGCTGAGAGCACACTCACTCTCAATCCCCTTCAAATAAAAAATCAATCAAATCTGAGAGGTCCTTAGACCATGGTGCTTATTTCTTTTAAGAATTTTTTAAAAGAATATTTATGTATTTACTGGAGAGACACAGCCCCCATGTGCTGGTTCAACCCCACCACCACCACCCAGATGCTTGCAAGGACCAGGACTGGGCCAGGATGAAGCTAGGAGCCAGCAGTTCAGTGCGGGTCTCCCGCCTGGGTGGCAGGAACCCAGTGGTCCGAGCCAGCACCCACTGCTCCCAGGGTCTCCACTGGCAGCAGGCTGGTGTGAGGAGTCAGAGCTGGGAATCCATCCCAAGCACCCTGATGTGGGGTGTGGGCGTCCCACTAGAACTCAAACCAGGCACCCTGATATGGGGTGTGGGCGTCCCACTAGAACTCAGACCAGGCACCCTGATGTGGGGTGTGGGCGTCCCACTAGAACTCAAACCAGGCACTCTGATGTGGGGTGAGGGTGTCCCAGCTGCAGGCTGGAGCCCTGTCCCATGTTGCTCTGGTCTCAGCTGAGAGGGTTGGAAAGTCATCTAGGGACATGGCTGAGGCTGTAACTAGAACACCCTCGGCTCACCTGCTCCTCTGACGGACATCTCTGCACGTTCCCCGGGGAAGGCCAGTCCCTCCCTCCCAATCACCCACAATCTCCTCCTGATCTTCCAATCAAATCGGCACTCCCTGGACACACAGCTTCCTGTGTGGTCCCCTTGGAAGTCCTCGCCGAGCCAGCCACGACCAAATCTCAGCTCCTCCCGAGGCCTGCCCTGAGCCCGCTGTTTCCCCCAACGCCCCTCCTCCATCCCTCGGCGTCCCCTGCCTGCTCCGTGACCACCAGCTCACCACACACTCACATTTCTCTGTGTGGCCTCCTCATGGAATGGAGAGGGCCCTGGGCCCCGTGTGCCGCTGGGCCAGACGTTCATGAACTTGACTGCCATGGGGCAGCCTTTAGGCCTTGGTGGAAGACAGAAGCAACCTGTCCTGTCCAGCTCCTCTCAGCTGTGAGAGCCCTCTAGCCCCTACTCCCAACCCCCAGCCATCATCCGGAGCCCTGATGGGGCCCTGCCTGGACCAGTCCCTGCTGCTGGGGCCAGGGCTGTGGGAGGGGTGGCTCCATCCCAGGGACCCTCCACCTGCTGTCACCCAGCCCTCTCACCCTGGGCTGGTGGCCCTTAAAGAACAAGTAGATGGAGGGACCCAATGCAACCTTTTAATTCGAAGCAGAGTCCCCTGCCAGCACTGTCACACACACACAGGTGGAAAGGGATGCCAGGACCTGGGCAGGAACCAAACCCAGACCTGGGTGAAAATATATATATATATAATTATATACACATACGATTGGGGGAGAAGAAAAGCCAGAGTGAGAGCAGGGAGGGCAGAGAGTGAGGTGAGGAAAGCAGCCGGGGGTGCCCCAATAATGACATTCTTTAGAGTGCAGTGAGGGGGAGGTGCGTGGGTGCTGGGGGTGGGGTCCTGCTGGCCAGGACACCCTGAAAGGCCCGGCCTGGCCCCTGGACCCCATCCAAGCAGGCCAGAGTCGTGTCGGCCCCGAGCTGGGTGCCAGGAAGTGGGGTCCTAGCTCGACTGTGCTAACGGCTGTGGAAGGCTTTGGATAGGCGGCATCTCCACTCTAAGCCAAGGCTCCTGGGGAAGCCGGGTCTGGAGCAAGAGGCTTGGAAGCTTGGGGGTTGCAAGTGGAGGACAGGACGAGCCGGGTGCCTCCAGCATGAGCCTGCTCCCTGGGCGCACAGGCGGGCAGGCAGGCAGGGGCGGGGAGCGCCATGCTCGGGCACACAAGGAGCCGAGAGCTCGCCCTGATGGCCACATCCTACCCATCCCTGCGCACGCAGCTGGCGGGCCTGGCCCAGTGCCCCCTCTGTTGCTCCTGCCTTCCTCTAGGGACCCTCGCTTGGGGGGTGGAGGCAGGGAGGGGGCACAAACATGAACTCAGCTTGTCTGGCCCCGGGGTGGGGGGCGGGGTTTGCCCGGGCAATGAGGACCAGGGAGAAGAGGAGGAGGCCCCCGGGGCCCCAAGCTCCCTATTAAAGGAACAGTGTCCACTGCTCTCTGCACCACAGCGGGCCCGGCTGCCTACCACACCTCGGCCCCGCCTCCCCGCGCTGGCGGCTTCCAGTGAAGATCATGGTCAGGTTCCCAGGGCCCTGCTGCGGCGAGGGAGGGGTCGGCCGCGGGCCGCGGGGC
Organism: Oryctolagus cuniculus; assembly: GCF_051225735.1. Lineage (NCBI taxonomy): Eukaryota > Metazoa > Chordata > Mammalia > Lagomorpha > Leporidae > Oryctolagus > Oryctolagus cuniculus. Next base: position 30,623,231 of record NC_142874.1, read on the forward strand.
GTCAGAAGAGAGAGGCCTTCTTCTTCAGCTCGTTGCGCTTCCAGAGAGCCAGCTTGCCGAACTCCTCGGGAGACATGGCGAAGACCCTGGAGAAGTCCTCGGCCGACAGGTGCCTCTGCGGAGGGGAAAGGGGGCGGGCGGGGCGCTGTGCCAGCTGGCCCACGTGACACGCTCATTCGGGAGGCCCCACGAGGCCAGGGTGCCCACCCAGGGCCTTCTAGGGCCCGCATACCTCAAGCCGCATCCGATCCACACCAGGCGGCAACTTGGTGCGCCCCCTGTTGGTCACCACCAGCATTTCGTAGGGGTAGATCTGGGAAGGACCGGGTCGTCTGAGGCTGGCGCCAGGAACCCCCTCTTCGACTCCCCCCGGCCCCCTCTCCACCCTGCAGAGGCCGCTGGGGTCCATGCCACTTTGCATCCCCGCTCCCCCCCGCTCGAGGTGGCCGCCCCCTGCCCCTCACCTTCTGTTCCAGCACACAAGGCAGGGAGTTCCCCCGGTCCATCCTCCCACTCTGGCCCTCTCCGTTCTGGGGAGACCAAAGCCGCAGTGAACCAGAGAGGGCAGGGAGGCCTCTCAGCCTTACCCTGGGCTTCTCGGCGGCCCCTCGTCCCCCTGCCCCGCCCCGACAGACACTGCCTGGCGACGGCTTCCAGCGCTCCTCCGCCTGCCCCTCGGCGAGGCACTCACCTGCAGGCCTGCGGGAGAGAAGGGCCAACCACTCAGAGGTCTCCACACCTGCCCAGGCCACAGACCCCTCCCACACCAAAGGCCCCAGCTTCGCCTCTCACCTGGGCTTCCGGAATCACTCTCCGATGGGCTGAAGTCCGTGGACTGGAGCTGGAGGGGGCGTGAGGGGATCAGAGAGGAGGCTGGGAGGGCTCCTCCCTGGCCCCCCTCACGGTGGGCTCCCCGAGGACACCACTCCCAGCCCCCTCCCTGTGCACCCCTCTCCTGAATCTCAGAGGCCTTACCCGGCTTAGGGTGGTCCTGCCGTAGGCAGGGAGAGAAGATGACTTGGACGTCCCTGGGTGCAAAGCTGCAAAAGAGACCAAGAGGCCCTGGGCCAGTCAGCCCCTAGCCTGGGCAGGGTGGGGGAGTGGGGAGGGGAGGGGGAGGATGAGGGAGGGAGAGAGTGGGGGGGCTCCTGGTGGGCTTCTGGGGCTTCCAGTCCCGACCTGTCCCCTTCAGCAGGTGACACAGTGTGGGTGTTTCTGTCTACAACTAGAAGTCTACAGCCAAGTGCATACTGCACAGCCATACCCAGCTGAGGTTCTGGCCTAACATTGGCTACTAGGCAGCATTCATGAGAAAATGGTATTAAAAGATAAGGCGACTTTGATGCAAAAATTTGCTTGAAATCCATGCATACGAGGGAGTCCTCAAACAGTTCATGGAAAATGCATATTAGGAGGGGGGAAAAAAGCATGGATTTCCAAAAAGTTTTTGTACCACAATAATTCCATTTTAATTCCATTTCTCACCAATTTTTTGAAGCATACGCATACAAATCAATCTAAAAACCCAATCAAAATGACTGAATTATTGCAGTTTTATTAACATCGTTAGTAATTGAATTTTACTTATTTTTTAAAGATATATTTGAGTGGAAAAGTCACACGGGGTGGGGGCAAACAGGGAGGGAGAGAGAGACAGAGAGAAAGAAACGGAGAGATCTTCCATCTGTTGGTTTACTCCCCAAATAGCCAAAACAGCCAGAGCTGGGCCAGGCCAAAGCCAGGAGCCTAGAACTCCATCCAGGCCTCCCACATGCATGGCAAGGGCCCACGCACTTGAGCCATCCTCCACTGCCTTCCCAGGCGCACTAGCAGATGGCTGGATAGGAAGCAGAGCGGCCAGGACTCTGATATGGGATGCCAGCATCGCACGTGGTGGCTTAACCCACTGTACCAGAAGGCCAGGGCCCAGTCCTGGAATTTTAAACGTTTGGCTTTATGATACAGACAGTCACTTCCCCAGGCTGACAGGTGCGAGACTACTAGCTGATACACTTTCCACTCGCATCCCTGGATGTCCCGTTTCATGGGCTGTCTTTGCTTCCAAGCACGGCTGAGTAAGATTCAAGGGAACGAATAACACGAGTTCTTAGAACTTTGTCCCTGAGGGCTCCGTTTCCAGTTACGAGCAGTTGCTGGCCTTCTGCGGCCACTGTTTTAACCAGCCTGTGTGCAAGTATTAGCCTCCTAGAGTCAAAGCTAGGAGAGCTCATCTAATCAACAAGCCCAGTGGGCGAGAACAAATGGGCTTGGGGGTGGCGCCTGTCTTATTTTCACAGAAGACGTGCAGCCCTCCCACCAGTCACCTAGCACCACGGGAGCATTTCCCAGGAGACATCTGCACGCAGTGGCCGTGGCCTGGGGGAGCGCCACTCGGATTTCTCATGCCAAGCGGCTCCTTCGCAGAAGGGACCCCTCCGAGGTCCCCATGAGATCAGACGACATGCCTGTCCATGACTCCGGAAATGCGAAGACCAACCAGACAGGACGGTACCTTCCGTGTCACGTGACGGTGGAGCACACCCAAGTGCAGGGATGCCAAAAGTGACGCTGGTGTAGGCCTCTGCTGTTTACCCTTCTGAGGCTCGAGTGGGAGTTAGGGAGCTGCCTCCCAGGCAACTGGCAGGGAGCTGGATACACCCCAGTTCTCCAGTTCTGGGGTGTCTGCACTGCCCCGCTGGCCCCCTGCCCACCCCCACCCTGCAGCTGAGCCGCTAGAGCCACTAACTGGCTCCACCAGCACCCCGATGGTGCAGCCCAGTCCCACGGGCCCCCAGTACCTGCCTCACCCCGCATCTCCCCTCCCCATGTGGATCCCAGCCAAAGGGAAGCTCCGTGCCATTTCTTCCCCCTTCGGAGCTACTGCAAGTCCTCAGCACGCTCACCATGCCTCCCCCTGCTCTGGGCACACCTCAATGCCTGCCGCGTCCCTGGAGACCCTCTGGCCCCCACCCACACACTCACACCCCGCAGGCTGGAACCAGACTCCTCCTCTTTCCCCGAAACTCTGCCTCTCGAATGATCTTGAACCCTGACCCCTGCTTCCCTCCTCTCCACACCTAATCAGCCCCTGGATTCGAGGCAGTGGACTTGATCGCCTGGGCAGTTCTCTGGACCCCACGTATATGAGGGCGCATCAGAAAGTTCCCGGATGGGGTGGACGCTGTGGTACCGCAGGTTAAGCGGCCTCGTGGACACCAGCGTCCCATGTTGGAGTAGCAGTCTGAGTTGTGGTGCTCCACTTTTCTTTTTAGGATTTACTTATTTATTTGAAAGAGTCACAGAGAGAGAGGGAGAGACAGAAAGAGACGGAGAGACAGAGAGAGAGAACGAGAGATGGATCTGCTGGTTCACTCCCCAGATAGCTGGTCTGGTCAGGGCTGCGCCAGGCTGAAGCCAGGGGCCAGGAGCTTCATCCAGGTCATGTGCTGTGGCACAGTGGGTAAAGCCACCGCCTGTGACGCTGACATCCCATATGGATGCTGGTTCGTGTCCCGGCTGCTCTACTTCTGAGCCAGCTCCCTGCTAATGGCCTGAGAAGGCAGCAGCTCAACTGCTTGGGCCCCTGTTGCCCATGTGGGAGACCGGGGTGGCGCTCCTGGCTCCTGGCTGGCTCTGGCCTTTCTCTCTCTGTCTCTTTTTCTCTCTCTGTCCCTCTGCCTTTCAAATAAGTAAATATTTTAAAGAAAATCCATGGACAGAGCAGGTGTTGCAGTATAGTGGGTTAGGCTACTGCTTGGGTGCCTCTGGTCAAGTTCCACCTCCACTTCCAATCCAGCTTCCTACTAATGAACCTGGGAAGCAGGTGGTGGCTTAACTAGCTGGGCCCCTGTTGTCCACATGGGACATCCAGATGGAGTTCCTGGCTTCTGGCTTTGGCCTGGTCCAGCCCTAGCTATTACAGTCATTTGGGGAATGAACCAGCAGATGGAAGATCTCTCTCTCGCTCTCTCTCTCTCTCTCTCTCTCTAGCTCTGTCCCTCTTTCAAATAAATAATGTTTAAGAAGGTCATGTACAAATGAAATTAAAATGGAAGTTGGGGCTGGCACTATGGCAAAGTAGGTTAATCCTCCACCTGCAGTGCCAGCATCCCATACAGGCGCTGGTTCGAGTCCCAGCTGCTCCTCTTCTGATCCAACTCTCTGCTATGGTCTGGGAAAGCAGTGGAAGATGGCCCAGGTCCTTGGGCCCCTGCACCCGTGTGGGAGACCCAGAGGAAGCTCCTGGCTCCTGGCTTCGGATCAGCATAGCTCCGGCCATTGTGGCCATCTGGAGAGTGAACCAGCAGATGGAAGACCTCTCTCTGTCTCTACCTCTCTCTGTAACTCTGTCTTTCAAATAAATAAAAATAAATCTTTTAAAAAAATAAACATCATTTAAAAATAATTTTAGTTTATTTTATTTATAAGAGAGACAGAATCAGCTCCCATCCGCTGTTTCTTTCCCCAAATGCCCAACAGCCAGGGCTGGGCTGGGCCAAATTAAGGAGCCCAGAACTCAACCCAGGTCTCACATGGGTGGCAGGGACCCAAGTACTTGAGCCATCGCCTGCTGCCTCCCAGGGTGCACACTGGCAGGAAGCTGGATTGGGAAGTGGAGCTGAGCCGCAAACTCAGGCACTCTGATTTGGGATGTGGGCTTCCCAAACAATATCAGAACCACAAGGCCAAATGCCAACCCCGAAACTTACCATTTAAAAACTCTGTTTTTGGGGCTGGTGCTGTGGTGCCACAGGTTAAGCCACCACCTGCAGCACCAGCATCCCACATGGGCACCTGGAGTCCCGGCTGTTCCACTTCTGATCCAGCTCCCTGCTAACGTGCCTGGGAGAGCATTGGAGAATGGCCCTAGCATTTGCACCCTGAACCCACATGGGAGACCTGGAAGAAGCTCCGTGGCTCTTGTCTTCAGATCAGCCCAGCCCTGGGAATTGTGGCCATTTGGAGAGTGAACCAGCGGATGGAAGACCTCTCTTTCTCTCTCTCTCCCTAACTCTGCCTTTCAAATAAATAAATAAATCTTTAAACAACAGCAAAAAATATTCCATTTTCCATGAGCTCTGTCAAGTACCTGTTAGCTTCGGCCCTTAGCTGGGACTATTGGACCTTGTGCTAGATTGTTCCCAGAGTTGGCCAGCACCCTCGTCACCTCCCCCACTGTGGTCCCTCTGTCCAGTCTCTCTCCTGCCCTTGAGTCTGGGCTGCTCGGTGACTGCTCAGGCCCCCAGAATGCAGTGCAACAGACACCGTGCAGCTCCCAAGGCTGGGCTTCCAGAGATCTCTTGGTTTCCATTTCCTAACCCGTGAAGCCACAAGACCCAAGGAAGCCCAGGCCGACCTGGGCGGTCAGAGGCAGAGCCCCCTCCCACCCCCCCCCGGTCCACGGCACCTCCCGCCTGCCTCGCCCCCCACCCCCGGCTCCTGGGGTTCGAAGCTGCCAGGATCTCCGTGCCCCCACCTTTGCTCCTGCCCTGTTGCCATGACTGTGACACTGCCTCCTGGCTCACTCAGTCTCCTCCTTGGAGCCTCAGGGGCACCCCCCCCAGGCCTTGGTCTCGGCCTCGCAGAGGATACCTGCACACCTGTCACCTCTCACGACGCCAACCGGACTGCACCCAAGCCCTGTTTCCCTGTCACTCCCCACTGACCGCAGGCCCCAGGGGGACATTTTTCTCCCTAGGGTACCTCCCGTGCCTAGCACAGCACAGAGCCTCAGTGAACACCTGTTAAGTTAAACAAGGCACGGCCTTCGGCGCTGCTTGGGAGGCCAGCATCTCATATCAGAGCGCCTGGGATCCAGCCCCGGCTCCACTCCCAATCCTGCCATTGCACACTCTGGGATGGCAGAAGGTGGTAGCCCCCTGCCACCCACGTGAGTTCCAGGCTCTTGGCTTCAGCCTGCTCCAGCCCCAGCCATTGAGGGCTCTTAGGGACAGCAAATGAGAGCTCTCTCGCGCGCGCGCTCTCTCTCTGCCTCTCAAATAAATACAAATTGTAAGAATTCAGCTGTTGACTGCTCCAGCTGTCGCTATCTTTTCTCATGGCACGTGGGTGCGTGGCTGCTTCCCTCATGCCTGGGAGCCAGGGCTGCGTCTTCTGTGTCTCACAACCGGGTCCCCACACACAGCCGGCTGGCTCACGGCGCCCCGCCCCCCAGCACTCACAGGCGTGCAGGGGCGTCCGGTCAGGCAGGGAGCGGGTCTTCCTCCGGATGGGCAGTGACTTCTCCATCTCTTCTTTCAGGATCATCTTCCCCAAGTTGGAAGTCACCTGAGGAGGGAGAAAAAAGGCGGCGCTGGGCCGGCGCTGTGGCGTAGTCGGTTAACCCACACGGATGCTGGTTCGAGCCCTGGCTGCTCCACTTCTGAGCCGGCTCCCTGTTAATGGCCTGGGAAAGCAGTGGAAGATGGCCCAAGTGTTGGGCCCCAGCACTCATGTGGGAGACCTGGAAGAAGCTCCAGGCTCTTGGTTTTGGCCTGGCCCAGCCCTGGCCATCGTGGTCATTTAGAGAGTGAACCAATAGATGGAAGACCTCTCTCTCTCTCTCTGTGTCTGTAATGCTGTCTCTCAAATAAATAAATAAATCTTAAAAAAAAAAAAAAAAAGGAGAAGAAGAGGAAGGTGCCAACACTCAGATTCTGGATTCTCATCTGCACAGGCGTGAGAACTGGGGATGGCATCACGTGGGTAAAGAGAGGGGGCAGGGACTGCGGCATGGTTCCCAGGCGGAGCCCAGGGTCGCTCAGCTCTTGTCCAAGATGCAGCCACCTTGGGGCTGGCTCCTTGGGGAGCTCTGGCCCAGGGGCCTCCTCATCCCAGGTCGCCATACCGGGCCCAGCACACCAGAGGTGGCCTTTCTCTAGCTCCCGACACGCTCCCCACCTGGGGACCAGAGGCCCACGCTCTCCTTCCGCTTTTCCCAGCAGCCAGCCCCTGTGGCACGGCCCTTGTCTGGCCTTTGACCCTAGTGAGCCGGAGCACTTGGGAAAGAAAGGACTTCCTCTCCCGTTCGGACAAGGACGAGCCCCCTAACCCTGACCCCGACCCTGACCCTAACCCAACCCGACCCTGACCCCGACCCTGACCCCAACCCAACCCGACCCTGACCCTGACCCTAACCCTAGCCCTGATCCTGACCCTACCCAACCCGACCCTGACCCTGACCCTATTCCAACCCGACCCCAACCCCGACCCCGACCCTGACCCTAGCCCTGATCCTGACCCTACCCAACCCGACCCTGACCCTGACCCTGACCCTAATCCAACCCGACCCCAACCCCGACCCCGACCCTGACCCTAGCCCTGATCCTGATCCTGACCCAACCCAACCTCGACCCTGACCCCAACCCGACCCCGACCCTGACCCTGACCCTAACCCCGCACAGGCCAGGCGCTACCTTGCTGAGCTCCTCCTTCTGACGCTCCCTGAGAGCCTTCATCTCGTCCCCGGAGTCGTCATCCTCCTCCTCCTCCTCCTCCTCGGCCCCCCTCCGGGAGGCCTTCCGCTTCCTCCATTCTGTCTCTAGGAGACACGGGCACAAGCAGGCAGGGCGGTCAGCCAGTGCCTCGCGGCACAAGCATCAGCGGTGTGCGCAGCACTGGGCTGCATGTCCAAGGGGGCTCTGCGGACTTTCCTTTAGAGGTGCATTGATGGGGCCCGCGCTGTGGTGCAGCGGGGTAAGCCATGGCCTGCCAAGCCGGCATCCCATACCAGCATGGATTCGAGTCCTGGCTGCTCTGCTTCCTATCCAGCTCCCTGCTAAGGGCCCAGGAAAGCAGTGGAAGATGCACCAAGTGCGTGGGCCCTGCACCCACATGGGAGACTGGGAGGAAGCTACTGTCTCCTGGCTTCAGACCAGCCCAGCTCCAGCCATTGTGGCCATTTGGGGAGTGAACCAGTAGATGGAAGACCTCTCTCTCTCTCTCCTCTCTCTCTCTCTTCCACTGCCTCTCTGTAACTTTCAAATAAAGAAATAAATCTTTTTCAAAAAAATCAATTACAAAATGTGCAAGTTTATTTAAAATGATAAAGATTCATGTATGTATGTATTTGAAAGGCAGAGAGAGAGAGAGATCAACTGATCTTCCATCCACCGGTCCATCCCCCTAAATGGCTGCAACAGCCAGGGCCGGGCCAGGCCAAAGCCAGGAGCCAGGCGCTCCACCCAGGTGGCCTAGGCTGTCTTCCACTGCTTTTCCAGGTGCATTAGCACTGAGCTGGATTGGAAGCGGAGCAGCCAGGACTGGAACCAGCGCTCATATGGGATGCCAGCCCCATAGGCGGTGGCTTTACCGGCTACACCACAAAGCCAGCCCAGTAAGAGTTACACTCCTCTTCCCAGAGCCTGGGGCAACAGCAGCAGCAGTGTGAGGTGTGTCTGGTGAGCGACCCGAGAACTGAACAGAGTGGGTAGGTAGCCGGCAGATGGGGCAGCGGACACCAGTGCTGAGGGACCCCAGGGAAGGGCTGGGCAAGGAGCTGGTGGGCTCAGGGGTGGCAGTGGGGCAGTGAGGACCCGTGGGCGGGGGGCTCGGGTGGGCGTGGACAGCAGATGCCGAGCAGTGGGGGAGAGGTTCTCCCTAGTTTCTCCTACCCACGACGGCCAGCGACGGGGGGCACGGCCAGTAGTCCGTCTCGATCTTGGCCGGCTGGTTGGGGTCGGGGGGCTGGGCCGCAGGGAATTTGGACGACTCGATGATGAGGTCTTCGATGAGGTGCTTGCTCTGAGGACTGCCTCCCACGGACTCTGCAGGTGCAGGTGCAGGTGCAGGTCAGAGTCAGCCCCGCCCCCTCTCCCCAGCCCCACCAGCGATGGTGAGGGGGCGGGGTCACGGCCTGTCACTCCCCACTCTGCCCCCCCGCCCCCCCCGCCTGCAACACAGCCCCGTGCCTGGCAGGAAAGGGCTGAGCCTCACCTCTCTGCTTATAGATGGGTGGCTTCTTGTAGATGTTGGAGTCTGGCCGGGTGGTCTCTGCAAGAGGGGCAGGTGCGAATCAGCTGATGGCGGCCGCAGGTAAGGGAGGCGAATGGGATGGGGGAAGGTGGTGGGACTGGGACTTAGTTGAGGTCCTGAACCTGGCCTTTAGGGGAACTCCTGCACTGTGCTGCCGGGGGGGGGGGCCCTGCCTGGGGCCCTGGCATCAGGGGACCCAGCTGGACGTGTTGGGAGCATGCACCCCAGAGAGCCAGGGGCTGGGAGGGAGAGGATGTGGGCTCCCCGACAACCCAACCTACCGGGATGGTGGAAGTGGGGCAGGCTGGTCCGCGGGGTCCCAGTGGCTCTCGGGGTTGCGGCCTGCGAGATGATTCCTGGGGACCGGCTCTCGGCCCACACCTGAGGAGTACACACGCGTGAAACTTGCTGAGACCTCCGTGGGTCTGACACCTTGCCCCAGCCCGCCCCAGGGGGCCGTCATGGCCCAGAGGGACAGAGCTAAGTGAGGCCCTGGTCAACCTTCTGGATGTGGGTGGGGGCCCCCGTCAGTGCCCAGAGGGGCGGGTTGTGGGGGGCAGACTCACCTCCGGGGATGGGGGTGGCGATGTGGACTTGGGTGAGAGCGAGCGCTGTAGATGGAGAGGGGGGCTGGTCAGAGCCTTGGAGTTGGCACTCAACCCTGGAACCAACAAAGAGCCACTTCCTCCCCCCAGCCCGGTGCTGCACGCCTTCCTGGCCAAGTGCTGGCCACCTCCTCTCCGCCGGCTCCCAGGCTGGGCCTCTGTCCTGCTCCCTGGCCCTGCTGGACAAGGCCCTGGATCCTGCCAAGGATGTGGGAGGAAGTACGCGGGCCCTGGGGGTGAGGGGGTGGGGGTGCCTGGTACTCTGAGGCCAACGGGAGCCTTGCGGGGACCCTGCCCTCAGAGACTAGGGGACGAGCGTCCTGGGGCTGGGGCCGGCCCTGCGCCTGGGGAGTAGGGGCTCCCCGTGGTCTGGCCTATCTCCCTGCTCAGCCACGGCACCCTACCCCACTCAGTACAGGTGACAAGCACCCACTGTGCATAATCTCGTGCACCCTGACCGCCTTCTGGGGTCACCTGTGGCTTACAGGAGGGGAAACTGAGGCCACAGCACCACACAGGCCAGCTTCCCAGCCTCCAAACTCAGCGCCGTGGGCTCTCTGCAGGCTTTGCCTTCTGCCCATCCCACCCTGTTCCCCGGTGCTGGTGCCACACAAGGTGGCCTCCTCCGCTCCAGCCGCCAGCCCTCTCTGCCCACCCTCCACACCCCACACCGCCTGGGTTGGTTGACTGACTGGGGGGGGGGTGTTCCTGTACCATTCCCTCCAGGAAAGACAGCACTAATGGTGGGGGCATTTGGTGTAGAGATGCCCACAACCCAGAGCAGTGTCTTGGTTCGAGCCCTGGCTCGGCTTCCAATTCCAGCTTCCTGTTCATGCGCACTCTGGGAGGCGGCAGGTGTGGCCCCAGCAGATGGGTCTCCCTGATTGAATTCTGGGCTTCTGGCATTGGCCTGGCCCAGCCCCGGCTTTGCGGGCATTTGGGGTGGGGGTGGGGAGACGTACCACTGGAGGGCAGAGCTCTGTAGTCTGTGTTTCAGATAAACACAAGCAAGGCTCAGAGGCGAGCCCACCATCACCTGTGTGGCTAGGCAGCTCCTCCCCAAGTCCCCGGCTCACCTCCCGGCTTCTGGGCAGCTCCACGTGTTCCAGGAGGGAGTAGGTGAAGTGGGGCTCGTAGATCATGAGGTCGGGCCGCTCGATGTCCAGGATGGCCTTGTCCTTGGGGATGGCAGCCAGGTCCTTGTAGCCCAGCACCTGATTGTCCATCTTGGCCTGGGGGCGGGCGGGGGGGAATGGTGCAGGTGGAGCTGGTGCGCCCGGCCAGGGCCCTCCTGGGGATGCTGGCCTGCCAGCCGGACTTCCAGCACACAAGGAGGGCACAGGCCAAGGCAGTGCCACCCCCTGCTCCTTAAAAATTGCGCTGCTTTCCAGATTTCTGCTGTTGCCACAAAGCATTCTGGCCCTTTACCTAGCACTCTGGGTACCAGGAGACAGAACCAGGCCGGTAGCAGTGGGGTGTGGGGCGCCCCCTCTGCGTTGTGAGGGGCATCTCTGCTGGCCAACACTGGCAGGACCACCACGCAGGGCTCTGTGAGAAGCCCCCTGCTCCCGCCTCCCAGCCTGCAGGTGTGCGGGGGTGGGGGGGGCACCAGGGGGTACTCACCACGATGCTGGAGGGAGAGCCTGGCACACTGGAGTCGCGGGAGGAGCTGACGCTCCCAGGGGAGGTCAGTGGGTGCTGGAGAGAGTGAGAAGGCGGGCGCGTGGGCAGGTGCGTGTGCGTGCGGGCCGGGGGTCTGCCCTGGGCCTTGGGGACCCGAGCGCTGCGCTGCGGGCGGCCACCAGGTGGCGCTGTCATGCCCCCCCCAACCCACCCCACCCCGAGCCCGTCCCCCACGCCCCCTGCTCCGGCAGGCGCAGCCCCGCACACCTTCTGCAGCCGTTCCATGCGGCCGCGAGCTCGCGGGGCGGTGGCCGGCACAGACGTGTGCGCGGGGCGAGGGCGCGGGGGCGTCAGGCGCGGCCCGGAGGCGGCGGCAGGGGCGTCCCAGCGGGCGGTAGCGTCCTCATCCCTCGGCGACTCTCCCTAGCGGGTCTGGAGAGAGAGGGAAGCCGGGCAGCGGTGGGTGGGTGGAGGCCGAGGGCAGCCCCGCTGGCATCTCGGCCATTGTCCTCTGGCTGGGCAGGAAATGACGGCAGGGGTCGGCCCTCTCCGTGCCCTGGGCAGCCACACCTGCTAAGGCCCCCGCCCGCCCCGGGAGAACACGGGGTGGGGTGGGGGAGGACGCCCAGCGGTGACCACACCCCTTCCCTGGCCCGGGCCCGGGCCGCACCCCGGCTCCCGCACAGCCCTGGAAATGCGGGGGCCTAGGGGGAGGCAGCCCGGGCCTCGGCTTCAACACTGCCCTCTTGCTGCTCGGTAGCCGTGCGGCCTTGGGCCAGCTGCTGCAAAATGGGGGCTCGAGCCACCAGGGGCTTCAGAGAGTTTGTGGGAAACGGGATTAAATAAGTTCACACAGCTAGGCCTTGCAGGGAAGCTGGGCTCCAGCGCAAAGGGTCAGGCCACCACTCCTGATGCCCGCATCCCATAGGGGCGCAGCTCCAAGTCCCTGCTGTTCCACTTCCTGCTACGTCTTGGGAAGGCAGCAGAAGCTGGCCCAAGTGCTTGGGCCCCTGCACCCACGTGGGAGACCTGGAAGAAGCTCCTGGCTTCAGATTGGCACAGCTCTGGCTGTTGCGGTCATTTGGGGAGTAAATCATTGGATGGAAGACCTCTCTGTGTGTGTGTGTGTGTGTGTGTGTGTGTGTGTATCTCTGCCTTTCAAATAAATAAATACATCTTCTAAAAAATTAAAAAAGTATGGGGGCTGGCGCTGTGTCGCAGCAGGTTAAAGCCCTGGCCTGAAGTGCCAGCATCCCATGTGGGCGCCGCCGGTTCTGGTCCTGGCTGCTCCTCTTTCGATCCAGCTCTCTGCTGTGGCCTGGGAAAGCAGCGGAAGATGGCCCAAGTCCTTGGGCCCCAGCACCCGCATGGGAGACCTGGAAGAAGCTCCTGGCTCCTGGCTTCGGATCAGCTCAGCTCCGGCCCTTTCGGCCATCTGGGGAGTGAACCAGCAGATGGAAGACCCCCTCTCTGTCACTCTTTCAAATAAATAAATAAAAAGTTTATTTGGGTGCAAAGAAATTGAAAATAGCATAGTTTCTACAAAATACACACTGTCGATCCAGCGGCATCCCGCACGGTGCCAGTGTCCTGGGGTTGCTGTCTGAGCTCCAGATGAGTAATAACACACGACATGCTCAAAACCTCACACGTTGCAGCTGGCAGCTTAGCAACTGGGACTTCTACCTCCCCAGGGCCCTGGGGAGGTACCTCTGGCTGCTTTTCTGTAGCCACTCTCTGCTACAGAGACTTGTGAGACCCCTGTCACTGGGGGCTCCTAGTCTCACCACCCAAGCTCCGTATCAGGACTGCCTGCACAAGCAGCTCCCCTCCCCCTCCAGTGCTCTGCCCGCCCCCTGATGGCACCTCCCTGTGGGAGGCCTCCTGGGCAGTGCCCGCCCTCACTCACACACTCCTCTCTGACTGCAGGGGGAGTAAGAACCTGGTATCAGGCCCTCGCCTGGCGGGGGACGTGTTTTCTTCCCAGCATAGCTGCCGTTTCTCGACTGTTCCTTACACGCTAGGCACGTGGATGAGCAGGGACGGCAAGCCCGCCAGGTGGGCCCGCTTTACAGGCAAAGGGAACTGAGCCTGCCGGGCGCAGAGCTGGAAATGACCGCGCCGTTCCCACCGTCCCGCATCTCTCAAGGTTTCTTGGGATTCTAGAACCGTCTCCGAGATGGGACTCCGGCCATCAGAGTCCCGCTGCGGCCATGGTGCCCATGGAAAGAACATTCCAGAGCTCCACGCTTCCTAAAACTCACATGGTCACGCTGCTGATGAGGTGTCTAGATGTAGGGTGACCGCGGCTGTGACCTGGAAGGGCTTCAAGCTCGCGCTCTCCCTCCTGTCTTCCCTGTCAAAGGAGTTCTCCACGGGGCCGGGGCCAGGGCCGGGGCTGCACCATAGTGGATAAGGCCACCACCTGCAGTGCCGGCATCCATATGGGTGCCGGTTCGAGTCCTGGCTGCTCCACTTCTGGTCCAGCTCTCTCTCTGCTATGGCCTGGGAAAGCAGCAGAAGATGGCTCAGGTCCTTGGGCCCCTGCACCCACATGGGAGACCCAGAAGAAGCTCCTGGCTTTGGATCATTGCAGCTTTGGCCATTGCAGCCATCTGGGAAGTGAACCAGTGAATGGAAGACCTCTCTCTCTCTCTCTCTCTCTCTCTCTCTCTGCCTCTGTCTCTCTGTAACCCTGCCTTTCAAATAAATAAATAAATCATTTTTAAAAAATGAGCTCTACACTTGCTCAGCCCTGAGATGAGCGCCTATGTGTCCACCCACCTCCGGTCACGTGGAGCTTTGTCCGTCCATTCAACAAATACTCTCTGAGCAGCTGTCTGTGGCTAACACAGGGCGCCACTGGGTGCTAAGTCTTATGGAGGACACAGAGATCAGAGATGACTCCCAGACTCCCTTGCAGAGTCCAACCCTACACTGAACCCTACACTGCGTGCGCTGATAAGATACGCTTAAGGGCTAGAGAAGCCAGGTCAGGAGGCAGAACAAAGGAGTTTTGGAGGAGGTGTTTGGAGGGTGCCCAAGTCGAGGTCCTGCACAGAAGAAGGGATTCTTTTTAAGATTTATTTATTTATTTGAAAGACAGAATTACAGAGAGAAGAGACAGAGAAGAGAGAGAGAGAGAGAGAGATCTCCCATCCACTAGTTCACTTCCTAAATGGTTGCAACACCCGGGGGCTGGGCCAGGCTGAAGGCAGGAGCCAGAAGCTTCTTCTGGTCTCCCACATGGGTGTAGGGGTCCAAGTACCTGGGCCGTCCTCCGCTGCTTTCCCCGGCACATTAGCAGGGAGCTGGATGGGAAGTACAGCAGCCAGGACTTGAATGGACGCCGATATGGGATACGGGCGGCGGCTTATTCTGCTACATCCAAATGCCAGCCACCCCCAAAAGGGATTCTCGACTGAGGAAGCAGCAGGAGCAAAGGTGGGGACATGGAGACACGTGGGGTCTGCCTGGGGCGCAGCGGATGTGGCTGGATCACGGCACTCAGGGGGCAGAGATGGATTTGGGGTGAGAGGTGGGGGGCCCAGAGGGGGTAGATTGTATCTGAGGGCAACAGGGGCCATGGAGGGGGTAACAAGCTCATTTAAAGTACGGCAGTGACAGCTCCAAGCATTGCTCTGTGGAAACAAATGTAGCTGCTGTCCAGGAGCCGGGGATCGGCCAGGCAGAGGGACAGCAGCCAGGAGGGGGTGGCAGGTGCTCGGGCACGGAATGTGAAGGGCAGTGGGGGTGAGGATGGAAAGGGGGCACACGACACGGAGAAAGCCCAGAGGCAGCGGTGCCAAGCCCTCGGGGGCTGCCCTGGGAGGGAGGTGACCGGGAGCTGAATGTCCTAGTCAAGGAGCTGGGGGCAGGGCGGGGCTAGAAACAGCAATGGGTGCCCCTGCCTGGAGGGGGGAGTCTGAACAGGAGGCTCCCAGGGGAGAAAGGAGGCCCATAGTGGGGGGAACCCTGAGAAACACTTAGGGCACCTGGAGAAGTAGAGGCAGAGACGACAAAGTCAGAGAAGAAGGGAAACCTGGGTGCCCGTCCCTCCAGCGGGCAGGGGCTGGAGGTAGTGGTCCTCCGTGTTTCAGTAGCTAGTGCGCCATTAATGCGGAGAGAGGACGCTGGGCTGGGGAGCGGGGAGGAAGGGTGGACGGGGATTCCCTCCAGCAGGGGGAGAGGGGGTGCTGCTGGGGCTGTGGGGGACAGAGAGGGAGCGTGGGCCTGGCTGGGCTGTGCAGCCAGAGATGCACTCCCCACAAGTGTGACAGAGTATGGGGGGAGGGGTGGCGCTGTGGTGTCAGCATCCCTTCTGGGCACCAGTTCAAGTCCCGGCTGCTCCACTTCCGATCCAGCTCCCTGCTAATGCGCCTGGGACAACAGCAGAAGATGGGCCAAGGCTTGGACAGCTCCCAGCTTGGGATCAGTTGTAGCACTTGCGGAGTGAACCAGAGGATGGAAGATTCTCTCTCTCTCTAACTCTGCCCTTTCAAATAAATAAATAAATTTAAAAGAAGAGGAGGAGGGAAGGCAGGAGGCCAGATCGTGGGGAGGTGTGTGAGGAAAGGGGAGACTTGAGGGCGCGGCAGCCAGGGCCGCGGGGTGGGGGGGCGAGCGCTGAGGCCGGCGGGAGGACCGGGCCGAGTGGAGGATGCACTTTGGGAAGAAAGTGGGTGCTTCCCAGAAGGCAGAGATGTGGGTAAGAAGCCGGGGAAAGACAACACCGGGCATTCCGCGGGGGCCCGCTTCTGTTTTCCCACTGTGAGTGACACAGACACAAGGCCAAGTGCAATCCTACAGGTGCGGCAGAGCTGGAGAACCCTTGTGGGGTCCCTCAGGGGAGCACAGTCAGCAGAGCCCACAGGGAGGAGAGTGGACAGCTTTGTCCAGGGGGAGGAGAGTGGACAGCTTCGGTGTGCTTTGCAGGCTCAGGCCCCAGGACTCCCTCAGGAGCGTGTGGAATGGGACAATGACTGGCTTGCCCAGGTGAGGAGGGAGGCGAGGGGCCAGACGAGTGATGTCGCAGGTGCATGTGGTCACACGCTGAGACCCGGCGTCAGAGGTGCCATGTGGCACAGCGGTTAAGACCCTGTTGGCGACACCTACATCCTATATGGGATTGCCCGGTTCAACTCCTGGCTCTGCTTCTGATCCAGCTTCCTGCTAATGTGCACCCTGGGAAGCAGCAGGTGATGGCTCAGTGCTTGGTCCCTGCCACCTGCCGCATGGGAGGCCGGGATGGAGCTCTGGGCTCTCGGCTTTGGCCTGGCCCAACCCTGGCTGTTGTGGGCATTTGAAGAGTGAACTGGCCACTGGGAGATTCTCTCTCTCTCTCTCTCTCTTTCTGCCTTTCAACTAAAATAAATAAACATTATTTGTTGAAGACCCACACTCACACACAACACCAAGCCACAGCACAGCCACTCAAGGCCATGGTTCAGAACCACAACATCTGAGCCACATCACAGCGACAGTCCGGGACGAATGTCCTGGCTGGCACCGCGCTCACCACCTCCCCCCTTGTTTGTGGTCCACTTAATCCTTGCGTTCCCCAGCCCGTGACTCGGCCGTGATCTCAAGTTTGTCCATGAGGAACTGAGGGCTTGGGAGCAATAACTGGGCCTGTCTCTGTAATCTCTAAAACCATTAACCACCACACTGCCCCACGCAAGAGGCCCTGAGCCCCGGGTCTCTCCTGTCCCCCTACCCCAGCTACTTCTTCTTCTTTTTTTTTTTTTTTTTTTTTTTTGACAGGCAGAGTGGACAGTGAGAGAGAGAGACAGAGAGAAAGCTCTTCCTTTGCCGTTGGTTCACCCTCCAATGGCCACCGCGGCCGGCGCGCTGCGGCCGGTGCACCGCGCTGATCCGATGGCAGGAGCCAGGAGCCAGGTGCTTTTCCTGGTCTCCCATGGGGTGCAGGGCCCAAGCACCTGGGCCATCCTCCACTGCACTCCCTGGCCACAGCAGAGGGCTGGCCTGGAAGAGGGGCAACCGGGACAGAATCCGGCGCCCCGACCGGGACTAGAACCGGGTGTGCCGGCACCGCAAGGTGGAGGATTAGCCTAGTGAGCTGCGGCGCCGGCCCCCACCTACTTCTTTCCTGCAGCCGTCCACAACCCCAAGCCCAATCCCTCCATCCAGCGCCCCTGTCTCCTGCAGCCTCCAGCCCTTTCCTCTCCCTGCCTGCACACACATTCAGACCTCTCCTTTCCCTACACACCTCCCGTCAACCTGGCCCCCTGCCCTTCTGCCCCTCTTGTGGGAAAGTGAGGCTGCCCCCGCCTCTCTGCCCTCCAGGGCCCCGACAGCCACTCTGGAGGATACCACATCGTCCCGCACCTCTCCCCTGCCTGCAGCAACGGCCTCTTGGCCACTTTCTTAGCCCCTTCCTTCCTCCCCCGTCTCACTCCTTCTCTCAGCAGTCACAGCAGGGGTGGGTGTTTGCTTAGCCATGTTGCTTGGCAAACCCCCAACCCCAAATCTGAGCTCGAGGATTCCAACTTCCTAAAAATGCACGCCTTGGGAGGCAGCAGGTGATGGCTCAAGTCCTTGGGCCCCTGCCACCTGTGTGGGAGACCCAGATGGAGCTCCTGGCTCCCTGCTTCAGCCTGGCCAGGCTCCAATGACCAGGGGCATTTGGGGAGTGAATCCGTGGATGGCAGATCTTGCCTTGTCTGCCTTTCTCTCTGCCTCTCAAACAAAATGTTTAATATTCTTTGCACACATACTATATATCAGACACTTGCATTTTAATGCGGGACCAGTCTTCCAAATAAAGTTCTTAACTCTTGGAATTTTAGGCTGTTGGAAGACCAGGAGGGAACATATTTCGAGGTAAAGCAGAGTGACTGTGTGTGTGTGTGTGTGTGTGTGTGTGTGTGAAAGAG
This sequence comes from Oryctolagus cuniculus, assembly GCF_051225735.1. Taxonomy (NCBI): domain Eukaryota; kingdom Metazoa; phylum Chordata; class Mammalia; order Lagomorpha; family Leporidae; genus Oryctolagus; species Oryctolagus cuniculus. The sequence continues at coordinate 30,641,328 of NC_142874.1, forward strand.
AGAGAGAGAAAAAGAAAGAGAGAGAGAGAGAGAGAGAGAGAGAGAGAGAGAGAGAGAGAGAGAGATAGATCCTGGTCTTAAATCACACCATGCAGGCAACTGCCGGCTCCGCCCACGTGCGGCCCCGCCCCCAGCGCTGAAGTCCTCCCAGGTCAATAGGCTCTAGCTGCACCTGCTCCGGGTCCCGCCCCCTCCCATCCACGCACACCCGCGCCTGTGTACGTGCCCTCTCCAGGTTCCAACGATCTCCAGGGATAAAGAGACCAAAAGGGCAGGCTGCAGCAGGAAGGGCGGGAGCGATGGCAGGGAAGGGGAAAGCGGCCGGCGGAAGGGACTTCTCAGCCCTCTCTGGCTCCGGGCAGACACCAGCCGGCTTCCCACCCTCCCATCTCAGCCCCACCCTCCCCAGCTGCGGGTCCCTGCTTTATCTGAGCCACCAGCCCAGCCCCACCTCACACCACCCACCTCTCATCTCCACGGCAACCCCAGCCTCCAGGCTGCAGGGATGGCGCGATAAGACCCGCCCACAGGGACCTCCCGGCTGACGCTCACCCCTCACGGGGCCCTGGATCCAGGTAGGGGCTCGTCCTGACCCTGGCTCCCTGCACGGGGACACGGAGGTTTGCCAGCAGCCTCTTGAAGCTGCCCCCGCCCCGTCCCTGCTCCGTGCAGTGCCCAGGAATGGTACTGTCACACACTTTCTCTACACTTCACCCCGAATGATGCCTTCCTCGGCTAGGGATGAAGAAAAAGCAGGCGGAGAGGTTAACTTGCCAAAGGCCACCCAAACAGAAGCCAAACAGGAATGCCTAGCCAGGCGCGTCCAAGGCCAAAGCTGACCAAAAGTCTCTTCAACAAGTCCCCAGAGATGCCACTTGGATCGGAACTTAGGACCTGGGCTCCCGCGTGCCAACCTTGGAGGGGGAACCACCCCCGTGCTGCTGGCCGACCTCACCTGTAGAGAAGGAGCTGGCCCTGGGGGTGGGGGGAGCTGGCTGCGGGCCTTAGGGCCGGCCGGGCAGGCTGCGGGTGGTGCAGACCGAGAGCCAGTCAGGCAGGGAGGCGAGCTGTCCCATGGGGCTGGGGTCAGGCCGGGGCCGGGCACTTGGCCCTCGCCGTTTTCCGCCTTCATTCACAGCCGTGCACCGCCTCACCGCCTCCCCTCTCTCCGATCTTCCTGCCGTCCTTTCCCTTTCTCTCCCCCTCCCGGCCCCACCCCCGCCGTTACTGTGGCAACAGCTCAATGCCAGAAATACAGGCAGGATCCAGCTAGGTCACCGGTTTCCCAAAACAGCATCCCGGGGTGGAGCTGGCGGCAGGGTGGGGCCGGGAGGGGCGGGGCCAATGGTTCGCCAGAAGCAGCTCTTCTTGCGGCGACCCCAAGCCCTGAGCCTTTTCCCCGGGCTGGCAAAGCCCCATTGCTTCTCCTCTTCTCCCTTCCTCCCCGCTTCGGCTTTCTTTCGTTTAACCTTTGCTCTCCCACCATGCAACCCTAAAACACCACCATCCTCCTGCAGGAGGTGGCAGGGGGCAGGGGGCCCAGAACCCACCTGCCCCAGACCCTGCACTCTCCATTCCCTAGGGGATTGGGCCCAGGTGGCCCTCTTTGCCCCTCCGACCCCACACAAACGTGCTTCTGTGTGTCTGCTTTGTCTTAGGTCTCTCTGGCGTGGGTCTCCATCTCCTCTCTCTCTCTCTCTCCCTCCTCCCCCCCCCTCCTCCCCCTCTCCAGGCACCCTCTGAAGAGGTGGCTCAGGCCCCAGCCTGTTCCTGCTCTGACCTCTGTGTATGGCTAGTTGTGCTGCCCAAGCGGGGCCCCCGGAGCTGGGGAGATGCCTCCCACATTCAGCTGTCTGCATCCGGGCCTCCCCACACACCAGCTCCCAGAGGAGAGAACTCCAACACACAGCCACCCACAGGTGGGGAACCTCAGGTGCCTGACAGCAGGCACTGAGCCGAGACTGACAGGTGTCTGTGGCCCAGAGACACAGCTGCAGAACTCACGCACACGGGTGCACATGGGTGCACACGGGAGACTCCACCACCATGTTGCCAGCTCACACCCCTACTCTCCCCCCAGTGAGGCGCCCACACAGTCACACACGGAGCTGCAAGGAGGCCCACATGCACCCACAGGACTCCCCATCCCCCACCGACCAGCCAGCTCCAGCCCTCACAGCTCAACAGCCCTGCTGCTGGCTCTGCTCCCCTGACTCATACAGCCTGGGAACCAGGCTCCCGGGAGGGCAGCACCAGCTGCACCGGCCCAGCAAGGCCAGAGCTAGGAACAGGGAGCCCCAGGGTGCCCCAGGGCCCGAGTGCCGGCTCAGCCCCAACCCCTGGAGCAGGGCAGTAGCCAGCACTGGGAGGTGCAGCCTCATTCTTCCCTGGGCTCCTCAATGACTCCCAAGCAACAGCGTGGAGCCCCCAGGGGACACCCCCCCCCCATGCACACCCGGCAGCCTCCAGGGTCTGGACTGGTGGGAGGGAGGCAGGCAGAGGCCTCCTCTTCCCTGTATTCAGCTAAACGAAGCAGCTCCCAGGTGATCCCAGCGCCACATCCCTTCCCTCTCCAAACCACAGGAGGGAGGTCTGATCAGACAAACCCAGAACGAGGCAGGGGCCCCAGCGGCTCCCCTGGCTGGGAGAACCGTGCATCACCCTAAGCCCTGCTCCCAGGCAGGTATTACAGCCCCCAGCGCCCACAGAGCTGAAGCCTGGCCGAGACCCCGTGCCACCTACCTCTTCCCAGCCCCCGCGGCCCAGGCACCCCGAGGCCCCAGGGGTGCGGGCCGCCCCCGGCGGTCGCGGCTTTCCTCCGGAACCCAGGCACCCCGCGGCTCTTCCAGGAACCCAGCCGCGCTTTCCCGGAGCGCAAACAACAGGATGAGCGCGGGCTCGGGTGGGTGGGGTGGGAGCTGTGTAGGAGGGAGCTGGTCGCGGCTGAGCGCTCCGATCTCGCCGGAACCCGCGCTCTCCCGCACCGCCCCACCTCCCGCCAGGCGCGTGCGGCGGCGGCGGCGGCCGCGGCCGAGGGCGTGGGTTGTGGTGCGCGAGCTCGTCCCCCGCGCCGGCTCGGCTGCGGCGCGATCCGCTTCAGACAAGGGGAGCATTAGCCCGGCGTCATGACGAAGCACAATCGGCCGCCGCCGCCCGCGATCCCGCACGCACACAGCCTCGCAGGCGGCAGCGGAGACCGAGGGGCGGGTGTGGGGGCCTCACTGATAACCAGGGGCGACCCCAGCCATCATGCCCACCAGCAGCAACAGAGCCTCGGGGGCCCCTGCCTCCGGGGGCGTCGTGGGGTGTAGGCTTAGCCAGGTGCCAGCTTAGCCTCCCCCTGAGGCACCCGCTGCTCAGGCAGGCCTGGAGACTGGGCCGGCCCTTGGGTAACCCGAGTCCCCTGGGAACGGCGATAGGGCGCAGGGGAGACAGTGAGAAGGACCCCACTTCTCCCCAGGGCGCCTTCGTGAAAGGGGAGCTGCCTGCCAGGTGACCCCCAGGCCTCAGCGCTTAGGAACGTGACTTTTCCGGTTTTGGCAAAGCCTCAACCACCCCAAGCCCTAGGCGGGGGAGGGGGGGGGTCACAGGGCTGGCCGCTGACCTCAGCCGCCTGCCCGCCTGCCTGCAGACTTGCCTACCTAGGCAGCCTGGCCGTCGCCCTGGCAACCACTGACCACAGCCGGTCAGCTGATGCTATCAGCTGTTGATGGGGGAATCTAGAATCTGGGGAGGGGGGCCTGGGGACCGAGGGGGACAGGTGAGTGCCCTCGGTGGCCCCTTCCCCAAGGAGGAGGAGCAGACGTGTCGTGGGTGGGGGAGGCAGCAGCCTGCAACCTCCAGGGCGGGTTCCAGAACGCAGGAGCGATGGAGACTGAGAACGGGGACGAAGAAGCGGGGCTCCCTGGCCAGGGGTACAGAACCACGGAACCTCGAAGAGCTAGGCAGGCGAGCGCTGGGCGGGGGGTGGCGGTTGCTGGGGGAGGGGCTCCCCCGCCTTTTCCCCTAACCAGGCTGGCTCTGCCCAGCCTCTCTAGGTCGTCAGCTGCACCCTGCTGGCCTGCCATCAGGTCTGGGAGAGAGGAGAGGCCCCAGCCCCACTGCAGCCCCGGATGGTCTCCCTCCGTGCCTCTGGGGGAGGAGCGCCAGGGGCTTGCACACTCTGGCCCTGTATGGCCCCTGCTTTCCCCACCACCTCGCTTACCCAGAGCCCCACCCCACCCCCAGCCCCACCCCGGGAGATGTGTCTTCCGGTGCAGGGGTCCCCAGAGGCAGGCTGGAATGAGCTGGCAATGGGAAAGACAGCTCGGCGAGGGGACTGGAACGAGGTGGGTCATGAGCCCCGGGCGGGGAGGACCCATGGGAGAGGGGCAGGATTCCCGGTACCTTCAGGGGCCTGGGGCGTGGGGCAGGCGCGCAGCAGCCTCCTCGCAGACATACATCCCCTGGCGCATCTCCTCTCCGCCTCCCGCCTCCCGTTGCCAAGACAACCTGCCCGGGCTTGGCGGCAGGGGCGGGGACCGGGAGGAAGAGGAAGCTGTGCTCCCACGGCCTGTCCCCCGGTGATGGAGGGAGGGTGCCCGAAGGGAGCCCCTTAGCGCTGGGGCTGGGGTGCCCTGGCAAGTCTCCCCTCGCCCGCTCCCTCTGCGGGGAGCCTCAAGGGACCCCTAATTCAGGGCCAGTCAGGAAGCTCAGCACGGGGCGGGGAAGGGAGCCGGAGCCCTGGGGCAGTCACCTCACCTCCCTCCCAGCCCCCAAGACCTGGAGCAAAGCCAGAGCCTGGGCTAGACCCCTTCTGACCCCAGAGTCCTCCTCCCACTGCTCCTGCCCCCAGTCAAGTCCCTCCTCGGAGCCCGCGCGCCAGCCACCCTGGGCAGGAGCAGTCGCGGGTCCAGCCAGCCCTGAACCCAAGGGGACCGCAGTGTTAGGGCTCCCTCTGTCGACCTGCCAAGGTCATTCCTTGGTGCAAGGGATCCTGGGGCGCGTGTGTGCATGCGCACTGGCCCTGGCCAAGAGGGTAAGGCGCGGCCGCAGGCTCTCGTCTGCCCTGCCCTGCCTCCACTCTGGGCTCCGCTCTGTTCTGCTCCTGCCCAGCCCTCCGTTCCCGGAAGGCTGCGAGTCCTCCGTGCCAGCTGACCTAAAGGGTCCCCGTCCCTGGGATGGGAGGGGAGGCACCGTCTTCTCCCCGGGAGCCTTCCTCCTTGCCCTGGCCACTACCCAGGCTGCCCAGAGAACTGGCTTACCTTCAGAACTCAGGGGTGCTGCAGGCCGTGAGGCTGGGGCCCTGGTACCCACAGCAGAGGCAGGGGTCCCAGGCCCCTGCCCTTGGTCCTCGGCTTCCGTCCCCAGCAAGGTCACTGGTGCCAACGTCCTGAGTAGACTCTGGCCCTCCCGGGGCCCACACCATAGGCTTCTCTGTCCACCTCTCTCTGTCTCACTCCAGTGCCCCCTTGGACCCGCCCCATGCACCAACCTACTGGGGACTGGGAGCACCAGGGGTGCCCCTCAAGCTGTCTAAATATTAACTCCTGGAGAGGGTGAGCCGGTGGCACCAGGGAGGAGGGCGTGGCTTCTGTGGAAGGAAAGAGAAGGGCAGGGGCCTAAGGGCGACCCTCTCTCACCAGGGATCGGAAGCCACGCCCTCCCTCCGGGCTGCCCTTGCTTCTAGTCACACCTCCTCCCAAAGCCCCCCGGCTGTCTCCTCCCTGCCACAGCTCCAAGTCCAAATTCTTCCTAATTGGCCCCATCATTTTCTGCCACTTCTCTTGTGCAAACACGTCCTGCCTCTAAGCGTTCTTCGCGGGCCATCTCCCCTCTGAACATTTTCCCCTGGGTGCATCTTCTCTTGGAATCATGCAACCCCCACCCCCAACACACACACAGCCCTGTGCCAGCACCTCCCCAAGCACCCACTCCGTGGCTAGAATCTACATGGCAGTGCTCACCAGCCCTGTGACCGTGGACAGTGCCCTTCTCGGAGTGTGTGTGTGTGCTGTGTGTGTGCTCACAGGTGCCACGTGGAAATCACGGTACCGCTGGGACATCGCCGGAGCTCAGCGCACGCTGAGCAGTCCCCTCTCTCTACCTCCTGACCCTGAGCATCGGAGAGTTCCTAAAGTCCCATGACAGTTACATTTCAGGTGCCTTGGGAGATCTGTCTTGTCCATCTTCTTTATAAACAGGAGGACCGGGACGGGGCTTGGAAGCTGTAGGGCATAGGAATTTGGATGAGCTGTTTAAGACTCTTCCACCCAAACCCACCTACAGGTGGCGCTGGAGGCAGGGTGCTGGCCCTTCATCCCGCCTCCACCTTGCGGAAAAGCAGGCTTCTTGGCCAATGATAATCCCTCTGCAGCTGCGGCTGCTTTGCTCCCCAGTAAATAGCTAACCCGTGCATGGTAGTGCGCTGGGCACTGTGGGGGGGGGGCACTGAGCCTACATCCGGGGCACCTGCTCTCTAGAACAGCAGGACACAACCATAAATCACTACAGTCCGGGCGAGCTTGCTACGAAAGGATTTCACGAAGTTCGTGGGAAATGGAATTAAAAGCTCCATTGATTTTGGTGCCCCCACCCCCAAAAATCTAAAATCCATGTGAACAAAAAGTCTCCAAAGAGATCATGGAGGGGCTGGTGCTGTGGCATAGCGGGTAAGGCTGCCGCCTGCAGTGCCGGCATCCCAGATGGGTGCCAGTTCGAGTCCAGGCTGCTCCACTTCCAATCCAGTTCTCTGCTATGGCCTAGGAAAGCAGCAGAAGATGGCCCAGGTCCTTGGGCCCTGCACCCGCATGAGAGACCAGGAGGAAGCTCCTGGCTCCTGGCTGCGGATCAGCGCAGCACACCGTCCGTAGCGGCCATTTGTGGGGTGAACCAACGGAAGGAAGACCTTTCTCCCTGTCTCTCTCTCACTGTCTATAACTCTACCTGTCAAAAAAAAAAAAGAAAGAAAGAAAGAAAGAAAGAAAGAAAGAAAGAAAGAAAGAAAGAAAGAAAGAAAGAAAACAAAAGAAAAGAAAAGAAAAGAAAAGATACTACTTGGGATACCCACCTCCCAGCTGAGTTCAAGTTTCCTCTCTGCTCCAATTTCAGCTTCCTGCTAATGCGCTTTCTGGGTCCCTGCTGCGCTAGCTTTGGTCTGATCCAGCCTGGACTGTTGCAGGCATCTGGGGGATGGGCCAGTGGGTGGATGGAAGAGTACTCTCTGTTCTTTAAAAAAAAAAAAAAAAAAAAAAAAACTCAGTAGGCTAATCCTCCGCCTTGCGGCATCGGCACACCAGGTTCTAGTCCCGGTCAGGGCGCCGGTTCTGTCCCGGTAGTCCCTCTTCCAGTCCAGCTCTCTGCTGGGAGTGCAGTGGAGGATGGCCCAAGTGCTTGGGCCCTGCACCCGCTTGAGAGACCAGGAGAAGCACCTGGCTCCCGGCTTTGGATCAGCGCAGTGCACCAGCAGCGGCGGCCATTGGAGGGTGAACCAACGGCAAAGGAAGACCTTTCCTCTGTCTCTCTCACTGTCCACTCTGCCTGTCAAAAAAAAAAAAAAAAAAAAAAAAGCCTGTGTCCCATATGGGAGTCCCTGAACTGAGTACTCACTCTGGCCCCTACTTCCTGCTAACGCAGACCCTGGGAAGTGGACCTGGATTGAGTTCCTGGCTCCTGGCTTCAGCCTTAGCCCAGTTCCAGTCCCAGTCTGCGAGCTCTGTCTCTCCCCCACCACCCCCGCTCCTCAAAAAAGTTCATGGAAAATGTATACTATGAAAACACTATGAGGCAGGCGCCATGGCTCACTAGGCTAATCCTCCGCCTTGCGGCGCTGGCACACCGGGTTCTAGTCCCGGTTGGGGTGCCGGATTCTTTCCCGGTTGCCCCTCTTCTAGGCCAGCTCTCTGCTGTGGCCCGGGAAGGCAGTGGAGGATGGTCCAAGTGCTTGGGCCCTGCACCCCATGGGAGACCAGGAAAAGCACCTGGCTCCTGCCTTCGGATCAGCACAGTGCGCCTGCCGCAGCGGCCATTGGAGGGTGAACCAACGGCAAAGGAAGACCTTTCTCTCTGTCTCTCTCTCACTATCCACTCTGTCAAAAAAAAAAAAAAAAAGAAAAGAAAGAAAGAAAAAAGAAAACACTGTGCATGGGTTTCAAACATTTTTGTCCCAAAATAAACTTAGAATTCCATCTTCCCACCAACGTTTGGAAGTCCCCTTGTTTGTGTCAATAAGGCCAGCCCAGGGGCAGCATAGACCGGGGTGGGGGTGGGGGGCATGCCTGCAGAGCTGGCATTCCAGGGATGGCTACAGGCAGTGGACAAAGATGAGGGCAGCCTGCTGTGTGCGACAGTGAGACTTCCGGTTCCGCCAGTGTCCGGAAGGGGACTCGTAGGGGCTGTGGTGGGTATGAAGGGGTCTGTTGGTGCCAGTGTGGCCAGGGCAGGGCTGTGGTTTATCTAAGGCAAGAGTGGGCCATGTCCAGCCCGCGGGCCGTATACAGCCCGTGAGATCATTTGGTTTGGCCCTGCCAAGGCAATCGCACGGGACTTGAAATTCAGGAGATGGACAGCAGGCTAATTTTTAAGTTGCTAGTATCATATGGCCCATGCATGATGTTATAAATATGCAAACAGCACTAGGTAGAAAAACCGTTCCCCACTCGACTTAGGGTGAGGTTTGTGGGGCTGTTACAGTCGTTTCGGCCTACCCCAGGGGCTCTGCCATGGTGCTTCTCCTGGTGATGATGGGTGATGGCTGAGCTATGGAGACTGCTCAGACTCAGAGCCGGGCAGGAGGGACAGCAGCACCAGGGCAGCCGGCTGTGGGGGCGGGTTGGATCTCAGGAGGAGCTGGGGAACAGGAGCCAGAGAACAGGCAGCCTCCGGCGTCCCAGGGGTTGTCCTGGGCGGTGTCACGCGCTGTGGGTGGCGGACACTGAAGGCTAAGGAGGACAGGACCAGAGTGATGGAAACAGAGGTTCCTGCCGGGGCTCCCTTTTGCCCTGTGTTTGGAGGGCAAGGCAGGGCAGCTCGATAGGGAAGTTATTCTTAGCCAGAATCAGAAGCAGGCACAGGTGTGAAGCCCGCCTCCCTCCACTGTGTCACAGCCCCGGTGACCACTGGCTGCCCGAAGCCAGTGGGTGTGGTTCCGGGGGAAGCCTCCTGCCCACAGAGCGCAGGGTGCACACCAAATCCCCGCCAAGCACTGGTATCAGAAGCTGCCCATTCCTTCGGCCTCTTCCAGGGTCCCAGGAGCTCAAGACAGGGTGAGCTGAACAGACTTCCCCAGAGCGGGAAGAGTCGTCAGGGCTCTGGGGCCTGGGTGCTGGTGAGCAGGCGAGAGGCCCAGCCAGGGCCCGAAGCAGGCACTGGACCTGTAGGCTCAGGCAGGGCGAGGCCACTTCCCTGGCCGGCTCTCACCTCCAGCAACAAGAAAGCAAACAGTGAGGGCTTTCTGGCGCTGGCCCCCAGAGGCCTGCCTGTGCCCGGGGGAGGTCAGAGAGGGAGGGAGGGGCCGGAGAAAGGCCGAGAAAAAAGCTAGAGGCCAGACAAAGGGCCCCGTCCACCTTTGAAGCAGTCTCTAACCCCAGCGAGGGAGGGGTGGGGGTGGGCCTGAGCGCGCCGCTGGGGGGCAGGCCGTCTGGAGTTTTAAAGAATGTCTCAAATTCCTTCGGAAATCGGTGGCTTGAAAGGCCTTTCCCCCTCCCCAGCCCCCCAAAGTCCAGGCCTCCACACCTGGGGGGCCCCCGACCCTTTGTCCGCAACTAATTGATGGGTGTTGCCCCAGTTTTAAAGTCCCATTGAACTCACCGGCTATCAGCTGTGGCTGGCGACCACCCTCCCTACAAACACCCCAGAAAACGACCCACAACCCAGCCTGAGGTCTGCGCCAGGATTAAGGCTCTTTGTGATAGGGGCCAGGCAATTAGGACGGGGTCCTGGGGGCTGCGGTGCCCACCTTCTAAACCGCCCAGGCTTGGCGGTGTCAGGCTCTGCTCCAGCCCTCGCCATCAAGGAGGGCTGCAGGTGCACCCACCTCCCACCCGGACTCCGCCACCTCCCCTCCTCCCTTATTTTTAGGCTGGCAAGCACGGACGTGGGCCGTAATCCCCCTCGTCCAGGGAGGGGGAGGGGAAACTGAGGCTGGGGAATCCGCAAAAGGGGACCCGGCTCAGTGGGGGCTGATCGCGGGGGTCACTGCCAGGAAGGGCCGCCCACTCGCGACCGCGCACCTGGCGGCTCGTAGGCCAGGCGGCCCGCGGCGCGCGCGCCGGGCAGCACCGCCCCTCCCCCCGGCCGCCGCCTCTAATTGGGATTTGCCCAGGTGTGGACCCCGCCCGCGCCCCCAGCGGGGACCGCCGGGAACAGAGGCCGCCTTCCGCCTCCTCCCCCTTCCGCCCGCCCCCCGGCCCTCCTCACCGGAAAACCGCAGTCTTGCCGCCTGCGAAGAGGCCCCCGGCCCCCGTGCTCCTGGGCTTGGGGCCTCCCTCGCCCCAACAGGTAGCACGGGATGCGCCGCGCGAGCCCGGGAAACCGGAGCCGGCGCGCGGGGAGGGGCCCGGGGGCCGAGCGCGCCCTGGGCGCAGGTGCGGCCCCGCCGCGCATCCCGCTGCCCGCCCTGCACCTGCGCGCGCCCCGCGGCTGGCCCACCCTGCTCAGAGAGCCCGTTTGCAGGAAAAATGGTTTTTATTCCGGGGCTGGGGGCGGGGGTGCACGCCCGGGTCGCGGCATGCAGGCGAGCAACGGCCGACCCTGTTTCTTTCTCGTCCCCGGAACCCAGCGCGGAGGAGCCTGGGCGCGGGGCGGGGTGCGGGACCGGAGCAGCTCCGCCCGCGAGGCCTCGGGCGGGGTGTGTGCGGCGGGGGCGGCGCCACAGTTTCTTTCCCGGGGTCTGACCCCCGACCCTCTCCCGCTTGCCGGGGCGCCCCTGCCGCCACCCCAGCCCCAGTCTTTGGCTTGGGAAGGGCCAGGGCGGGGAGGGGGAGGCGGCGGAGGGGCGGCCGGCCCTGCGTCTCCGACTACGTGAGAGGCTGGGGCCGCCGAGTGCGCTTGGTCCGGCGGGTGGGGGCCGAGCCCACGAACTCGAACTGCTTTTGCCTGTCGGCGTGGTTGGGGAAGGGCAGCTGGCCCTGGTAGAGGCGCTTGATGAAGTGCGCCTCCCGCTGGTTCTGGCGGCTGCGCGAGGCCTGGCGCGGCCGCCCCTGGCGCGTGAAGGCCATGAACCAGCCCTCGTGCCGCGCGTTCTGGAAGGCCGTGTAGTTGTTCTCCAGGACGATCTCGGTGAACACGCAGTCCTTGCTCTTCCCGCTGGGCTGCGCGACAGGGGAGCAGAGAGGCGGGGAGGTTTGTGCGCCCGCCTCCCCCACCCTCTCCCCTCCCCTCCCCAGTCTGGGCCGTCTGCCCCCTCCGCCCGGTGGGGAGCGCGGACAAGCTGGACTTCAGTGTGGCCTTGGCCGCCTTGGGCCTCGGTTTCTTGGTGCGCAGAGTGGGGGGCGGACACACGCTGGGCACAGGGGAACTCGCATTTGGAGGGAGAGAGGGCGCACAGCCACCCGTGGGGGCCCGTTGAGAGCGGGGTTGGGGGGCTGTGCGCCTAAAGGCAAGTGGAAGTGAGCAGCCAGCAGCTGCAGGGTGCCCCCCACCCCCTGTCTGGGGTTATGCGGGAGTCTGGCTGGTTGGAGCCCAGGCAGCTCACTGATCTTGGAACGTCTGACCTATGCCCGGCAAAGTCCGACCTTGACCTTCCGCAGGCCCCCCCCCCCCCCCCCGGTACTGTAACTTCAGGTGGATGCCACCCTGCTTACTATGGCTGCTGGGATAAAGCCCAGGGAGAAGCAGTAGGGGGTGGGCTGGGCTGGGGGGTGCGTGTCTTTTCAGGACCCCACCAGCCCTGTCCCCCGGGGGGCTTCACCTTGCCGATGAGCTTGCCCCGCTTGTTCATGCAGATGTACTTCTCACTCTCAGCCCCCTTGATGCGCACGCGGCTGCCGAACGTGTCCGTCTCCACGATGAGCTTGGCTGGGGTGGGGGAGGGAGGGGAGAAAGAGCGCCGTCCATCCAGGCTGCCGGCCAGCCTGCCCGAGAGGGCGGGCATCGGGAGCTCCTGGGGACAGGCCTGGAGCCCAGGCCGGGCAGGGAGGGGTGGGGGGCTCACCAAACTTGTTGCCGTCCTCGGCGGTGGCGGAGATGCGTCGCCCGGTGACCTGCACGTGCTTGCCGCTGGTCCGGCTGTAGAGCTGGTACTCGCGGATCTGCCGCCGGCTCAGCTGGTCGGTCATGGCGCCCTGGTCCCTCACATACTGGTTAAAATTAGGAGACGGGTGATTCTCCCCCTTTGCGGTTACCAAGGGAAAAATAATGTCAATTTGCTTTGGGTGACACCACCGCTGGGCCATCCAGGGGTGAGGGGTGAGGAGGTGCGCGTGGTGGGGGCAGGAGGAGGGGACACTTGCAGGCCCCTGGCAGGGCCAGCCAGGCCCCTTGGCCCCGTGTCTGCCCTAGAGCAGAGGCCGCGTGGTGATGAAGTACAGAGCTGATGACTGCGGTCAGATCAGAGCTAGCCCGCTCCCCAGAACTCCGGGGCCTTGGTCCTCTTAGCCAGGACTGCCGGGTTTCTACAGGAGCCAGCCCTGGCCCACAGGTGCAGAGTAGATGGTCTGTTAGGTCCCTGCAGGGGGCTGGGGGAGGGGGGCTGCAGGGCCCTTCTCTTTAAGGGCTCCTGTTCGCGTCTCTAACTGCAGTCCCCCAGGGTCATGCCCAGGGCTCTGGGGGACGCTGGTTCCCCTTCCAGCATCTCTCCCTCCTCTGGGGGTGGGGTGGGGGTGAGGGGTCTCCTTGGCAGAGGACAGTCGGTGCTACTCCTGCGGGCTGGCTCACCTGCCCGTGCCCCAGTGTAGCCGTGGCTCAGGGGTGCTTGGGGCTGTTGCCACCTGCTTCCTGGGCAGGGAAAGGAGCCACTTCCACCCAGGCACCGCACAGAGCCAGATCTCTCCTTATGCAGGAGACAAGCAGGCGACTTCCTGTGCGCACTCCTGCCAGGTGCCATCTTTCCACCTGGTTCCTGTGGGCTGGGGCTGCTGGGACAACCTTACCCTCCGATCCCTAACCCCATCTTTATCACCCAAGGGAGGGGAAGGCACCTGTCTCCTTAGATGCGCCTCCAGCTCATGGGTGTCCACCCCGGGGCGCCAGGAGAGAGCAGATCCACTGGGATGCCTGTGGGGCGGGGCGGGGCCCTGGCTGGCCTCCCTGCCAGGGGGTGGGGTCCTGCCCAGCCCGGCCCGGCCGGGGGCCTCCTGGCCCAGGTTCAGGCTGTCCGCCCCTCTTGGCCTCCAGCCTCCTGGCAGCATGTTCCAGGTCAGGAGAGAGAAGCCCCCTCCCCTCCGCTCCACAAGCCTTTCATAAAAGCAGCCCCACGCCCCACCCCCCCACGGCCCACAGCCCACAGCTCCCTCTCCCCACGGGACCTTGCCTGTCCCTTTCATGTTCCCGCCGAAGGGGGACCTCCCCTCGCAGCCCCGCAGACAGCTGCTTGTCAGCCGGCCCCTGAAGCATGGCTGTGGTTCGGCCGCTGCCCCCCCCTCCCAGGGGGGCGAGGGGGCACTTCAAGGGGGGAGAGGACAGCTTTGCCACCTTCCCCGAGTCCTGAATGGGGCCATAAACGCCCGGCCAGCCTCACCATTGTGCTAATTCCCCTCCCAGAACAGGTCGGTCCCACCCCCAGCCCCCTCCCGGCCAGGCTGGGGGCTTTCTTCTCGCTCTCCCTGGACGTGTGAAGCAAAAGGGGGACGGCTAAAGGGGGGGGGGAAGCTGCCTCTCTCTCCCACCCCCCCACTGCTTCAAAGGCAGCCCCTCTCCCTGGCCCAGAGAAAAGGCATTTACCTTCAGAAAAAAAAAGTCCCCACCGCACAGCGGCCGCGGCAGCCAGCGGCTCTGCCTGGGAAAGCCAGCGGCTCCTCGCCCGCCCGGTTCTGGACCAGTGCATTTTAATAGTTGCACTTCCATGGAGAGTCACAAAGAGGGGACCGAGCCGCGCACGGGGAGGGGCGTGGGGGTGGGAGGTGTGCGTGGGGGGTGGGGGCGGACTTGGGCTTGTAGAAGAAGCAAACCCTGGGTCCCATCCTGAGCCACCCTCTTTGGGCTTTGCCTCGAGGTCCCAGAGGTGAGGCCCCCCTCCCCGCCCACATGACCCTCCACCCCAGGACACCTGCCTTAGTGGGGGTGGCGTGAGGAGGGCAGCCAGCACCACTCTCACCTGAGCCCTCGCCCACCACCCAGGACCCCCATCCAATGCGTGCACCTAGCCTTCTGGGGGACCTCGTGGGCAGACAGGAGGCAGAGACCCCAGGAGCGGGGACTGAGATGAACATCTGAGCCAATCCCCAACTGTGCCAGAGTCCCAAAGGGTTGTCCCCCGGAACCTCAGTGCCCTGTGTCTGCCCCACCCCCCAAAAGCAGCCTGCCCCTTGCTCCCCATATCGGGCAGAAGAGGAAGATGGGAAAGGCTACTGGAGGAGCCCGCCTACCTGAGTTTGACAGCAGAGGATCAGGAGTTGCAAGCACCTGTTGGGGGAGACAAGGCGGGCCAGGTGTGGGTGGGTGGCGGCAGCGCGTCCTAGGGCTGGCCCCAGGGCCCCTGGCGGTCGGCAGCCCGCAGGGGACTCCGCCCCAGGCTGGAAATGGCCCGGGAAGTGCACTTACAGAGTGAGGTTGGGCAGCAGGCGGGCGGTTCCCATCGCTGGACGGATTTCTTGGGGCGCGCGGCCCCTGCCCCCAAGCTCAGGAGCAGATGCGAGCAGACCCCAGGAGTGGAGTTTCAGAGAAGCCGAGGTCTCTGGGGCCAAGGTTTTCAGGGGGGAGAGGAGGAGAGAGAGGGGAGGAGGAGAGGAGAGAGAAGAGGGGGAGGAGGGGGCGGAGGGCGTAATTGGGAGATTGAGGTGTGAGGTGTCCACCTTCCCGGCCAGTGAGGCTGCAAAGCCCAGGGCTGGGGGGGGGGGTGGCTGCCCCGAGCAGGGATGGAGCCACGGGAGCCTTCTCGTTGTCACGGAAGCCGGGCCCCTGCGGGGGGTCTCCCAACTTGATTCCTGGCCCTTAGGAGCCGCCAGACTGGATGCGGGGCGCGGGTGCGGGCAAGGGGAGGCGGGCCTTCCTCCCGTCTCGGGGTCAGCTGCTCTAGCCCTTGAGGCGCGGGAGCTCCAGCTGCCCAAGGGTGAGCCGCAGGTGTGGAGCCAGGCCTGGGGTCGCCGGTGCTGGTTCTGGCTCGGAATCCCCAGACGCAGCCTTAAAAGGAGGAGCCTCCCTCCAGGGGGCAGGGGGTGGGCTCGCTGGCTGGGAGCGGCTGCTCCGCTTGCCCTGGCCCCGCTAGCCACCTCCTAGGAGGGGTAAGTGCCTGAGCAAGCGAGTGAGTGAGCGAGCGATGGCAGCCGAGAGTGGGTGCAACAGGTGGGGAGGAGTGTGCAGCCGGGGTCTGGGAAGGACCCCCAGCGGCTGCCCTCCATGCCCCGGAACGGGAGGAGGGGTGGGTGCGCTGGCGCCGGCCGCTGTCCCCTGCGCCTCTGACCAAGAGATGACAGCACTCAGCAGATCTCCACTGGGAGCTGTGTCCTGGCCGTCGCCCTTAGGCTAACCCCTAGCCTCTGGGGGCTGCTCCCCGTGTCCCCACAGCCCCGCTGTGCTGTGTGCCAGGCCAGCAGGTGCCCCATTTTGCAGAGCGCGGAGGACCCTGGGGCCCAGCAGCAGGTCATATGATGTAGCCGGTGCGTGCGTGCAGGGACCCGGTTCCCTAGTTCCAGCCCTTTCCAGCCAGGTGCTGGCTTCACCGAGAGGTCCTTCTGGGTTTTCAGTATTCGGGCAACATTGGGGTGCGGTGAGCAGGGTGCCCCATGCTGTCCCCGCCCTGTACAGGCAGGTGCCTGGTGGTGATGGCAGAAGGGAGGAATGCTTGGGGGTCCCCGATGACGGAAGCCCCTGTCTAAGGCGGCAGAACTCAGGCCCTGGGCCTTGGATCCTAGGAGGGCTCCTAGGAGGGGGAGAAAGGCCGGATGTGGATTTATTTACCTAAAGAGATGACTGGAAAGGTGAAGGTCCCTTCTGGGGTCAATCCACAAAGCGGTCTGCCACCCTTCCCCAGGCACACAGGGGCCGCCAGCCAGCGGCTGTGTCCAGCTCCGCCCTCCCAGGCTCAGAGCCCCAGGCAGGGGGCCTGCGCGGGCAGCTGAGCCCAAGCTGGTTGGGGGGGGGGGGTATGTGGTGTGAGCTCCACCTGCATAAACCTGGGAAGTTGGGGGGGTCTAGGGTCTGGGTATCGAACTCAGTGTCAAAACTGGAAGGTGGCTTGGAGTGTCATCAGCGGGTTCAGCCCCCTCATTCCATGGGTGATATCCACCCAGAGTCCCGAGAACAAGGGCTCAGGGCCTACGTGCCCAGCCCAGGGCTCACTGGTCCCCGAGCCACGGCAGCCAGCTCCCCCCGGCCTTTATCCCCGCGGACACACTCTCCAGTCTTCCCGTCACTTCCGGGCCATTCGAACCTCTGCGCTTTCCACGCGGTGCTGGCTCTACCTCTCTGCTCCGGGGAAACTTTGACCTCCAGCCACATCCCCATGGCTCCCAGCTCCCAGGCGACCTCCACGCGCAGGGGCCAGGAGAGCACAGACGTGGGGAATGGACAGCTCAGGCTTTGGGACATGTCAGCCTTTGAATAGTCTGAGCTCCTGGGCCAGAGGGAGACGCTGGGGCCGCTCAGGGCTTCTCGTCCCCAGCACCTGGTTGCTGTCTACGCAGTCACTGGCCAGCGGGCAGTCCAGCCTGGATCTCCATGGTAACAGCTGTTTTGGGCTCAGCCTGGGGGGCTCTGGGGCACACAGCAGGACAGCCAGCAGTGGGCCCCGGGTGGGGAGGTGGCACAGAGCACGCCCATCCCTGGCCCTGCTCCTGGTACTTACCGGCTCTGCGGGCTGTCTCAGGTTCCGGGCTGGAGCCGGCATTGTGGCGCAGCGGGTTAAGCCACCGTGACCACCCCATATGGGAGCGCTGGTTCAAGTCCCAGCTGCTCTGCTTCCAGTCCAGCTCCCGGCCAGTGCACCTGGGCCCCTGCGCCCACGTGGGAGACCCAGATGGCGTTCCTGGCATCTGGCTTTACCCTGGCCCAGCCCTGGCTGCTGCGGCCATTTGGAAGATCTCTTTCCGTCTCTCCCTGTCACTCTTTTAATTAAAAAAAAAAAAAAAATGGCTACCGAGGCTCTCAAGTGCCTCTTTCTGCAGCTTAGTTTGTTTGCCTTAACAGCCTTTCCCCAGACTGAAATGCGCTGGGGTAAGGGGGAGGGGAGCAGGACAGGGTTTATTAACATTTGTTGGGAGGGGGCTTGCAGGAGGTGATTAGGGAGGTGAGAAGTGGCTGGGGCTGCCACCTCTTCATCCCCACCCCTAGTGCCAAGTTCAGCACCCCCCAACTGGGCGTCTCACGCCTGCCCCTCCTGACGCCCACCTGGAGGCCTGCCTTGTTTCTTGTTGGCACCTGCTTCGGCCCCAGCCCCGCCCCCTTCTGTTGAGATCTGGGTAGGGGTAGGGGCAAGGCAAAGGGCATGCTAGCCACCAGGCAGTCTAGCTGCTTAGCTATCTCACGTTCTGGGATACCTGCTGCTGGCTCCAGTTTCAGATGGTCGCCTGTTCGGTTTTATCTGTGGGGTGGCGTTGTATGCCCCACCCAGCCACACTGGACCATGGCGCCGGTTCAGGGCTTGGAGCGGGGAGGGGAAGAGGCCCCTTCCGCCAGACTTGGTGCTGACTCCTGCCCTGGGCTTGAGACCTCCTGATCTTGTCTCTCCCCAGCTGCACCTCAAGATGGCGCCTGCGAAGTCCACCTGCTGGCTTCCCACACAGATGTGACCTCCCCCGCCTATACCTGGGGTCATGGGCAGGGCCCTGGAAGGGGTGGGGGGCGCCTCCCTGCTTTCCACCCCCCTGTGGACCTCCCCTGAGCATGACCGAGCCCTCTCTACCCCACCTGGGTTTCCCTGTAGGTGCCCAGCTTTGCACGAGTGACAGCTGGCCCCCGACAGGTGCCACGAGGTCCCAACACAGGCTCTGCTCCCTTGACGGCTGCCTGAGGGCAGAGTGGCTGGGGGGGGGGGTGTCACTCCCCCTGCCCTGCACTAGTCCCCTGTGGGATCGCAGGGGCTGTGGTCACGGTCGCGGGGGCTGGGAGGAAGGTGGACAGGCAGAGCAGAGAGCACAGGGCTGGGGCTGCCAGCGGGGCTCGGGGCGCTGGGTCCCGGCCGCCCTCTGCAGGCACGGGGCTGGCGCAGCCACAGGGACGGGTGAGCTCCAGAATGCAAGGCGGCAGGGGGCAGAGGGCCAGACAAAGTGAAACTTTATTGTGCCCCCTCCTCTTCAGGGGCCCCTGAACCCGTGGCACCCCGACGCAGGTGCCGGGCGCTGGCCGCTGCAGGCTCCTCACTTCTTGGATGCCGGCTTCTTGGGTCGCGGCGTGGACTTGGCCTGCGGAGAGTGAGAGGGCTCTGGGCTGGCACTGGCTACCGGCCTGCCAGAGGCCCGGCCCCTCCGGGCGTCCACTCACCTTGTGCCCTGGGCTCTTTTCCCTGAGACTGGACCTGTGCGGGGCAGGGTTGGGAGGGAGAGGCACTCAGCCCTGTGCCAGCGGCTCAGCCCTTCCCGGGTCCCCCCGCAGCACCCGGAGGCAGGCGGGCTTTTTTTTTCTCCTTCTTATCTGTTTTATCTATCGCACGTGTCTTTCATTCATTGCAAAAGGAATGCTAACTAGTACATTGCACAGAGTATGGCCAATAGACCGTAGCGAATACATCTCCGTACATCCCAGCATTGTGCACACAGGGGGCGGGGGCATTTTTCTTTGGAGACTCTTCTGGGGGTGGGGGTGGGGTTGAACTTCTAATGGCACATGAAATGAGAACATTTGGGAGCATCCTATCGCGCGGTGCACCGCAGGCTGCAGACTTTGACCAGCGCCATGGAGGCGTCCACTGAGATGCCACGGCGCGCTCAGTCCACGGCTCCCTTGCAGACGTCTGGAAGGCTCCCACGCCTGTTACTCCACTACCGTCCTGATAAGCTGCTCAGGGTGCAGAATTTCTCATTTGGATGGGGTTCTTGGGAAGGAAGGAATGGGTCAGTGTTCCCCTCCAGGCTGCCAGCCCGTGTGTGCCTGTGTGTGTATATGTGTGCTTCTGTGTGTATGCCTGTAAGTGTCTGTATGGGTGTGTGTGTGTCTGCATGTACCTGTGTGCTTGTGTTGGGTATGTGTGCTTGTGTATGTGTGGGTGCCTGTGTGTGTATGTGTACATCTGTGTGTGTGTCTGTACATTGTGTGTGCCTGTGTGTGTGTGCTGTGTGAGGGCACCTGTGTGTGCCTATGTATGTATGTGTGCCTGTGTGTACCTGTGTGCTTGTGTGTATGTGTGCCTGTGCATGTGTGCATGTGTGTGCACCTGTGTGTGCATGTACATGTGTGCACCTGTGTGGGTCTCTACCTGTGTGCCTGTGCGTGCACACGCCAGCGGCGCCATGCTCTTTCTAGCACTCCGCCTGTGCTGACAGATCGTGGCTAACCTGCTAGGCGGAAGGACTTACCTCACTGCCTCCTCCTCTTTCGCCAGCTTTTTCTTCTGGAAACAGAGAACAAGCGTTATGAGGATAGCGGGGCGCCCTGATCCGTGAGGGTCCTGCCTGGCCCCTGGCCGGGCCTGGGCGCAGCGGCCTCGGCCTGTCCTGCACACAGCCCCTGGGAGGCCCAGCACCTCTCTGAGCCCCCTCGCTCCTTTGCCCACCTTAGCAACACTCGACTGCTTCAGAGGCGCCTGCCTCTTGGCTGGTTTGACAGGGCTCTCCTCTAGGGAGATGTCCGCCTCCTCCTCTTCGTCGTCATAGTCCTCGTCTTCCTCCTCCTCCACCTCCTCCTCCTCTCCCTCTTCTTCCTCTTCCCAGGCTGGGTCTAAAGTTTCTGGGGTGGCACAGGAAAGGGG
Organism: Oryctolagus cuniculus; assembly: GCF_051225735.1. Classification (NCBI taxonomy): domain Eukaryota; kingdom Metazoa; phylum Chordata; class Mammalia; order Lagomorpha; family Leporidae; genus Oryctolagus; species Oryctolagus cuniculus. The sequence continues at coordinate 30,661,303 of NC_142874.1, forward strand.
AGGGGCGTCTGGGTCTCAGGGCCACGCCCACCCGCCATCCTGGGCGCTCTGGGCCTCCCGTACCCAGGGCTGTCCCTGCAGCCTGAGTGGGACCACTCCCCGTGTGCTGGAGGCATTGAGGTGGTGGGGCCGGGTGGGAGGGGACTAGGTCCTGCGGCTCCGCCCACACGAATGAATGAACGCTGAGTTGGGGGGCCCTGATCTCCTGGGGATCAACTCCCTGGGACCAGGGTGTCCCACGGCGATGTGGCTTTCCTGGCCTCCTGCGTGGTTTCTGCTGTCTCCACGGCCTGCGCCTTCCTCCGCCCCCTTCTCTGCCACGGTGTGATGCGGCCAGGAGTCCTTACCAGGCCTGGAGCACGCTCCTTGGGCAACCCAGCCCCCAGGAGCAGAGCTAAGCAACCCTCTTTTTTTTTTTTAAATAAAGTCCCCAGCCTCGGGAATTTTGTTACAGCACCTGCCATAGCAGCCTGCGGGTGCAGACCTTGTCCTGTGGGGGCGGGGCCTGCTGAGGGCCCTGGGGCCTCGGAGCGGACGTCAGGCCACAGGGCACAGACCCTGCCCCAGCGCTCCCTGGTGCCAAGGGCACTTCTTGAATATTTCACTTCCCCCTCCCAAGTGTTCTTGGGAGAGCAAGGCCAGTGCACCCCACTCTCATTAACCTGAGGGCTGAGGCCGTGCAAAGGGGAACTGGGGCCAGGACCCTCCTCTCCAGGGTTGCCTGTGGGCATTTTGGCCCACAGCTCCGAAACAGCTCCCGTGTGTGCACTGTCAGACTCCTCCCCCCAGCCCAGCCGGGACTCGCCGGGACTCACCGTAACATTCCTTACCACTGATGAACACGGGGCCTGAGCCAGCCCGCAGCTGGAACGTGATGGAAGGAGACAGCTCCAGATCCGCCATGGCGACCTGCAGGGGTGGGGGCGGGACGGAGTGCTCAGGGCTCACCCCACTCCCACACATGCACACGCACACCCCACATGCACACACACACGCACATGCACACGCCCTCCTACACACCCCACACACGCAGATGTCCACGTGGCCTCACTGTGTTCTCAGCCCCCTCCCCTCCTGGCTCAGGTGGGTTCTGCACAAGAACAGGAACCTGACCACCTCGTCACCGGGATGGTCACAGAGGGGCTTCTGAGCCGGGGGGTGGGGGCAGCCGTGAGCTGGGGGGAGGGGCTCCCTGCCAGGGCTGGCCTGTGGCCAAGCCCTCACCCCACAGCTTCCAAACAAGTAGAAGAAAAAAAGGGGGGGGGGACTTTAATCAGTCTAATAAAATGGAGGAAAAGGAGAGGAAAAAGAAAGGCAAGGAACGTGGAAATGCAGGGTACACGCCACAGTGCATCAACCATGTGTCTACGATGGTGGAGACAGAAACAGCACCCGGCCGGGTAGATTAAAATCAAGTGCAGGGGCCGGGGTTCTGCAACGCAGTTAGGCTGCTACATAGGATGGCTGCGTTCCAGTGCAGTCCCTGGGCTTGAGGCTCGGCTCCAACTCCAGTTCCAGCGTCCTGCTAGTGCACGCCCTGGGCGGCAGGTGGCAGATCAAATGTCCCTGGCACCTACGTGGAGACCCAGATGGAGTTCTGGGCTCTTGGCTTCAGCCTGGCCTAATCCTGGCTGTTGTGGGCCTCTGGTTCACTCCACAAATGGCCCAGAACAGCAGGGGCTGGGCCAGGCCAAAACTAGGAGCCAAGAGCTCCGTTTGGTTCTCCCATATGGGTGGCGGGGGCCCAAGCACTTGGGTCATCCTCCTCTGCCCATCAGGATGCGTTAGAGGAAAGCTGGATTGGAAGTCGAGTAGCCAGGACACAAGCTGGCACTCCAATTTGGGCTGTGAGCATTCCAAGCAGTGGCTTAACTCTCTGTGCCACTGTATCCACCCATACGTTGCTTCTTCATCACCAGAAACCCAGGCTCTCTGTAGACTATTGCTCCACTGTCAATACATGGCTTCCAGCTTATGGCCCAGGATGGCTGCTCAGGTTCCAGCCATCACATCCACAGCAGGAAAGAGGGCACTAAAAAGGTCCCTTGATCTCTCTGTAAGGATGCTTTGCAGATGTTAAAAAAAAGTCCTTCTGGGCTTCTGGGACCGGCAGCTTTGGCGCGGTGGGTTAACGCCCTGGCCTGAAGCTCTGGCATCTGGTTTGAGATCCGGCTGCTCCTCTTCCGATCCAGCTCTCTGCTATGGCCTGGGAAAGCAGTGGAAGATGACCCAAGTCCTTGGGGCCCTGCACCCACGTGGGAGACTCGGAAGAAGCTCCTGGCTCCTGGTTTCGGATCAGCACAGCTCCAGCTATTGTGGCCATCTGGGGAGTGAACCAGCAGATGGAAGACCTCTCTGTCTCTACCTCCCTTTGTAACTCTTTCAAATAAATAAAATAAATTGTTAAAAAAAAGAAAAGCCCTTCTGCTTCCATTCCATTGGCTAGAGCTTTGTGGGGAGCAGCCCGGACTGGACTGAGTTACTGGAATTAAGACTTATTCTATGCATCTGCTCTCCCACAATATGGCGCTGGGAGAGAAGTAAACAGCTTCCGCACAGCTGCCTCCAGTTCAACTAATGAATTGTAGGACTTGCTCCTGATTGGAGGAGAGCAGCGTACTCGGCGTGTGGGCAGCCGAGTTGGGATTGGCAGAGGAGGACTATAAAGGAGGAGAGAGACGGCATGCACCAGGAACATCTAAGGGGAACATCTAGCTGAAGGAACACCCGTGCAGCCCCAGAGAAAGCCGGCCGGCGGTGTGCCGCTCCCCTGCGGAAGTGGGGAATGCGGCCAGGGGGAACTGCCCTTCCACGGAGGTGGAAGGGATAGTAGCCAACCCGGGAAGAACCAGCAGCAAACCCGGGGAGGGCCGAGCAGACAAAAAGAACAGCGCAGGGTTCAGTGTCGTTCCTCCACGAAGAGGGGGAGCGACAGAGCTTCATGGCTATGCCCAGCTCAGATGGAATATCATCGGCAGTAGCCTTGGGACCAGCTCTGATTTCCATTATTCAACACACAGCCATGGTGGACACTGAAGGACAACTGGGCCAAAAGTACGGGGTCTCGCTGTACGATTTCTTTTTAAAGATTTATCCATCTATTTGGCAAGCAGTTATGCAGGGAGAGACAGAGACAGAGGTCCTACCTGGGTGGCAGGCCCCAGCACCTGGGCCGTCCTCTGCTGCTTTCCCATCAGCAGGGAGCTGGATTGGAAGCAGAGCAGCTGGGAACCAGACCAGTGCTCCAACATGGAGTGGCAGCGGCCCAGCCCACTGCAACCACACTGCCAGCCCCTCAGATTATTAAGATTTATTTGAAAGAGTTATACACAGAGAGAAGGAGAGGCAGAGGGAGAGGGGGGAGAGGAAGGAGAGGGAGAGGAGAGGGAGAGGGGGAGAGGGGGGAGAGGGAGAGGGGGGAGAGAGAGAGGGAGGGGGAGGAGGGGGGAGAGGGAGGGGGAGAGAGGGAGGAGAGGGAGCCGGCGCTGTGGCATAGTGGGTAAAGCCGCCGCCTGCAGTGCCGGCATCCCATATGGGTGCCGGTTCGAGTCCTGGATGCTCCACTTCTGACCAGCTCTCTGTTATGGCCTGGGAAAGCAGCAGAAGATGGCCCAAGTGCTTGGGCCCCTGCACCCATGTGGGAGACCTGGAAGAAGCACCTGGCTCCTGGCTTCGGATGGGCACAGCTCTGGCCATTGCAGCCATCTGGCGAGTGAACCAGTAGATGGAAGACCTCTCTCTCTCCCCCTCTGTCTCTCCTTCTCTCTCTCTGTAACTCTATCAAATAAATAAATAAATCTTTTAAAAAATACACTAGAAAAAAGAGGAAAGATCTTAAAAAATTGTCAATAATAATATAAACTTCTGCCTTAAGGAACTAGCTAAAGAGAAAGTTAAAACCCAAACAGGAAGTAGGCTTTCTGCTCAGGAGTCAAGGCTGTGCTTGGGGCACCTGTATCCTGTATCAGTGCCTGCGGGTAAGACCTGGATCCACGGCAGATCCCGGCCTGCAGTGCATGCACAGCTGGAAGGCAGCAGCTGGTGGCCCACGTACTTGGTCCCTGCTGCTCACGTGGGAGACCCGGATGAATCCTGGCTCCTGGCTTCGACCTGGCCAGCTCTGACTGCTGCAGACATCTGGGGGACAAACAGCAGATGGAAGACTGATTTTTCTCTGCGTCTCTAGCTTTCCAAAAAAAAAAAAAAAAGAAAAGAAAAGAAAAAAGGAAATAAAAATTTAAAAGACGAAATTAAAGGCCATAAAGAACAGCCTAAATAAAAAGCAAAAGTAGATGAACGAGAGAAAAACGGACGAGACCAAAAGGTGGCTCTTGAACAAGGGTGACAGAACTGTTCCATCTGTAGGCAAACTGGACACGCTGTGAAAGAGAGAAGCTCCACGCTGCCCTGTGGTGCCCACAGAGCAGGCCTCGCTGCCGGCAGCAGACAGGGAATGGGGAATGTCACCAGCAGCTCCCTGCTAACGCATCTCACAAGGCAGAGCGACCGGACATCACTGATCCACACGAGAGAAGCTCTCCCAAGGGCGGGAGCAGTCTCCCGTGTGTGACAGACACTTAACCAGGCCAGTGCTGACCCCATGACTCCCCCTAAAACATTTACTTGACAGGCAGAGTTAGAGAGAGAGAGAGAGAAAGGTCTTCCTTCCGTTGGTTCACCCCTCAAATGGCCACCACGGCTGGCGCTGCGCTGATCCGAAGCCAGGAGCCAGGTGCTTCTCCCGGTCTCCCATGGGGTGCAGGGCCCAAGCACCTGGGCCATCCTCCACTGCACTCCCGGGCCACAGCAGAGAGCTGGCCTGGAAGAGGAGCAACCGGGACAGAATCCGGCGCCCTGACCAGGACTAGAACCCGGTGTGCTGGCGCCGCAAGGCGGAGGATTAGCCTAGTGAGCCGCAGCGCCGGTCTCCCCCTAAAACATTTAAGAAATACCAAATATATAGAACTCTTGCAGAAACCAGAAATAGACCACCTTTCTAATAATTCCATGAGGCTAGCATTCCCCCAGATAGTAAAGTCGGGCAAGAAACAACAGACCAGTGTTGCCTCTACACAGACACACAAATAGCCTTAACAAAAATATCAGCCAATAAGGGGTGCTGTGGTGCAGTGGGCTAAGGTGCCACCTGCAGTGCTAGCATCCCATATGGGTGCCAGTTCAAGACCCGGCTGCCCCACTTCTGATCCAGCTCTCTGCTATGGCCTGGGAAAACACTAGAAGATGGCCCAAATCCTTGGGCCCCTGCATCCACGTGGAGGATCTGGAAAAAGCTCCTGTCTCCTGGCCTTGGGTTGGCTCAGCTCCAGCTACTGTGGCCATTTGGGGAGTGAACCAATGGAGGGAAGCCCTTTCTCTCTGTCTCTCCCTCTGTCTAACTCTACCTCTCAAATAATTTTTTTTTTTTAAATTAGCCAATAGAATCCAGCACTGTATTATAAAGTAATACATCATGATCGGCCGGCGCCGCGGCTCACTAGGCTAATCCTCCGCCTAGCGGTGCCGGCACACCGGGTTCTAGTCCCGGTTGGGGCGCCGGATTCTGTCCCGGTTGCCCCTCTTCCAGGCCAGCTCTCTGCTGTGGCCAGGGAGTGCAGTGGAGGATGGCCCAGGTGCTTGGGCCCTGCACCCCATGGGAGACCAGGAAAAGCACCTGGCTCCTGGCTCCTGCCATCAGATCAGCGCGGTGCGCCGGCCGCGGCGGCCATTGGAGGGTGAACCAACGGCAAAGGAAGACCTTTCTCTCTGTCTCTCTCTCTCACTGTCCACTCTGCCTGTCAAAAACAAAAACAAAAAAAACAAAAAAAAAAACATCATGATCAAGGGCATAGGGGATTTATTCCAGGATGCACAGGAATTCACAATTACATTTGCCACCCAGCAGGATAAAAGGGGAAAGTCACCTCAACAGAGGTATTAGGGAATCCTTAGGCAAAGTCAACACCTGTGTGACAGAATGTCTCAGCAAACCGGGAGTAGGCAAGGACATCTTCAACCAGGTAGAAAACACCCTGACTTAACTAAGCTCAGACTGCTTCCCCTAAGGTCTGGCACAGGGCAGGGCTGGCCCTGCGTTCACCCCTTGGTCCTACGCCGCCTTTGAGGGGCTGGTCAGGGGAGTAAGATAAGAAATGGGAGGCGTCCACACAAGCACTGAAGTTCAACTGTCTATTCGCAGACGACCTGCTTTTAGATGTGGGGGAGCCTATGGAATCCAGACCTTGCTGTAGCCGGCGATTCCTTAGGCTCAATCCCCAAAAGTACAGGCAACACCACCACCAAATAAACAAACACATAACTGGGCTACAGCGAAACTAAGAACTCTATGCTGTCAATTCTGTAATCAGGAAACTGACAGCAGAAGAGATTCCGAATCATCCAATAAGGGACTTGCGTGCAGGACGTAGAAAGAACTCACACAACTCAAAAGTTTTAAATTCTCAAACAAACTCAGATCCAGTCTTAACAAATGAACCAAGACATGGCTGGATGACATCTCGCCAAAGGCCCCTAAGCGTACGGAGAGATTTTCAACATCAGGGCTGTTTAAGGGAAGACGGATCAAAGTCCCAGTGAGCTGCCACTGGACCCCCACTGGGATGGCTTGCCTCCCTCTGGAATAGACCAGATTGGAGCCAAGGCGACTGGAGGTAGCCCAGCTAGGAAGCCCTGCAAAGCCAAGCAAGACAGGGCCAGCCTCGTGGCTTGGGGTTTAAGCCACTGCCTGTGATGCCGGCATCCCATATGAGTCCCGGCTGCTCCACTTCCCATCCAGCTCCCTGCTAATGCCCCTGCGAAGGCAGCGGAAGATGGCCCGAGTGCTTGGGCCCCTGCACCCACATGGGAGACCCGGAAGAAGCTCCTGGCTTCCATCTGGCCCAGCCCCAGCCGTTAGGACCATCTGGGGAGTGAACCAGCGGATGGAATACCCACCCCACCCCCAACAAAAAAAACTGTCTTCCAAATCAATCACATGTTTCAGACCAACAAAGTAGGACAAAGCTGAGCAGGAGAGGAGCGATGGGACCAGGGTGAGCAGTGAGGCTGGGTGAAGGCAGAGTTTGTTGTGGCCATGGATGGGGCTCTGGAGTGCAAGGACAGCTCGCTACCAGCAGGGGGTCAGGTATGTGGTGGGGGTGGGGGGTGGGGTGGAGACGGTAGATAGGACCAAGAACGTGGATTTAGATTCGCCAGGTTGGGATCAGCTGCTAAGTACATTGAGCTGGATCCAGGACCCCAAGCCTTTCTGGGTGCAGGCGGGGAGCGGCGAGATGGCCCGGGGAGCGTGCGATAATAGCAGGAAAGAGTGGCCGCGGGCAGTGCACACGGGTCTCCCCAGCCTGGCCGGCCCCTGCTGCGGGGGGCGCGGTCAGGGGACGTGTTCTGTGCTCGGTCTGCAAGACCCTCACGGCTGCACCCCCTTGTCCACAGTTTATAGGCCGGCCTCCCTTGTGGGGACACAGACAAGAAACAAAAAAGACTGCGGGACTGGAAAAGTAGACCTAGAATGTACAATACGAGCCGGTTTGTGTTTCTGCCAGGAGCGTGCGGGGACCCCGCTATATGACTGTTCATGGATTCCACCATCGCAACGATGCAGAAAGAACCCCGGAGCACAGGAACAGAACAGCGTCGGATAGGATTTCACCCTCGTTCATGGTGCAAAAGAACATTTTAAAGGCACAGTGGGGCCGGCGCCGTGGCTCACTAGGCTAATCCTCCGCCTAGCGGCGCCTGCATACCGGGTTCTAGTCCCGGTCAGGGCGCCAGATTCTGTCCCGGTTGCCCCTCTTCCAGGCCAGCTCTCTGCTGTGGCCAGGGAGTGCAGTGGAGGATGGCCCAGGTGCTTGGGCCCTGCACCCCATGGGAGACCAGGAGAAGCACCTGGCTTCTGCTTCGGATCAGCACGGTGCACCGGCCGCAGCATGCCGGCCATTGGAGAGTGAACCAACGGCAGAGGAAGACCTTTCTCTCTGTCTCTCTCTCACTGTCCACTCTGCCTGTCAAAAAATAAATAAATAAATAAATAAAGGCACAGTGGGTCTAGAAGGGTGAACACTCCACGCAGAGCAGAAAGCCTTGGTAACGGACCAGGAAGGAGAAGTGTCGCCTCCATCACACCCAACCGGCATTGCTCCCGGCGACCCAGCCCCCTTGGCGAAACACGTGCACACACACACACACACACACAGACTGAAACCCAAACCTGCCCTCACTCTCAGCGATTATTTGCTTAGGAGACCCAAGAAAACCAGTTAGAAACAAGAGACGTTCCCCGAATACACAACCGCCATGCAAATCGTCAACAGCGTCCCTGGCACCATCAGAGAAGTTTAAAAACGCAATTCCGGGTCCAGGTGTTCGGTCCAGAGGTTAGGAAGAGACCTGGGGCATTGCCTGCACCCCATGTGGGGTGCTGGGCTTCCGTACCCGGTGCCACCCCTGACTCCAGCCTCCTGCTTGTGGGCATCCTGGCAGCAGCAGGTGGTGGCTCGGGTAACTGGGTGCCTGGCACCCACGTGGGAGGCCCCGCTGGAGTTCCCGGCTTCAGCCCGGCCCAACCCTTGTCGTGGGGAGTGAACCAGCAGATGGGAGCACTCTCTCTCCGTCTCTGTCTCTCTCTCTCTCTCCGTCTCTGTCTGTCTCCGTCTCTCCGTCTCTGTCTCCGTCTCTCCGTCTCTGTCTGTCTCCGTCTCTCCGTCTCTCCGTCTCTCCGTCTCCCTCTCCGTCTCCCTCTCCGTCTCCCTCTCCGTCTCCCTCTCTCTCTCTCCGTCTCCCTCTCTCTCTCTCCGTCTCTCTCTCTCTCTCTCTCCGTCTCTCTCTCTCTCTCTCTCTCCGTCTCTCTCTCTCTCCGTCTCTCTCTCTCCGTCTCTCTCTCTCTCTGTCTCTCTCTCTCTGTCTCTCTCTCTCTGTCTCTCTCTCTCTGTCTCTCTCTGTCTCTCCGTCTCTGTCTGTCTGTCTCTCCGTCTCTGTCTCTGTCTGTCTGTCTCTCTCTCCGTCTCTGTCTCTCTCTCTCTCTCCGTCTCTGTCTCTCTCTCTCTCTCCGTCTCTGTCTCTCTCTCTCTCCGTCTCTGTCTCTCTCTCTCTCTCCGTCTCTGTCTCTCTCTCTCCGTCTCTGTCTCTCTCTCTCTCTCTCCGTCTCTCTCTCTCTCCGTCTCTCTCTCTCTCCGTCTCTCTCTCTCTCCGTCTCTCTCTCCGTCTCTCTCTCCGTCTCTGTCTCTGTTTCTCTCTCCGTCTCTGTCTCTGTTTCTCTCTCCGTCTCTGTCTCTGTTTCTCTCTCCGTCTCTGTCTCTCTCTCTCTCCGTCTCTGTCTCTCTCTCTCCGTCTCTGTCTCTCTCTCTCCGTCTCTGTCTCTCTCTCTCCGTCTCTGTCTCTCTCTCCGTCTCTGTCTCTCTCTCCGTCTCTCTCTCCGTCTCTGTCTCTCTCTCTCCGTCTCTGTCTCTCTCTCTCTCTCCGTCTCTGTCTCTTTCTCTCTGTCTCTCTCTCTCTGTCTCTCTCTGTCTCTCTCTCTGTCTCTCTCTGTCTCTGTCTCTCTCCGTCTGTCTCCGTCTGTCTCTCTCCGTCTGTCTCTCTGTCTCTGTCTCTGTCTCTCTCCGTCTGTCTGTCTCTCTCTGTCTCTCTCCGTCTGTCTGTCTCTCTCTGTCTCTCTCCGTCTGTCTCTCCGTCTCTGTCTCTCTCTCTCCGTCTCTGTCTCTCTCTCTCTCTCTCCGTCTCTCTCTCTCTCCGTCTCTCTCTCTCTCCGTCTCTCTCTCTCTCCATCTCTCTCTCTCTCCATCTCTCTCTCTCTCCGTCTCTCTCTCTCTCTCCGTCTCTCTCTCTCTCTCCGTCTCTCTCTCTCTCCGTCTCTCTCTCTCTCTCCGTCTCTGTCTCTGTCTCTGTCTCTGTCTCTCTGTCTCTGTCTCTCTGTCTCTGTCTCTCTCTGTCTCTCTGTCTCTCTGTCTCTGTCTCTCTCTGTCTCTCTCCGTCTGTCTCTCTGTCTCTCTGTCTCTCTCTGTCTCTCTCCGTCTGTCTCTCTGTCTCTCTGTCTCTCTCCGTCTGTCTCTCCCTGTCTCTCCGTCTCTCCCTGTCTCTCCGTCTCTCTCTGTCTCTCTCTCTCTCTCCGTCTCTCTCTCTCTCTCCGTCTCTCTCTCTCTCTCCGTCTCTCTCTCTCTCTCCGTCTCTCTCTCTCTGTCTCTCTCTCTGTCTCTCTCTCTGTCTCTCTCTCTGTCTCTCTCTCTCTGTCTCTCTCTCTCTGTCTCTGTCTCTCTCCGTCTCTGTCTCTGTCTCTCTCTGTCTCTCTCCCTCCATCTCTCTGTCTCTCTGTCTCTGTCTCTCTCCCTCCGTCTCTCTCTCTGTCTCCCTCCGTCTCTCTCTGTCTCTCTCCGTCTCCGTCTCTGTCTCTGTCTCTCTCTCTCTGCCTCTCTGCCTGTCTCTCTGTCTCTCTCCCTCCGTCTCTCTCTGCCTCTCTGCCTCTCATATAAATAAGAACACTTTCAAGATGTAGTCTGTGAAGACCCCCTCCCCGCCGGCGCGTGCGCTCTGGGGGCTCACCATGGGCAGGACGGAGGCCTGCAGGGAGGCAATGGTAACGGGCGACGCCTTCCTGTCCTCCTGGCCGGCTCCGGGCAGCACCTCCACCCGGTTCACCTCCTCCTTGGCTTTCTCCCCCAGGCAGATCTGCGTTGCAAACAGAGGCGTGGGGCTGCCGCAGCATCCAGCCTGCTGCATCCGCGGGGTGGGGGGCGAGGGGCACCCACCGTGTTGAGCCACAGTCTGCAGCTCTCCTTCCCCTCCACCTGGGGCTTCCAGGTCCAAGTTCGCTTCTCCTGATTGAGCTCACAGCCTACTCGGGAGAGGGGAGCCCAGGAGTGGGACAGAGGGCAGAGGAGAGCAGGGGGTCCTTCCAGAGGGGCTCGCTCCCCCCCCCGCCCCCGCCCCCGCCCCCGGCGCCTCTGCTGGGGGCAGAACGAGCTGGGTCCTCACTCACCCCAGAGCAGCGTCCTCACTGCCTTCTCAGCTGTGCTGCTGATACTGCTGCGGTTCATGGCGCCGGGCAGGTGGGGGCGCTAGGCTGGCAAGAAGGGCGCCTGCTGTGGGGCGAGGCCCTGGGCCACTCTCCGAGAGTGACACCAAGGACCCACCAGCAGCTGGCACTGGGCAGGCCTTGTTCCCCGCCCCAGAGCGCCTGCCCCGGGGCAAAGGTTTATCAGAAACTCCTGGATGACAAATGACAAATGTCCCAGGGTCCAGAGCATCCCTAGCCCCCCCCCCCAACCCCCTCACCCCAGCAGCAGTCCTGGGTCGCGGTGAGAGAAAGGGAGGAAGTTACAGCCACTGCCTTGCAACAGGAGCCCTTACTGATTTCATGGTAACTGAGTAGCATAGCTTAGTGGGCTCTCAGTGGCTCCAAACGCAAACAATTGGTAGAGGAAAGGCTGGTTACCCTGATGGGAGCAGCGCACTGCCCACGCCCACAAACATCGCCTTGTGCCCCCCTCCCAAAGATGTACAAGAGGCCCCAGGGTCCTGGCGCAGCGAGTTAAGCTGCCACCTGGGACGCCGCCGGTACCCCACACTGGGGTGCTAATTTGAGTTTCCGCTGCTTCATTTCCAATCTGGCTTCCTTGCTAATGCGCCTTGGAAGGCAGAGGAAGGTAGGGCAAGTGCTTGGGCCCCTGCCACCCACGTGGGAGACCCGCTATTGTAGACACGTGGGGAGTGAACCAGCAGATGCAAGATCTCTCTCTCTCTCTCTCTGTCATCACCCTCCCCTTCAAATAAATAAATAATTAAATCTTTTTTAAAAAAGAGGCACAAGGATTATATTAATCAAATGATAATTAACCCTTGTTGAATATGGGGGAAAAGCCCCGAACAGGGGCTGTCATCGTGGTGCACAGGTGAAGCCACCACCTGTATGGGCGCCAGTTCAAGTCCCGGCTGCTCCGCTTCTGGGCCAGCTCCCTGCTAATGCGCCTGAGAGAGCAGGGGAGGATGGCTTGGGCCAGCGCCAGCCCCAGGCCACTGTGGCCCCTTGGGGAGTGAGCCAGCGGACGGAAGATGGATCTGTCTCTAACTCTGCCTTTCAAACACACAGTTAAATCTTCAACAACAACAACAACATCATAAAACCCCTACGCAAACAGCGGTACCCATGGGAGAGAGAGAACTGAAGTGTGTGGCCTTTGCCCCCTCCCAGCACCTGCAGGGCCATGGCTTTCACGAGGCTCAGGGAAATCCGGGTGCGTGTGCCCAGTGTGGTGCCAGTGGCACTGGTGTCCCCGGAGGCCTGGACCCCGCTCGGCCCCTCCCAGGCCTTCCCCACCTACTGCACGGCCACCTTCAGCCATCACGGCTCCTCCCTTTCGCCAGAGGCTGGCTGTGCCCACCTGGCTGTTAAGAGGCCTGAGAGGGCGGGAGGGGGCCAATCAGCCTTAAAGAGACAGTCCTCCCTCCCCACCAACCCCCATCCTCCTCTCCGGTGCTGGGGCCTCACCTGCAGTGTTAGGACAGGTGCGCCCTTGGAGCGGGAGGACCCAGCAGGTGCAGCCGATGCTGCAGGCCCAGAAGCGCTCGGAAGAAGCAGCCGCAGGCCCGCGGGGGCGTCCCCAAGCCTCCTGGCTGGTCGGGTCGCAGCGGCGGCGGTGAGTACCCCTGGCCCCGTGCCTCTGCCAACCGCGTGTGAGACCCGGAGCTGCTCTGCCTCTCGGCCTACACGGGCGTCCCAGGCTTCACGGTGGCTTTGGGGCGCATTTCGCGGATGGCGAGTGATGCGGCGCATGTCAAGTAGTGCTTGTGGTCGGCATTTGTTGCTCGCTTTATTATGTTGCAGATGTGTTAGGGAGGTTAGATTTTATTCTGTTTTTCATATTTTTCCTTAATAATTTACTTGAAAGGCAGAGCTACAGAGAGAGAAGGAGGGAGGGAGGGAGGGAGGGAGGGAGAGAGAGGGAGAGAGAGAGGTCTTCCATCCCCTGGTTCATTCCCGAAATGGCTACAACGGCTGGAGATGAGCCGATCTGAAGCCAGGAGCCAGGAGCTTCTCCCTGGTCTCCCACATGGGTGCAGGGGCCCAAGCACTTGGGCCATCTTCTGCTTTCCCAGGCCATCAGCAGTTAAGTGGCTTGGGAGAGGAACAGCTAGGAATGCATCCAGGCCCATATGGAATGCTGGTGCTGCAGGCCAGGGCTTAGCCTACTATGCCTCAGCACGAGCCCTCAAGTCTGCTAATTTACCAACAGTGGCCACAAAGGCAGGGCCTGCGCCAGACAAAAGCCATGAGCCTGGAACTCCATCAGGTGTCCCGTGTGGACTGCTGGGGTCCAGCAATCCGCTGCTTCCCCAGGTACATTAGCAGAGAGCTGGATCGAACTGTGGCAGGGGCTGGCACTGAGGCGTAGCGGGTAAAGCCACCACCTGCAGTGCCCGCATCCCATATGGTTGCCGGTTCAAGTCCCGGTTGCTCCTTTTCCAGGCCAGCTCTCTGCTGTGGCCCAGGAGGGCAGTGGAGGATGGCCTGCACCCGCATGGGAGACCCGGAAGAAGCACCGGGCTCCTGGCTTCGGATCAGCACAGCGCTGGCTGTGGCGGCCATTTGGGGGGTGAACCAATGGAAGGAAGACCTTTATCTCTCTCTCCCTCTCACTGTCTGTAACTCTACCTGTCAAATAAATAAAAAAAAAAAATAAAAAGACCCGCAGCAGCAGGACTGGCACTGGTGCTCACGGGCTGGTGCTGGGGCAGGAGGCAGATGAACCCGCTGGGCCTCTCACCATCAGGTGTGTGTGGGGTGTTCTGCAGGCTTCCTTGTTTGAGTCACATGTGCTTATGTTCCTTACCTCGCTGAGTTTTTTTTTTTTAAGCATTATGAATGGGAATTGCATGCTATGTGTTTCTTTTTTGCTTTCTTTCTTTCAAGATTTATTTATTTATTTGAAAGGCAGAGTTACAGAGAGGCAGAGGCGGGGGGGGGGGGGAGAAAGTCTTCGATCCACTGGTTCACTTCCTAGATGGCTGCAATGGCCGGAGCTTCACCAATCTTAAGCCAGGAGCTTCCTCCAGGTCTCCCATGTGGGTGCAGGGCCCAAGCACTTGGGCCATCTTCAGCTGCTTTCCCAGCAGAGAGCTGGATGGGAAGAGGAGCAGCCGGGACTCAAACCAGTGCCCATATGGGATGCGGGCACTGTAGGCGGTGGCTTTATCTGCTACGCTAGAGCGCCGGCCCCATTGTGTCTTTATTGAGATGGATTCCTCCTGTTGTGCACATGGAGTGTGCATTTATTAATGTTTTGGAATGCAGAACCAACCTTGCATTGGGTGTTTTACAGTTTGGGGGTAGAGGAGGGGGAGAGGGAGGGAAAGGAGGAGGAGGGAAGTGTTAGGACCAAGGCCAGCCATAAGGTGGGTTTGTTGGTTCAAGTTGTTGGCAATTTCCCATCACTCCGGACTCCTGGGGCATAGGAAGGCGTGAGGTGATGGCATCGTTATCTGGCTACCTCCTGCTGCCTAGGGGGTGGGGCATAGGAGGAGAGCAAGGGTTCCTTGGTGGTGGAGGAGTAGGGTGGTCTCAGTGCCTTCTCGGGTAGCAGTGTGGGAAGTGGCGGTCACCCGGCCCGTCAGGAGCTTGTGTCGCGATCGGCAGAACAGGGCGGATAGGTTAGCAGAACCAAAATGACTGTTATGGGCTGTGGGGACAAGTGGGAGCCCAGTGGGGCTGTCTCCACAGGTGACGGCCACACCCTGTCCCCCTGCCTGTTCCCGGGCTTTTTCCATTTCTTCCCAGAGCGTGCCACACCTGTTTAACGAAGCAGCAGCATTCTTCCCCCAAGAACAAGCATAGCCCCCCCCCCCTTCTTCTCCATGGTTAGAGATCTGGGCCTCAATGGTTTTGGAGAAGTACTGCCACCAGAGAATCATCTGGTCCTGGCGATGTGAGAGGCTACGCTGTCTAGGGATTTTCTGCAGGCTCTGGACATCTCTCGAACTCATCTAGGGAGGTCCCTGGTCTGGCAGTTCCAGGAGTGGCCCCGGGAGAGGACTCTGGGGCCAGCTAACAGGGGCCAGGGCTGGGCTTGATGTGTGCTCAGGAAGTGGGGTAACAAGGATGGGAGGAGCCACTCATCGTCAGTGGTCAGATGTGGGAGGGGAGTAGATGGGCGAGAGTACAGGGTCCCGTCCAGCTGCAGGGAAGGCACGTGTGAGCCTGATCCTGGTGGACGGAGGATTCTCCCGGGTTTGCTTCTGGGCATCTCCACGAGACAGTTCCGGGGCGGAGTTTGATCCAGTCGTCACGCGATGCCAGGGGGCAGGGTTGAAGGTGGCACTCAGACGTGCCGTGGTGAGGGCTGGTGTTTGTGTTGAGTTGGCTGGCACGATGGGCGTCTCACACACCAGCCTTGCAGGCTTTTGGGGAGGAAAGATGCCGGTAGGGGAGGGAACGGGAAATCACTGGCAGTCTTGAAGGACTGGATGGGAGGCTGGAAGAGGGAACTCAGTGTGGGGAGGGAGAGCTCAGATTGGGCGCAGCACAGGGTGTGTGTAGCGTGTAAGGGGCAGGCGGGGTGAGTCGGAGTCAGGCTTGGCCAATCACCAGCTGATGCCCCTGTGGCTGTGGAGTAGGAAGTGTTGTTTTTGTTTTTTGTTTTTTTTTTTTTTTTTTTTTTGACAGGCAGAGTGGACAGTGAGAGAGAGAGACAGAGAGAAAGGTCTTCCTTTTGCTGTTGGTTCACCCTCCAATGGCCACTGCGGCCGGCACACCACGCTGATCCGATGGCAGGAGCCAGGAGCCAGGTGCTTTTCCTGGTCTCCATGGGGTGCAGGGCCCAAGCACCTGGGCCATCCTCCACTGCACTCCCTGGCCACAGCAGAGTGCTGGCCTGGAAGAGGGGCAACCGGGACAGAATCCGGCGCCCCAACCGGGACTAGAACCCGGTGTGCCGGCGCCGCTAGGCAGAGGATTAGCCTAGGGAGCCACGGCGCCGGCCTGGAGTAGGAAGTTTTGAGAGCCGTGGGGGCTCCGTGAACAGTTTGGGTATGTGTCTGTTGTATGGCCCCTGGCAGTGAGGTGCTGGCCCTGCATCACAGGGCCTGTCCCAGGGTGAGGGTGAGGGCTAGGGGTTTGGAGTTAGGGTTCAGGTTGAGATCATGCTTCCGGCAAGGAGTCCCTGGGACGTGGAGGAACATCGGTTGAATTGTAGGAATGACGCGTGGGCTTTCAGAGCCAGTTCACGCACGTTAGATTGGGGTTGTCTGGCTGCAGAGTGGTTGTGGGAGACGAGCGTGGTGGGTGAGGTGGCCCAGCCATGGTGAGGGTGAGGCCCGGGGAGCAATTCTAGCGTGTGGGCCGGGAGGGATCGGCAGAGGTGTTGGCGTAGTGAATGCGCAGGCTGGGGAGAGAGAGAGGCCAGGTTAGGAGCAGCAGAAAACAGCACGGCCTCGTCGGGAAGAGGAACAGGGGCGCTGAGAAGTTCCTCTGCACACGCTAGGCCCGTGGCAGGACTGGGGCTGTGACTGCAGCCGAGAACAGGGGATGTGGGCAGGGGAAGGGTGGCAGGGGTGTGGGCAGGGGAGGGGTGCAGGGGGAGGGGTGGCAGGGGTGTGGACAGCAGAGGGTGGAGCAGAGGGAGGGGGTGGCTGGGGTGTGGGCAGGGGAGGGTGGAGCAGGGGGAGGGGTGGCAGGGGTGTGGGCAGGGGAGGGTGGAGCAGGGGGAGGGGTGGCAGGGGTGTGGGCAGGGGAGGGTGGAGCAGGGGGAGGGGTGGCAGGGGTGTGGGCAGGGGAGGGTGGAGCAGGGGGAGGGGTGGCAGGGGTGTGGGCAGGGGAGGGTGGGGCAGGGGGAGGGGTGGCAGGGGTGTGGACAGCAGAGGGTGGAGCAGGGGAGGGGGTGGCAGGGGTGTGGGCAGGGGAGGGGTGCAGGGGGAAGGGTGGCAGGGGTGTGGACAGCAGAGGGTGGAGCAGAGGGAGGGGGTGGCTGGGGTGTGGGCAGGGGAGGGTGGAGCAGGGGGAGGGGTGGCAGGGGTGTGGGCAGGGGAGGGTGGGGCAGGGGGAGGGGTGGCAGGGGTGTGGACAGCAGAGGGTGGAGCAGGGGAGGGGGTGGCAGGGGTGTGGGCAGGGGAGGGTGGAGCAGGGGGAGGGGTGGCAGGGGTGTGGGCAGGGGAGGGGTGGTAGGGGGAGGGGGTGGCAGGGGTGTGGACAGCAGAGGGTGGAGCAGGGGGAGGGGTGGCAGGGGTGTGGGCAGGGGAGGGTGGAGCAGGGGGAGGGGTGGCAGGGGTGTGGGCAGGGGAGGGTGGAGCAGGGGGAGGGGTGGCAGGGGTGTGGGCAAGGGAGGGTGGAGCAGGGGGAGGGGTGGCTGGGGTGTGGGCAGGGGAGGGTGGAGCAGGGGGAGGGGTGGCAGGGGTGTGGGCAGGGGAGGGTGGAGCAGGGGGAGGGGTGGCAGGGGTGTGGACAGGGGAGGGTGGAGCAGGGGAGGGGGTGGCTGGGGTGTGAGCAGGCATCCGGGTGAGCCGGGCACGTCGGCTAAGGATGTCAGTGGAACTTACTTGCAGGGGATTTTGGGGCTTGGCCCTCGATCTGGGGAGGGCCAGGGGCACTTGGTCCGGTGAAAGTGTGTCTCCGTGGCCAGGTTGGTCAGGGTGTTTGGTGGGTCGTACCTTCCCTGAGGACTAGGGATGGTATGGAATAGGGACTCTCAAAGACTCTGGAGTGTTGGGTCACCTGTTGGGATATGGAAGACAGGGATTCTGACTTGTTACCCAAGTGACAGGGGGCAGGGACTCCAAAAGGAGGGAGCTCATACCAGATGGAGGCGGCAGTGGACACTTGTGTAGCGGGGAGGCCACAGCCTACTCTCTCTAAGGGGGGGGGGCGTCTGTGAACCGACCTGCCAGACTGGGGCGGGGGGCGGGGAGGGCAGAGATCCGTGTGCTTGATGGGTTGGAACGGGAGAGGGGTGCAGACTGGAAACCCGGGTGGCTCTCCTGCCAGTGGAGCAGCAGTCAGATGGGGTCATAGAGTTTTAGAAAGATCTACAGTGACTCAGGTTGGGGCAGGAGAGGTTGTGTAGGTTCCCGCTGACGTCCCCACTACCCACGGGGTGAGGGGCTTGGAGGTTACCCAGGGTCCCAGGTTACCATGGTAGGAGCACGCAGCAGGGGAGTCATGGGAAAGTGCCTGAAGGCCTCTGGGCTGGGGGCCCTGATTGGCTTAGAGGTTTGTGGATGTAATGCCGATGGGAGGAGCCATTCAGTTTTTAGGGGTCTCTCCTCCTGGTTGACCTCATCCTGCTATCAAAGACTCGGGAGGCAACATTTTTTTAAAAAGATTTATTTATTTTACTTGAAAATCACAGTAACACACACAGAGAGAAGGAGAGGCAGAGAGAGCAAGAGTGAGAAGGAGACAGAGAGAGCTCTTCCATCCACTGGCTCACTCCCCGGATGGCTGCAACAGCTGGAGCTGCACTGGTCCGAAGCCAGGAGCCAGGAGCTTCTTCCAGGTCTCCCACGTGGGTGCAGGGGCCCAAGGACTTAGGTCATCCTCCACTGCTTTCCCAGGCCACAGCAGAGAGCTGGATCGGAAGTGGAGCAGCTGGGACTAGAACCAGCGCCCATATGGGATGCCAGCACTGCAGGCAGGCGGCGGCTCTACCCGCTACGGCACAGCACCGGCCCCAGGGAGGCAACATTTGAAAGCTCCTGCTGGGGCGTTTGGGGTCCTCGTTCTAATGTCTCGAGTTTCTCTCCATGTCCGGGGCCAGCTGATGGACTCCACGTGTAAGGAGAGTGGTCCCTGCAGGGGTGCTGGGACCCAGACTGCTAAACTCAATGAGTCAGGTTCTCACCCAGACTCTGGGTAATGTCTGCGATCTAACTGTAATTGAGTGTGGGACTTCATGTCTGCATGTGGTCCCGGGGCAGGGCGGCTTCGTCCTCAGGTGGGTAGGGCCTGGAGGTCCTGTGTGGGTAGAGCATTGCCGGCCGCTGCGAGTGGGGTTCTGTTTTGCTAGTTGGAGCGGTCAGCATGTTCACGGGCTGCTTGCTAAATGCCGGCTCGCTCGTCTCTGAAGTTTGTGTGGAATGTAAAATATGACAGACACCTGGCCAGGTGAGGAGGTGCACCTGTCGCACGGGGGCGCTCCTGGTGGCGTATCCTGGATCCTCAGGGGAGGAGCCAGGCTGGCCCTCCATTTGGGGACATATCAGTCACAGACAAAGGAACAGGGACCTGGGCTGTGCCTGCTGTTCTCGCCACCTCCCGGAGGGGGACATGTGGTGAGGAGGAGGAGATGGGGAGCGGTCCAGAGGGAGAGGTGGCTTGGAAATCGGGTGTGGGGGGGTCTTGGGTGTGTGGATTCTGGGAAGCTGGGACGCGGACCGCAAGGGGCAGTGGGAGCGGATGTAGGGGACCTCTGGGCACTGGCCATTTCATCGGGGAAAGTTATTCCAATTCCGGGAAGGACTGGGGTCGAGGGTCCCGATTCTGGTTGCCCAGTGAATATTGTGGGAAAGTTTGGCTGCAAAGGCAGAGGAGTTTCTTGGACTTCAGGTCGGGAGCCAGTCCGAGAGTCCCACGGTTGCTCAGCAGGCAGCACACAGGACTGTGGGAGGGATGGACTGTTCTGATCCCATGCTTTTGCTTTTTAAGAAGATTTGTTTAGGGACTGGTGCTGTGGTGTAGCAGGTTAAGCCACCGCCTGCAGTGCCTGCAGTGCCGGCATCCCGCATGGGCGCCGGTTAGAGACCCAGCTGCTCCACTTCCAGTCTACTGATCTCTGTCCTGGGAAAGCAGTAGAAGATGGCCCAAGCCCTTGGACCACTGCACCCACGTGGGAGACCCGGAAGAAGCTCCTGGCTCCTGGCTTCGGATCAGCGCAGCTCTGGCTGTTGTGGCCATCTGGAGAGTGAACCAGTGGATAGAAGAGCTCGCTCGCCTTCTCTCTCTCTCTCTTCTCTCTCTCTCTCTGCCTCTCCTTCTATCTCTGTGTAGCTCTTTCAAATAAATAAGTGTTTTTAAAAAAATATCATTTATTTATTTGAGAGCAGTTACAGAGAGAGGTAGAGACAGAAAGGTCTTCTGTCTGCTGGTTCATTCCCTATTTGGGTGCAATGGCCAGAGCTGGACCTATCAGGAGCCAGGAGCTTCTTCCAGGCCCGCCACGTGGGTGCAGGGGCCCAAGGACTTGGGCTGTCTTCTACTGCCTTCCCAGGCCACAGCAGAGAGCTGGATTGGAAGTGGAGCAGCTGGGGTCAGACTGGCGCCCATATGCGATGCCAGCTCTAAGGCGGCAGCTTTTGTTCCCACGGAGAAGGCATTAAATGATCTTTGGACATACACTCTCGCCTGGTCAGAACATGTTATCCTTTTTTATTTTACATTTTTTGTTAAGATGTATTTATTTATTTGAAATAGAGTTAAAGAGAAAGGGAAAGAGAGCCAGACTTGGGCCATCTTCCACTGCTTTCCCAGACACATTAGCAGGGAGCTGGATGGAGGTGGAGCAGCCAGGACTCGAACCAGTGTTCGTGAGGGCTGCTGGCGCTGCAGGCAGCAGTTTAACCCATTACGCCACCGCGCCAGGCTCCTATTGCCCTTTATACCCTTCTGCATTTGACCTGCTTACATGTGGCTAGTCTTGCGTCTATGTTCATGAAGCAGGTTCCTCCAGAAGCTGAGAAAACTGTGCGTTTACATCGGGCGGTGGGCCTGCTCCTGTTTCCTGAGCTGTGTGCAGCCGGCATTGCGCCTCCCTCGCCATCGGTTTCATGGTCTGCAGGCGTGCAAGTGTGTGTGTGTGTGTGTGTGTGTGTGTGGAGAGAGAGACATTGAGGGAGAGACAGGGAGAGGGAGAGAGAGGGAGAGGGAGAGACACTGGAGAGAGGGGATTGAGAGGGAGAGGGAGAGGGATTGAGACAGAGAAAGCTAGAGATTGAGAGAGAAACATTGAGATTGAGAGAGACATTGAGAAAGGCAGAGATTGAGAGAGGCAGAGAGAGATATTGAGAGATTGAGGGAGAGAGATTGAAAAAGAGATTGAGAGATTTATTTAAAAAAAGATTTATTTATTCGAAAGAGTTACACAGAGTAGGAGAGGTAGAGAGAGGTCTTCCACCTGCTGGTTCACTCCCAATTGGCTGCAACGGCCAGAGCTGCACCAATCCAAAGCCAGGAGCTGCTTCTGGTTCTCCCTGCAGGTGCAGGGCCCAAGGACTTGGGCCATCCTCCACTGCTTTCCCAGGCCACAGCAGAGAGCTGGATTGGAAGTGGAGCAGCCAGGACTCAAACCAGAACCCATATGGGAGCCAGCACTGCAGGTGGCTGCTTTACCCGCTATGCCAAAGCACCGGCCCCGAGAGATCAAGAGATCGAGAGATCGAGAGATCGAGAGATTGAGAGAGAGATAGAGAGATTGAGAGAGAGATAGAGAGATTGAGAGAGAGATAGATATAGAGATGTAAAGATTGAGAGAGATGTAGAGATTGAGAGAGAGAGATGTAGAGATTGAGAGAGAGGTAGAGATTGAGAGAGAGGTAGAGATTGAGAGAGAGAGGTAGAGATTGAGAGAGAGAGGTAGAGAGAGAGAGAGAGATTGAGAGATACAGATTGATCTTCCATCTGCTAATTGGTTCCTCAAATGGCTACGACAGCCATGTCCACCAGGGGGCGCCGGTGCAGCAAGTGGCTGCTTCCCCTGCTGTTCTACCGCGCCGCCCAGAGTTCTTTGTGCAGGCTGGACACCTGTTTCCTGTTAAACGTGTGTTCCTAAGGCTTTTTACAACTGTCTATAGCTTGCTGGTTCTTTTTAAACGATCTATTTTATTTAATCGAATGGCAGAGTGAGAGACAGGGAGTTCAGACAGAGAGGAGAGAGCTTCTACCCACTGGTTCGCTCTCCAGATGTCTGCAATGACCAGGGCTGGGCCGGGCCAGAGCCAGGAGCTCCATCTGTCTCCCTTTTCCGGGACAGGGGTCTAAGCACTTGGGCTTCTTCTACTCCCTTCTCAAGAGCATTAGCAGGGAGCTGGATCGGAAGGACTCCACAGGGCAGTGTGATACGGCATCCCACACGGGCACTGGTTCCTGTCCTGGCGTCTCCACTTCCGATCCAGCTCTCTGCTATGGCCCGGGATGGCAGTGGAGGATGGCCCAAGTCCTTGGGCCCCTGCACCCGCGTGGGAGACCTGGAAGAAGCTCCTGGCTCCTAGCTTCGGATCGGCGCAGCTCCGGCTGTTGTGGCCATCTGGGAAGTGAGCCAGCGACCTCTCTCTCTGCCTCTCCCCCTGTCTGTCTGTAACTCTACCTCTCATAAATAAAATCTAAAAAAATAGTACTTGAAGGCAGAGTTAGAGAATTTCCCATGTGCTGGTTCACTCCCCCAATCTGAAGCCAGGAGCCAGGAACTTCATGCTGGTCCGCCACGAGGGCGCAGGGGCCCAAGCACGTCGGCCGTCGTCCTCCACTGCCCTCCCGGGCCATACAGAGAGCTGGATGGGAAGTGGAGCAGCCAGGTCTCGAACCGGCGTCCCCCTGGGATGCTGGCGCCACCACAACGCCAGTCCTTAAGCGGGCCCCTTCCGAACAGACTCTCCAGGCCATGGACCTTTCCCACTCAGGGCTAGGGCCAGGCCAGGCTCCCTGTCCTCAGCACATAGGGAGCGCGAGGCCCTGGCGTGCGTGAACCTAGCCCTCGGTCCTGGCGCCATGGGCCGCGGCTCTCGGGACCGCCAGGACCTAGAGGCATCTGCGCCTGCGTGGGCCGGTGGGGCGGGGCCAGCCTGGGGGCGTGGCCTGCATGCGCAGACGCAGTGGGCGCCGGCGCCTCTTTCCAACGCAAGGGACGCTGGGAGTCACTTCCGGGTTGTCCTGGAGTCCGGCCCCGCCGCGGCTGCCGGAGGGCGCGGGAGGGTCCCTCTGACGGAGCTCGGGGGCGGGCTGTCTCCTGAGACCGCTGCTTCCACGAGCTGAGCGCCCGGCGAACCAGGTGGCCGCCGCTGTGAGTCGGGTCGCCCTCCGGCCCCGCCGTCAGGTGCCCGGGCTCGCCCAGCAGCGGTCAGGAGGTGGCCTTGTCACTCAGCCCCTTGCAGCCCAGCAGGGGACGGCTGGCTCAGTGCTGCTGGGTGGTGGGGAGCATTGGAAGCGCAGTTGTTGCGTGTACTGCTATGGACACTGCCTGGCCGTGGGAGACGCAGCCGGCCCACGGCACCTGCTGCCTGAGCGCGCACCGACAGGGTGGGGGGCTTAGGGGGTGCTGTGGACCGGAAGCCGCCCGCTCAGGGGGCCGCTTTTCCCAGCGTGGTTCCGTGCACGCTGGTACCCGTGCCCCACACTGCCCAACAGCCGCCTGCACCGGCTCACCACGGTTCCTGCACACCCCCCGCAGGGGCCGGCTGACGGTGACCTCGGGTGCCAGACACCCACGATAAACGGCAGCTGCAGGGCCAGGGGTCCCATCAGACGGTACTTAGCACCGCACAGTTCAGCTGTGGCTGCTGAGCGCCTGCCCTTTCGAGCGTACTCTGAAAACGCTTCCAGTCGAGACTGAAGCCTTCTTGGCAGTCGTAGGGCTCTCACAGGCCTCCCGTCGCAGTCCCCCTCGACTCTGGCACACGAGACTTCGGCAGCTTGGATGTCAGCTGAGGGTTCCGACCGGCCAAAATCCGTGGGCGAGGGCAGGGCCGGCTGGAGGCAGAGGAGGCAGGCGGGTGCTGGCCCTAGATCTGAGCTGTTACCCGGAGTGGGGCTTCCGTTCTCGGTTAACGTTTCAAAGGACACCAGCACATGTTCTCACTTGGGCCTACGTTTTGAAGAATGTAAGTTCTTAGTAGGCTGTCGTTAGGAAACAAGGTGCTACTGTGCTACTGACTTAAAATTGGGCCATGGCACAGCGGGCTAAGCCCCGGGCCTGCAGCGCCAGTACCCCCATATAGGTGATGGTTCGAGTCCCGGCTGCTCCACTTCCGATCCAGCCCCCTGCTAATGTGCCTGGGAAAGCAGCGGATGATGGCCCAAGTCCGTGGCTCCCTACACCCACGTGGGAGACCTGGAGGAAGCTCCTGGCTTTGGATTGGCTCAGATCCAGCTGTTGCAGCCGTTTGGGGAGTGAACCAGCAGATGGACTTTCAAAATAAATCAAATGAAAAAAAAAAAAAAGGCACTAAAATTTGAGAGGTAGAGTTACAGAAGGTGAGACAGAAAGGTCTTCCATCTGCTGGTTCACTCCCCAAATGGCCACAATGGCTGGAGCTGGGCCAATCTGAAGCCAAGAGCTTCCTTCAGGTCTCTCACATGGGTGCAGGGCCCAAGGGCTTGGACCACCCTCCACTGCCTTCCCAGGAGTGATAGCAGAGAGCTGGATCAGAAGTGGAACAGCCGGGATTCGAACTGGCGCCCACATGGGATGCCGGCACCACAGGCAGAGGGTTAGCCTACTGCACCTGAGCACCGACCCCAATATAGCTTAAAAAAAAAAAAAAAAAAAATTGTAACCCTGACCCAGATCCCTCCCTTTGCAATGAGAACAGCATCACTCATTTAGGCTAAGCCAACAAAAACAGGTAATGTAACAACCTGTAGTAAAGTCTCTGCTAGGATTCATCACTGACCAAAATCCACAAACGGAGGAGCGCAGTGCAGGAAGTTGTCTAGAGACCCCAACCATGGTGTTGATGGAGCAAGCCACAGAACCCCTGGGGAAAAGGAGGTTCCACACTTATTATGGTGAAGTCACGTGGACTCACTGGGGAAGGCATTTAGCCTAGTGGTTAGCGCTGACATGCCCACATCAGGGTACCTGGGTTCGATTCCCGGCTCTGGCCTCTGACGTCCGCTTCCTGGGACACAGTGGGGACAGCTCAAGTGACTGGGTCCCAGGCACCCACATGGGGCACCCGGATGGAGTTTCTAGCTCTCAGCTTCAGCGTGACCCAGCACCAGTTTGGAGAGGGAACTGGGACATGGGAACCCCCACCCTACCCCCAAAAGCTAAAAGGAAATCGCTAGCTCACCCTCTGACCAAAGGAAATGAAAGCGCTTTTTGGGACGCCTCTCTTGTAGCTGCATCGCCAGGCCGGACAGGGCCGTGGGAGGTGCCCTCACTGCTGTCCCTGCAGTGCAGGGTGGGTCAGGGGCTCTGCTGATGGTCATCGCAAGACGGCCAAGGGGCAGGGTTTTACCAGAACCTGCAAGTTAGTCTCTACCACGGAGATGCACGGCCAGGCTCCTGGAGACGTTCGAGGAGCGCTCTGCATGTTAGCTTTCCTGCTTCTGTTAGCCTGCAGACGGCACTTGGTGAACATGAAGCCATTCTGCCTTAGTGACAACTCGGGGCCGGTGACGGTAGGCTGAGACTCCTCTCCATCCTAATACTTCTCACTGCTGCTGGCAGCAGTGGCTCTAACATGGCGTTAGTTCACGGATTGGAGTGCCTCGCTTTATTTGAAAACTCTGGCCTGTGATTTCTGCAAAGTAGACCAGGGGCTATCATTTGTGCTTGACCTTGCCGGGTGTGATGAGTAACGCCAGCCACATCACAGCACATGTTAGAACACACACTTGTCTTCTGGGGCTGCCATTGTGGCACAGTGGGCAACAGGGGCAGCATCCCATGCTCCACTTCTAACTGGCTCCCTGCAAATGTGCCTGGGAAAGCAGTGGACGATGGCACCACCTGGGAGACCTGGATGGCATTCCAGGCTCCTGGCTTCAGCCCGGTCCAACCCTGACCGTTGTGGCTGTTTGCGGAGTCAACCGGTGGGTGGAAAATCTCTCTCCCTCTCTGCCCTCCAAATAAGTAAATTAATGAATTCAGAACAAAACAGAACTAAACTTGAGCTTTTCCCAGTTACTCCTTGTGTGCTGAGAGAGACAGTGGCTTTACTCACACACACAGCAGCTAAACCAGCCCTACTTTTAAAAGGGATGGAGTCCGATGTAATGCAGTGAGGAACAGGTTAATCCTGGAAGGGGCAGGGGCATGCTCTCCACTGGCTTCTGCACACCCAAGCTTCAAGTCTCCTCCTGGCTCTGAGAGCGCCCCGTCCCTGGACACACACTAGACTTGATGGCTGCAGCCGGGTCAGTAGAAACCATTGAAGTTTATTGGCGGTCACAATGCGTACACCGTAGGCAGCAAACACCCTCACACGTCTATCCCAACCTGATCACGCGAGAAAGGATTCACCGCAGTCGCCAGAGAAAGGAGGAACTCAACAGGCTTGTTTCGGGGGTGGAGGAGAAAGAAAGACAGAACCCAATTGATGAGTGTCCCGTGGCAAGAGCGGAGCCAGAGGTGGTAAACCAGCAGCGACAGTCGCGGGGAAAGTACCAGGCGCGTAGCTTTCTCCGTTGCTTTTCCTCTGTAGGTTCATTCTTTTTAAATATTCAAAACATTTATTATGGTTCTCATTTTATAAAAACGTGTACTTTGAAGGGGTGGGAGGCTGCTGACTACTCCATGCTAGGTAGGCCTTGTTACTGAGAACCCCTCCTCCAGTTCATACATTCACGAGTGCAGGTGCATATATAAATATCCACACGCATACGTCCACACGCACTGCCTCAAGGGCTGGGGAAGACAAAGGTATTGGCCACGCGCAGCTGGGCCTCTGGTGGCCTCATCCAAACTGCTCCGACGAGAGCAACCGGCTCCATTACTTCTCTGCGGTCTCTGGGCCAGAGGCCAGAAACCCCACACACACTGCGAAACCCGATGAGCAGAGGCAAGTGCGGGAGGCTGAGGTGAGCCCCGCGGGAGGGGTGGAGTGAGGACACCGAACGCTGTCAGGGGGCCGCGCGGCCCTGGGGGGCCGGGGCGCTGCTCTGGCATGGCTTAGAGTCCCTAAAAACCAGGGTTCATACAGTAACAGGGCGTGACCACTGCTGGGGCGAGGAAGGGGCGATACGAAAAAATAGACATTTGGGATTTTTACTTCTGCCTCTCCACACTGCGTCACTGAATCTGCACGCTCACACACCCTTGTCCAGTAAAGCTTCAGGCCACCGGGTACACGACTGCACTCGCACACAGCCCTCACGTCAGCACTGTGCACTGGACTCTGTAAAAAGTTTTCAGTCACACTTTTTGTTTTTAAACTTGAGTCAATATAAACCTTGTTCAAAATGTTATGAAAAAATGTACATGTTTATACAAGGCAGGCTGTGGCAGGACACTGGGGTTCTCCCCCTCGGGAGGCCCCGGGAGGAGGGGCTGGAGGCGCGGGCGTCCTCGTCTCTGGCTCCTCTCCTCCCGCCACCCTCCCCACCCCGTCCCCAGGAACCAGCAGCGCCCTGCCCCGAGCTGAGTGCACTCACACCCGTTCCCCGGGGAAGCAGCCAGGTGACCTTTGCCATCTCCCCACACCCCGGGAGGAAGGGGCCAGGAGCAGCCAGGCCCTCTCCCTTGCAACTGTTCACCCCTCTGGGCCAGACCCGAGGGACACTGCTCTGTACAGGCAGAGTCCGGGGAGCCGTCAGCTCATCATGTCATTGCTGTTCACGCCGTACGTGGAGCTCTTCATCGAGTCGTTGACTTCTCGACGGAACGCCGACAGGTTCTGCGTGAATCTGTGGACAGGTTGGCGGGGGGGTGGGTGTGTGTGTGTGTGTTTGCCGCAGAGAAGCGGCTCCTGGGAAGCCGAGCGTGGCACGGTGCTTCTGCTTCTGAGCCCACAGGCAGCTCCTTCCTGCCCCTTCTACCTGGCAGCACTGCCCGGGGAGGAAGAAGCAGCCGGGAGAGTGTGGGCTCCGGCGGCGGCGCCCAGTGTGGGAGCGCTCCCCACACAGCAGTGGGCAGCGCGGCCAGGGCAACTCAACGAGGGAACTTAACCATTCATGGAGTCCCACTCTCCAGTGCAGCCTAGCGCCCGAGTCGGGGTGCTCTGGGTACGTGCACGGCAGATGGGATTCGGAACACTCTGTGCAGTGAGGATGTCCAAACTCTCACACACTGACGTCCGTGTCCTGGGCTACAGACTCTCGACCTTCAGCTGGACGGCGGGTCTGAGGGAGCTGCCCGCCCTGCGCCCGGGGCCCCTGCACTCACCTGTCTCTGTTTTTCGTCAGAAGGTTGCGCTCGATGCCTTCCATCAGGTTCTCGAAGCACAAGTGCATCGCCTGCTGCTTCTCTGGTGGCTGGCTGTTCACGATGCTGTTCCTTAGGTCCGAAAAATACTGTGGGGCGAGGAGTGGGACCGAGGGTCAGAGGCCGAGGGCAGGACGGCTAGTCCTGTCGCCTGCAGGGCTGCGGGATGCTCTCCAAGCAGAGAGACAGCTTCCACTAAAACTGGGTCCTTGAAAAACATTCAGGCAGCTACTGGCAGGACGGCTGCATCCCGCTGCAAATCACCAGTGCGGCATCTGCCCCTGACTCCTTCCAGGCCTGTCCAGACTGGCCCCGTCGCCGCAGAGACGGAAGCACGCTCTCCCTGCCCAGAGGGAAACCCCGCCTTCCACCCAGGCGGACTCTGACCGCCAGTCAGCGGGTGGGGTTCAAAGTCAGTGACCGGCTCCTTTTGCCTGCTTTACCATCCCTGGGTATTGCTTTTAAAATGTTTATTTCTTTGTATTTATCTGAAAGGCAAAGACACACAAGAGACAAGGGAGAGACTCCATTTTCTGGTTCACTCCCTAAATGCCTCCACTGGCCAAGGGCTGCATGCAGCAGGCAGGAGCCAGGAGCCTGGTGTCTGGCGCCCAAGCCAGGCCTCCCGTGTGCGGGAGCCGTCACTGCTGCCTCCCGGGACCTGGAGCTGGGAGCAGGACTCACACGCTCCGGCAGGATGAGGGTGTGAAGTGGGGATTTTCCACTACTGCACCACACACCTGCCCCCAGGGCGCTTCTGAAAGCATTCTTTCCTCTCTCTGCCTGGCCACTGAGAGCGAAGTACAGCCAAGCCCTGCCTCTTGTACCTTTTCATTTAGTAGTATCAAGCCAAGCAGGGGTCGGGACATGGACCACTGGTTCCTACAGTCTTCAAAGATGATGATGTTCAGCACCGTGGACAGCATCTGGAGGGCGAGAGAGAGGCTCGGAGGCAGAGGCCAAGGGAGGCTGGGCTGCAGGCAGGCGAGCCGGGCGAGCGTCTTCTCTTCACTTCAAGGTCAGCTTTTGTCTGTGCTGTTTCCGTTCCTGTTCTTTACGGTGCTTTGATGACCCCACTACAAAGGGGCCACTCCGCTTCCCCCGGACTGCGGGGAGCCAGGGCACGTCCAGCACTGGGGCCCCAGGCAGTGTCTGAGCAGCCCGTGTCCTTGTGGCCTGCACGCTGTTCCGTCTAGCAAACAGCAGCACAAGCCGGAAGCGGGCTGCACACCTGACAGCTCACGCTCCATGTACAGCACCGACTTTCACGGGGAAGGGGCAGTGCTCACGAGGTGGGTCCAGGCACGGGGGCTGCTGTAACACTCAGAACCCGACCGTATCAGATCTCTGGCAGCCGGCAGTCACTCGGCCATCTGCCATGCCAACCCAAGCCTCACGGGGACAGCGCGAGCCTGGGGAGGCGGGGCCGCCGGCTGACCCGGCCGGCAGCGGTTCTCCCCGCTCACCTGCTGGATCATCTCCGGATGCTGCTGCATGATGTGCAGAAAGCGGTCACTCTCCTGGCTCAGGGGCGTCGTTCTCTTCTTGGTGCTGCGCGACAGCTGCTTGAAGAGGTACGTCACGATGTGGTCCAGGCAGGAGCAGCAGCCCGTGCACACCATGGTGTCTGCAGGGGAGAGAGCGGGGACGCAGCACAGCTACGGAGCTGCCCGTGGACGGCGGTCCTGTCAGCCAAGGCCACGGCCCGGGTGCTGCTGCTAGCTCTGACCTTTGCCGTGCGGCAGGCTGATCTGTAAGTCTGAGAGCGAGTGTGTGGCAACAGGTCCTATGAGCATAAAGGTGTGAAAGGCAGAGGGACAGAGACCTATCTTCCACCTGCGGGCTACTCCACAGATGGCTGCCACAGCCAGGTCTAGGCCAGGCCAAAGACAGGAGCCTGGAACTCTGTCCCGGTTTCCCCGGTGGCAGGGGCCACTATCCGCTGCTTTCCCAGAAGCGTCAGCAGGGAGTTGGGCCGGAAGTGAACCAGGCGGGACCTGAACGGTGCTCTGCTGCGGGACGTCCGCGTCGCTGCGCCCCATGTGCGTCCCAGCAAGGGCGGCCTCTGCCAGACAGTGCTGAGTGCCCGACAGGTACGCCAGGAGGCAGGTGTTCCACTGCACACACGAGGGAACCAGCGTCTGGGAAGGTCATGCTGCTGGTAACGGAAGAGCTGTGCTCAGAGGCCGGGAAGTCAGAGGTGAGCCCGTGTTCTGGGTTACCTGGGGGAATCTCATGAACCCCATAGCCCACTGCACAGCCATGGCATTTCTGGGGGAACCACAGATTTGTAACAAGGAAACACCCTGCACAGAGCCAACACTGTGACTCCTGGAGGACTGACGGTTTACACAGCGGCCCCTGTATTTTCAAGAAGCAAGGTGTCCTGCCTTGACTGGGTTGCATTAAACACGGCTGTCACCAGATGGCGCTGAATGCCAATCAAGTGGCAGTGGTGGTGGGGCCAGAGCTGTGGCATAGCAGGTAAAGCCATCGCCTGCAGTGCCAGCATCCCATGTGGGCGCTGGTTGGGAGTCCTAACTGCTCCACTTTTGATCCAGCTCTCTGCTGTGGCCTGGGGACACAGTATAAGATGGCCCAAGTGCTTGGACTCCTGCACCCACGTGGGAGACCAGTAAGAAGCTCCTGGCTTCAGATCAGCCCAGCTCCTGTCATTGCGGCCATCTGGGGAGGGAACCAGCGGATGGAAAACCTCTCTCTGCCTCTACAACTCTGCCTTTCAAATAATAAATAAACCTTTAAAAACTCGAGTAATAAATACTTTCTTAAAGTGGCAGGGGTGTAGCTCCCTCACCACAGATCACCCTCTAACTTCATTTATGGTCTGCTCAGCCTAACACACACACACGCAACTACAAAGACTGCTGGAAGGTAGCCTAGAAAACAGTGGGTGGGGGCCGGTTCGAGTCCCAGCTGCTCCACTTCTGATCCAGCTCTCTGCTCTGTATGGGAAAGCAGCAGAGGATGGCCCAAGTGCTTAGGCTCCCCCTGCCCGCGTGAGAGATCTGGAAGAAGATTCTGGCTTCAGATCAGCCCAGCTCCGGCCAGTGCGGCCATTTGGGAAATGAAAACAGATGGAAGATCTCTCTCTCTGCCTCTCTTAACTACCTTTCAAATAAAAAAAAAAAAATTTTTTTTTTAAATGAAAACCACGTGGTGCAGAGCCATGGGGATGATGATGGAAACCTCACTGGGCAAGGGGCTGGAACCTCCCCTGATCCGTGGCCCTCATGGGGCTTCAGAGCCCCCTTCCGGAGCCACAGGCCTGCACCTGTGTGCGGTGGCGCCAGCTGCCTGGCTTTCTGCTGCCCACAGACACGAGTGCCCGCTGCTCCGACTGGCGGGTCCTCTCCTCCTGACCCGGGCAACAGCGTCCGGACGCCGCCGTCTCTAGCAGCCCCGCTCAGGCCCTTGTCTGTCAGCTTCACCCAGCACAGAGGCCTGCTGCACCTCACTGCCCTACCGCTCCCGCAGCGCCCGGTGCCAGGCGGTCTGTGTGTGCTGGGCGCAGGGCACGCAGCACGTCAGTACCCTCTCCTTTCAGGGCACGCTCCCCTTGTTACTAGCTAGGAGGTGGGAACCAGGCAGACGGGCGGGCCAGCCAGGTGCTTACCAAGTGCAGTGAGGCCTTCAGAAATGGAAGAGAGAATGTACATGATGACGTGGGGCTCCAGGCTGGCGATGAAGTTCATGTGGTCCTGGGTGAGGACTTCCAGCAGTGAGTAGTAAGACTGGCTGAGCTTGGGGTAATCCTGAGGGAGGAGGAGGAAGAGGGGCTCGGGCGCTGTGCACCTCGGCGCGCAGGAGAACACCTGCGTCACATGGCTCCGTGCCGCAGCCAGCCCAGAGGCCTGGTCCCGGGCGAGCTTACCAGGAGGTCGCTGTGCGGAATGGAGAGGAGCAGCTTGATGAAGGTCTGCAGGGCGTTGTCCAGGGCGTCGTCGCCATAGAGACGGAAGACCCCGAAGTTGACGTAGCTGCCGCTGAGGGCTGCCTTCAGCATGGAGAAGCAGATGGAGATGCCCTTGAGCTTCAGGGCGTAGACCTGGTCCTTGGGGACCTCTCCCAGTGTCAGGATGCGATTGCCTGAGGAAACACGGGGCAGGTGTTCAACCACGTCGGCACTGACGGTTCTTATCCCCAGCAGGCTGTAGGGGCGGCTGGCACGCCAGAGGAACGCAGCACGCCCTAACACTGTCCTGGCCACGGCCCTGCTCACGGTCCCCGGCAGGGCCAGCGCCTCTGAGCACTCACCATACATGGTTATCATCTTGCTGGTTTCCCGAAAGAGTAAGATGCCGTTGGGAGAAGAGACATCGAACTGCAGCCTCTGGGACCTGAGTGGGGCACAGCAGGGAACAGTCAGAGATGTGGTCAGGGATGGACTGTGGCATTGCAGGCTCTCGGGAGTCCCCGGGCTGCTCTGCAGTCAGACATGCAGACGCCTATCTAACGTGAGAACAACGAAGCTAGCTACAGGTATGTAACCAGGGGCCGGCACTGTGGCTAGCAGGTAAAGCCACCGCCTGCAGTGCCAACATCCCATATGGGCCCCATTTCCGATCCAGCTCTCTGCTATGGCCTGGGAAAGCAGTGGAAAATGGCCCAAGTGCTTGGGCCCCTGTACCCACATGGGAGACCCGGAAGAAGCTCCTGGCTTCGGACTGGCACGGCTCTGGCTGTTGCAGCCAACTGGGGAGTGAACCACCGGATGGAAGAGCTCTCTCTCTCCTCTGCCTTTCCTCCTCTCTCTGTGTACCTCGACTTTCAAATCAATAAATCTTAAAAGTATGTAACCAATGATGTAGCTTGTGTCTCAAAAAAAAAAAAGTATTTAAAAGGCAGAAAGAGATATCTGTTCAATCTGCTAGCTCATTCCCTAAATGCCACAACAGCTGGGGCTGGGCCAGGCCAAAGCCAGGATCCCCGAATGTCACCTGGGTCTCCCATGAGGGCGGCAAGGACCCAAGAACTTGAGCCACACCTTCTGTCTCCCTGGCCTGCTTCAGCAGGAAGCTGACTTGAACCAGGCACTCTGACAAGGATGTGGGTATCCAAGCAGCTGCACCACAATGCCCAACCCGGCCTGTTCACTGGATTCAAGGAGGTAAAAGGCTCCCATCCGCGGTTCTTCTCTCCCGTGTGCCCCTGAAGTCACCCATTGCCTCCCCTCTGCCCCACCTCCCCTCTGTCCCTTCCTTCACACAGCAGGTGGCTAGGATGGCACCATTCAATACTGTAAATGAGATCACTCATCCCCTGCCTACACCCTCCTGTAGCTTCCCACGTTAGTGAGGCTAAATGCCCGCCCCGCCGTGGGGGAGGGTGTGTGTGTGTGTGCATGCGTGCATGCGTCAGGTGCCATCTTGTTTAGAACAGTCCCTGTCTGTGCAGGCTACAGAATGTTACCTGTCATCCAGATCCCAGCACGAGCGTCACAGCCTCCAGGCCTCTCCCACCCCTCAGTCCGTTCTGTGTCCCTGCCTTGTTTTACCTTCTCCACAGCACTCGTTACTACCTGCAATGATCTCTGCTGGCTTCCCGTCTCTCTCATTGTCTGTGCCGTCAAGGAGGCAAACAGCTGGGAAGGGGCCACACAGCTAGGAAGGTGTTTGGCAAGAATAGCTAGCTGCTTCCACGGCGCTGTGGCACAGTGGGTTAACGCCCTGGCCTTAAGCGCCGGCATCCCATATGGGCGCCAGTTCTAGTCCCGGCTGCTCCTCTTCCCATCCAGCTCTCTGCTACGGCCTGGGAGAGCAGTTGAAGATGGCCCAGGTCCTTGGGCCCCTGCACTCACCGGGAGACCCAGAAGAAGCTTCTGGCTCTTGGCTTCAGATCTGCACAGCTCTGGCCATTGTGGCCATCTGGAGAGCGAACCAGCGGATGGAAGACCTCTCTTTCTGTCTCTAACTCTTTCAAATAAATCTTAAAAAAAAGAATAGCTGCTTCCAAATATATCTTATAGTGAGTACCTCAGAAACACAAGCCTCACGGTGAGCTACTGCCCATTCCCTCACTCGGGCAGCTTTAACATGACTAACTTTCTCAGGACGACCATGAGAGGCAGTCACAGCAAAGCTAAGGTGCTCAATTTTTCCTTCTTACCATCTCTATAGTATTGGGAAAATATGCAATTTAAAAAAATGATTTTCCTTTTATTTGAAAGGCAGAGAGACAGAAGTCTTCCGTGTGCTGGTTCATTTCCCAAATGCCTACAGCAGCTGGGGCTGGGCCAGGCTGAAGTGAGGAGCTGAGGACTCCACCCCAGTCTCTCATGTGGGTGGTGGGGAACCAGGCATGTGGGCCACGATCTGCTGCCTCCCAGGGTGCGTGTGAGCAGGAAGCTGGATTGAAAGCAGAGTAGCCAGGACCAGAACCGGGCACTCTGGTAGGGAAAGCGGATGCTCCAAGTGGTGACTTAACTGCTGTGCCACACTCACCCCTCCATTTAAAAAAAATAAATCTCTCAAGTTTACAGAGATCCTCCATCTCCTGGCTCACACACCACACGCCTGCAACAGCTGGGACTGAGCCAGGCCAAAGCTAGGAGTCTGGAACTCTACCCGTTTCCCACATGGGTGTGGGAGGCAGGACCCGAGTACTGGACCCAGCTGCTGCCTTCCAGGGTGTACATCAGCAGGAAGCTGGAACTGGAAGTGGAGCCAGAACTCAGACACAGGCACTTCCATGAGATGTGGGTGTCCCACGTAGCATGCTAACTGCTGGATCAAACGCCTGCCCCAAAGCTGTAATTTTGTTTTGGAAGTCTCTCACTTAAAAAAAAAAATCCTTATGGATCCATCTGTAATTTACTGAATACATGCCCTTCCTAAGACAGGGTATTCTTGGATCATCCTATCGTTTTCAGTGGTCTCTATGAACTAAGAGAGGGCACTACTGCCACACGCTTGCCCTCTGTCTGTGGGCACGGGAGTTGGAATCTGGACTGCCCAATGTATTCTAATAGGTATCTGGAAGGAACGGGGTGGGGGCGACAGTGAGGACTCGGGGGTTCATCTGGGCGTTGGTTGCGAGTGCTGTCAGGTGACCCGAAACGCCTCTGTACCCTCCTGTGCATTTCATGGTATGTAGGCTGTATTTTTGAGACTCTTGTCAAAGCGATTTATCTCCTGCGGGCACTTTGTGTGGTGGGAGTATCTCCCTTCATACACACCCTCGAGCTCTCCCACCGGACAGCAATGCATCCTACCCTGTCACAACGCGTCCAAGCGCCAGGCGAGGCAGGTTCTCTCCAGGACAAGCAGCCCTGCTTACCTGTTGTGAACGAGTTCCGCCATCAGCTTGAGCACGGGCGTGGTGCAGGCGGGGTCGTGGTACCACAGCTCGATCGCCCGCTGCAGGATGGGCATGTAGGACGGGTATCTGGGGAGAAGCTAAGGCAGACTCCCTGCACCGACGGGAAGCGCGGCCCAAGCACAACACCGCTGCCCTTCCTCCTGTCCCCGCCCCTCGCATCCTAACCGGGGCCTCACTAGAAGGCGCTCGAGGGACTGTGCTCTGGCCTCTGGGAACGCGCATTCACTCACACAGCGCCTTTCCTCTGAAGAGCACGATGCACTTCACACTGTTAGTTGTCCTTTCACTACTTCTCTGAGGGGACGGGGATCAGCTATTCCCTGGCACGGCTGGAGAACAAGGCCCCTGGTCTGAGATGACCCGGTCTGCGACGCTGGGCGCTGCCGTCTTAGAGCTGATTCTGCAGCAGGCCGAGATGTTTCTCCTTCCTGCAACCCTGCACGGCCGCTGTCTACCTGGGGCCGCCAGAGGCACTGGGAAATCACCTCCCTTGTGCGCGTCCCAGACCACCGAAGGTGGCGTACAGACCTCTGGGGACCGCTGCCACCTCCCGGCCGCACCACACCTGCTCCCCTCCCGCAGTGCCCCCGTCAGCTGAGGCCTGCTGGGCCGGCTCCTGGACTGAGGTAGGATACATCCATTCAAACAGCATCATGAAGCTGGTCTTGGCGTTGAAGGCGAAAGCTATCCCCCTCAGGTCTCTCACCAGGCCAACTAGAGTGCGCTGCAACAGAGGGCAGAAACGCGTTCACAGGAGAAAACCAAAGCCGGAACCACCCGGCGGGGGGGTCTCCCTCCCACACAGCTCCACGATATTCCAGATCAATCTCGACCACACCAGAGCGGCATCTTTTCACACAAAAGCTAGTTTGGAAGCTGCTTCTAAGAAAACAGGACGGTTACTGGGCAACTGGAGCGAAAACAGTCTGATGAGCTTTCGAGATACTAAAGTGATAAATCGTATGTAAAAAGCTGGCAGGCCAAAAGGCCCGTCCAACAGGCAGAAAAGCGGTACATCTTCAAGGCCGTGTCCCAGAGGGACGCCCATGGGGAGTGTGTGTGGCACTGTCCCTTCGGTTGGGGTGCCTGGCAATCAGGCGTACAGCCCACGGTGGTGCGGCTGGGGGCAGGAGGGCCCGGATGAGGAAGCACAGAAGCACAGCAACACGCACTTGGTGGCCATAAACAGTAGTCAGGACTTTTTATTTATTTGAAAGACAGAGAGAGGTAGGAACATGAGAGAGAGATCTTTCATCTGCTGGTTCACTCCCCAGATGGCTGCAATGTTGCTAGAGCTGTGCTGATCTGAAGCCAGGAGCTTCTCCCAGGTCTCCCACGAGGGTGCAGGGCCCGAGGACCTGGGCCATCCTCCACTGCTTTCCCAGGCACAGCAGGGAGCTGGACTGGAGGTGGAGCAGCCAGGACTAGAACTGGCGCCTATATGGGATGCTGGCACTGCAGGCGGCGGCTTTAACCTGCCGCACCACAGCGCTGGCCCCTAGGACTGTTTTTAAATTAGGAAGTCACCAGGATGGTCAGAAAGGCAGCAGACGTGGTGGTCCCACCTCATTTTGGCAACAACCACTGTACTTCTGTTTTAACAGTGTGCTTCAAAAGCAAACAGTTTTGGGGCCAGGGCTGTGGTGAAGAAGGTGAAGCCTCTGCCTGCAGTGTTGGTGTCCCACATGAGCACTGGTTCGAATCCTGACTGTTCCACTTCTGATCCAGCTCCCTGCTAATGCGCCTGGGAAAGCAGTAGAAGACGGCCCCAAGTGCTTGGGCCCCAGCACCCACATGGGAGACCTAGAAGAAGCTCCTGACTCCTGGCTTTGGCCTGGACCATCCCCGGCCAGTGTGACCATCTGGGAAGTAAACCAGAGGATGAAAGATCTCTCTCTTTCTCTCTGCATTTCAAATGAATGAATAAATCTTTAAAAAAAAAAAAAAAGTTGTGTTGCTTGAGCAGTCTTCCAGTCTGCATGGGACATGACACGTGTGGGAGACAGCTCTTCTGGCTGACTGCACTTGGCTGCATGGGACTGCTGTGCTGGGAATGGCGCTGGTGATCAGACAGCTCTCAAGGACCTCTGTCTACTGACGGGGGCTCTGGCTTCAGTCCCCAGTGCGTTCCATGTTCACACAGCCCGGAATGTGACTGCCTCGAACCCCGAACCCCAAAACGACGCATGGTCACGCGCTGCTCAGTGAGGGGAAGGTGAACTGAGACGTGACTCGGCAGGTGCCTTCGCCGCGGTGTGGACACACCCACGCGGTACAGCTGCTACACACCTAGGCTACGGGGAATAAGCTGTCATGGAAGGGGTCCAGTGTGGACGGAAACGTCATGAGTGGTGCAAAACTGGCAAGGAGCAGAGCCGGGCAAAGTGGTGCTGCTCTCGGACTGCCCTGCTGAGCTGCAGACAAAAACCCAAGAGGCCTTCCAGGCATGAGAAAGGGGAATCTGGGAGTGGGGTGCAGCCCGCCTCTTTCCTAGCTACGTCCCTGACCGTGTGGTGGCTCCAGGGCGAGGCTCGGTGTTCACCAGCTCCGACACCCTGGGGCCGCCCCTCTGCGGCAGAGGCGGCTCAGGACAGGTGTGAGCGCAGGAGGACGACAGGAGGCCAGCAGTCAGGAAACCACTACAGCACCTGAACAGGCCCTGTGCAGGGAAATGCAAAAGCCTTCCACGGGACCGTGTGGCAAAGGCAAGAACCTTAATGGAAACCAGAAGCTACGAAGACCCAAACGACAGTGAATACTATATACTAAGACTTGTGGGTTCTGTTTCACAGTGTGGAAGTACTAACCACTACTAAACTAAACTTTATCTTCTAAACTATATAAAAATGACTAGGATGGCAAATTTTACAATTTTTTACATTAAAAAGCTCTTAAATACGTGGACTAATATACACCAATTTTTTGGGTAATTTTAAATGATTATATTAGGCAAGAAGAAGGGGGTTGCAAACTAGAACCACAGATAACTCCAAGAAAAAAAATACACACAAACAATGAAGAGTAAAAATGGATGAAACAGAAAACAGATAAAATGCAGGCAAAAAAAGAAAAAAGTGCCAACAAAATGCAGTGACTTCTTACAGACTAATAAAATGGATCAGCTTCGGGAGGACTGATCTAGAAAGAGTGAAGCAGGAGTCCAGTACTGAAGATGGACAGGGCAAGTAATTAAGACACAACAGAGATGAAAAGGACAGCATGAAAACTACAGTAACTCTATGCTGACACACTTGAAAACTTAGAAAAAACCCCTGAGAACTGCTCAGAACTGTAATGTAAAGAAGCATTTATAGACCTCTGCTGTTCTTCAACTGAGCTCCCGGAAGCCCCAGGCTCCAGGCAGAAGCTGAAGCAGGGCCGGCTCCTGCTCTGCGCAGTGCGGGCAAGCCCGGGCCCCAGCAGGGGCGCACAGCTCCCGGGCGAGGCCTCACCTTCGCTTCCTGCTCGTTGAAACTGTTAGCGCTGAACATCTGGGCCACAGCCTCGAACGCCGCTGTGAGTGGCAGCATGAACTGCTCGTACTGATCTTCGTCCTCTCCTGCAAGGGACACAAGCCGGGTGTGGCCGCACACCAGCTACTCACCGCTGTGGGCGCACGGGAGAGCTGGGAGACCCAGGGAAACTGAACGGGGTCCCTTTACTAACCCAACAGGCTACAGTAGTGCATGGGAAATAACATGTGCACACACAAGCAACTGTTAAACCAGAACACAGCAGAAATCAGCTAGTCAAGGGGTGTCCCAAGTGGACCAGACTCCCAAGTGTATGAAGTGCTATGTGGTTCGTTTGTTTTCTATGAAGTGACGACCAGGTGAGACTCACACTCCAAAGAGCTGCTTGTGGGGACTTTACAGTCGTGAGCATTGTCCCTCGTCATCTCTCCCAGCCTCGGAAGGTTTTAGAATGTCATTTTAAACTTAAATAGCTC
Organism: Oryctolagus cuniculus; assembly: GCF_051225735.1. Taxonomy (NCBI): domain Eukaryota; kingdom Metazoa; phylum Chordata; class Mammalia; order Lagomorpha; family Leporidae; genus Oryctolagus; species Oryctolagus cuniculus. The sequence continues at coordinate 30,700,657 of NC_142874.1, forward strand.
AAAATGCCAATGACATCTTCGAACTTTAGTGATTAGCTAACCACATACTGCTCTCACAACCACCTGAGCCACAGAGGTGACTGAGTTCCTGGTTCATGTGTGTTAGAGATTGGATGATAAAAATTTTGTTGGCTGTCTTAAAAGCAAGTTTGCAGGATCAGCATCGTGGCAGAAAGCGTTAAGCCACTGCCTGAAACACTGACATCCCATATGGGAGCTGGTTCAAGTCCCAGCTGCTCCACTTCCAATCCAGTTCCCTGCTAACACACCTGGGAAAGCAGCAGAGGATGGCCCAAGTGCTTGGGCCCCTGCACCCACATGGGAGACCCAGAGGAAGCACCAGGCTCCTGGCTTTGGACTGGCCCAGCTCTGAACATTGTGGCCATTTGGAGAGTGACCCAGTGGATGGAAGACCTCTCTCTCTCCCCTCCCTTTTGGTAATTCTGCCTTTCAAATAAATCTTAAAAACAAGTGTGGGATGATGGGAGCTATCTGGCCAACAAAACACAGGTAAGAAGCTTACTGTGCAATTCTCTTCATTTTCCAGGAAAGGAAATGAGGAGAACATTCATGCTACAGCTAGCGCTGTCAGACAGAAGCCTGCAGGGTACTGTCACTCTTGGCCAGTTACAGGGACCGTAAGGGCATGATGGGTGCTTGGTGCTGTCTGACTGCTGTTTCAGATGGCTCGGCTCCTGCTGAAACGGAAAGACTTCCCACATCTGGCTTTCTGTCCTCAACTAACAACGTAGAACAGTGCCAGAGGACTTCGTAAGCCTTAGGATTTACTGCAGTACCTAAATCCACCATGAGGAGACGCCCGAGTGCTGTGTAGAAGGTAGTCCGACACCGCATGTCTGTCAGGTTGGATTGGTTGTTAATTCCCAAAAATGAAAAGTGCTCGCTCTGTTGGGGGGAAAAAAAAAACAAACACCACCGCCACAGGTTAGAGGCAGAAGGTAAGCCAGAGATTTGAGAATTCCGGAGCTCTTTCACACACATGGCTACGTGGTTATTCCTTAAGGACCTGAGGGCAGAGTTTCTGTGTTTAGATGATCGCTGAGGTGTGCACAGTACCCGTGACCTCAGCCTAACTCAGCCCTCTGGGTCCCCAGCGGCACGCGGGACTCCCCCCACGCACCCCGTGTGGAGCAGTGTGGGTGGGGCGGCTGTGGAGGGGGCGTGGGTGCTCACCGTGGGACTCCCCCCACGCACCCCGTGTGGAGCAGTGTGGGCGGGGCGGCCGCGGAGGGGGCGCGGGCGCTCACCGTGGGACTCCCCCCACGCACCCCGTGTGGAGCAGTGTGGGCGGGGCAGCCGTGGAGGGGGTGTGGGCGCTCACCATGGGACTCCCCCCAAGCGCCCTGTGTGGAGCAGTGTGGGCGGGGCGGCGCGGGCGCTCACCGTGGGACTCCCCCCAAGCGCCCCATGTGGAGCAGTGTGGGCGGGCGGCCGTGGGGGGGGCGTGGGCGCTCACCGTGTGATTGTTCAGCATGAACTGCACGGCGCTGAGCTTCACCAGCTTCCTGACGCTACTGTACGTGAGGACCACGGAGGAGTCAAGGAAAGGGGCGCGCCCTGAGAACCCGGCAGGCGGAAACGTCGCAGGATGCACGCAGCGACTCAGACGCCTGGCTTTTCTACATCCCTCGCCAAACAGAAAAGATGTGTTCTCACCTAAGCAATATGTAACTGACCCAGAAGAGAACACCTATTCCAAACTCCTGTCTGGAGAGAACAGGTAAGCTCCAGCAGTCTCCCTGAAGAGCCACCACATCCCAGAGTGGCGTTCCTCGCCAGGGAGTCAGGTTCTCCTGCACTGCCCAAGGCTTCACCAAGGATAACAAACCTGTCACCGACCTGCAGAGCAGTAGTTCTGTACAGTGAAAGCCAAGCGATCTCACGCGCTGGCCTTCTCTTGCAAAGCCCTGTGTAGCAAGCTCTCCTGGAGCACGCACTCTTAGGCAGGCGTCTGTCACAGAGCCTGCTGACAGGACACCCCCAGAGGGGCTGTGCCGCCACGCCGAGGGCGCACCTACGGGAAAGGCCCACGGGGTGTTTCTGGGCCTTATGATCATCCAAGGATAAAGCTGTAGTTGACGATTAGGTTGTGCGCTGGCTCATTCTGGAGTCTAGGTTACTTCTACACTGCACCGTGGGTACTGCCTTTGATTCCAAGGAATACAGAAGATGCCGGAGCCCGCAGCTGAATGAGTGAGAGGCCACAGGAGGCCGTGACTTCTGGCTGCACGCACTGCCCACTGTGCACAGGCGCTGGCTGAGCAAAGGATATCCAATGGAGAGGTCGTTGAGCAGCTGCAGGGTCTTGGAGGTGATGGGTTCACAGCGGCCCCAGTACTTCAAGTTGGTGATGCTGGGGGACACAGAGAGAAGAGAGCAAGAGCCACTTTTGATTTGCCTGCCTTCCTCGGGGACTGGAAGAAGAAAGTCATCCATCAAAAGTCACCACACATCTGCATCACCAAGTCACAGACATCACGACCACAAAAAAAAAGAAAAGAAAAAAAAAAAGAAAAAAGGGCATAAAATCTCCATACTTACATTTGGTGGACTAGAAAAATTATCCTTCAGATTATCTTCACTACTTGGTTCCAAAGCTACACTGGCCCATACCCAGGCCCTTGGAATTCTGGGGCACTCCAGGGCAGATTTCTGCAGCAAGGGTAAGAGATTCCTGCGGCAGTGACAACATGCAGACGTATGCGATTCTGCACCTGCACCATCCACCGTCAGCTGCAGAGGTCTTGTAGCCCTTGCTCTGGATTCTAAGCTCGCAGAGTCCTTTAGACCCCCTCGGCTTTCTCCTCTGAAATGATCAACCAGCTCACCGACATGAGTGTTTAGGGCTAGGATGGCTGGAGAACGCAAAATGTCACATTGCACACAGCCCTGGGTAATGCAGTTGGCTCCTAGTGTGTGCTTTGGTGAACCGAGCTTCCTAAGAAGTGGGAAAAGTTAATAAAGGGCACAACTTAAAAAATAAACAAAAAAAGGCGGGGGCAGCCAAATAGGAGCGCCACCTTTGAAAACAGTTCAAACAACAGCACTGCACTGGCGACTCGAGACGCTCCGAGGCCCATTTACAGTGGGGCTCTGCTCCCAGGGGACGCCAGAAGCGGACGGCCGCGCTGGCAGCCCCGGCGGCGCGGCAGAGCACCGATCGCTCAGAAGGGAGGGCTGTCTGTGAGTGCCGCGACACGGCTGCACCGACTCCAGGGGCTGAAGAGGAGCTTCTGCGAGAGCAGAGTGAACCCTTGCCTGGGCAAGCCTGGAATGCTCTGGGGCCGGGCCATGTCTCTAAGCACAGCTTGTCACACACTCAAATGCACAATGTTCGGACGCAAACCATCAGTGCTGGAGTCCCGAGGCACTGGCAGCACAATGCCAAGCTCACACTGAGGCTGTGACAGGACCGCGAGGGGCGCCTGCTGGCGGCCGCAGCACTTACATCTTCCCTATGAAGACGCTGAGGACCATCGTCTCGTCACTCAAGCCCAGAACCTCGGAGAGTCGGCGGTACAGCTGGCGTCGAGGGAAGGGAGACAGAACCAGGAAACACGGTCAGCACGCACCCCTTCACTCTCTTCTGTCCACACTCGAGGGTAAATAGGCAGGAAGCACACGGACCACATCCTGGGGAGGCCGCGCTGACGGGGCGAGCTCAGTATCGCCACGTGAGGCAGGGGTGCTGAGCTCTCTGCGACCCTGAAGTGACAGAAATGCTGCCACAACCTTTGCTGTTCTGAACAGTGATCCACTGCCGACGTAGGGGGGCAGCAGACGTTACGACTGCCATTTGATAAGCACATGGAGCACTAGAGAAAGGGGCCCAATCCTTTGATGAGCTTCCTAGAATTCTACAGACTGAGAGGAAACATTCAGACCATCCCGCCACCTCGGATCTGCAGGCTGTGTCTGAACTGCTACCAACGGCTTCCCTCCATCAGCTATTCCACAAGCAAGGGAGAACGCAACGGAGTCGACTGTGAGTGTGTTACCTTGGAGGATTTCTGCACCTGGTCCCCAATGTAGATCTTACGAAACTGTTCAAAAAAGCTCAGCATGGCCAATTCTAGCTTCTCGTTACCCGCCTGAGCCAGGCGAGAGTCTGTGAGGTTCATCAGCTGCAGCACCCTAGGGGAAGAGGAGCAATGATTCTCGCAGCAGCGGGATATCCTAGTCACTCCAGACCCCGGAGCTCCCTCGCCGTCTACACCCCTGACGGGCATTCTGTGCAGGCCCTACGCTCTGGGGAGGGAGCGCGCTTCCCCATTTCTGCCCCACAGGAACCACCGTTGAAGAGTGGAGGGGAAGTTTACCCACTGACACAGCAGACTGGGGAACACACCAGCAGCCTAAGAACAGCGGCAAATGCTGGCAGGCAGCGTAATGGTCTTCCTGAGACGTCTATGGGACCTGGGCAGAGCAGTTTCCCGGGTCCCAGTGCATCTATTTAAATGATGGAGACGGCACGAGGCCAGCAGTGCTGGGTCAGTGTTCTCACAGAGCCATGAAAGGAATGCTGGCACATACAGGATGGCGTCCACAGGCAGGAGACCTGTGACTGCACCCCTTTGTCCTGCAGCCCTCTCCCCTGAAGAGAGCACACTGGAGGGCACCTGAGTGAGTGCCGAATGACTGAGAACAATGCTACGGCGAGTGAGGCATCGGACATCCCGCTCGTGTGAGCAGAGGCAGCAAACTGCCATGTCGTGAATGAGTGGGGCTCAATCTGCGCTGGAACACCCACGCTGAGAACCTGACTAGCAGACACTGTCCGCACTGAACGCGCGTTCTGAGCCACACACAGGAGCACCCGGGCTGCAGGCCGGAAAGGGCCTACATCCCACTCTGAGGAAATCTTTGCACAGGTCTCCAAAATATGGCAGTCAGACAAGGCCACAGAGGCTTGTCGGGATCCAGCCTCCTGAGGGCAAATGGGTGCGTGATTAACAAAAAGGAGATAGAAAGACACAGACGGGGATTTGCAGAGGAAGAACATGGACTCAGACACCCAGAGACCAGCGCAGTCACGGCATCACGTTACACTGGGCTCCCTCTGAAAGCGGAGAAGCCTTTAGGCTAGTGGCCCTCTGCCAGGTCAGGTAACCATGACACTGAGATACTCTCGGCCCTTTTCACCTGCCTTATCTCACGACATAGGGGTAGCTTCCCAGAGGCTACAGGTCATGTGACGTCACAACAGGCTGGATGCGGAAGCAGGGCTGAGAATCCAGCTGACTTCCGTCATGCCAGACATTAAAACTTGCAAATATGCCAACCACTGCCACTCTTCTCATTCTTTATAGTATTTTTCATAAAATATAGTATGCATTTATCATTAAAGTGAACAGACTGATATTTTTTAAAAAATTATTTGAGAAGCTCCTGGTTTACTCCCCAAATGCTTGCAATGGCCTTGGGCTAGGGAGCCCACCAGGAGGTGAGATCTCAACTATGTAAGCCGTAATCACTGCCTCCCAGGGTCTGCATTAGCAGGAAGCTGGAGCCAGGGATTCTGATGTGGCATTTTAACCAGCATCTTAACTGCCCTCCCAATAAGTACTTTTAAATCAAATGTTCTTTGAGGTCTTCATGCTTTTTAAGAAAGTAAAACCTGAGATCAAAAAGCAAAAACAAACAAAAAAACCTTGAAAACCCCGTGTTAGGATATTTTTAAAAACCCTACACTGGGGCCAGTGTTGTGACACAAGGTTAAGGAACCGCCTTGCCATGCTGGCATCCCACATTAGAGTGCTGGTTTCAGTCCTGGCTGCTCTGCTTCCAATCCAGTCAGCTCCCTGCTAATGCAGCTGGGAAAGCAGTGGAAGATGGCCCAAATACCTGGGCCCTGTCACTCACATGGGAGGTCCACACAGAATTCTGGGCTCCACGCTTCCGCCATGCCCAGCCCTGGCTGTTGTAGTCATTTAGGGAGTGACCCAGCGGATGGAAGATCTCTTTCTTTTTCCCCCTCATTCTTTCAAATAAATAAACAAACCTCAAAATCAACAAACTTTCCATGGGACAACTTACTGTGCATGCAAAAAAATATTCTTTTTATGTTATGTACATTTTTAGAAACCAGTAATGATGTTAACTTTTCTTCTCTTCAATTGAGAAATACAATTTTCAACAAGCTTTAATGCTCACTTAAATGCTTTATGAGAGAATTACAGACACAAAATAACCTGAAGTCCTGGAGGTGGGCAGGAAATCTGAAAGGTTGCAGGACTGTCAGTCTCCTGTTTGGCTGCCTCAGAAGAGCCATGGTTTCCTCTTACTTACCCTGGCCTGGCAAAAGCAGCCCGCATTCCACCCGCCGGGCTACTGTCTTTATATGGAGCAGCCACTCCCCACTTTAGTGTTCCTACTTCCGCATCCATCATCTCCTTGAGGACTCACACACCCAATGTTTTCTCAGTAAAGACTTCAGGCAGAGTTCTCACTGCACTTAGAAAAGCCCCAAGTTGGCTCCGCCAGGCCTCTGTTTCGATGGGCACCCAGCCTCACAGGGCTACGTTGTGTAAACGGGGAGGAAAGCGTCCACGGGCAGGCGGTCAGAGAAGCAGACGGAAGACGTGCAGGGAGGCACTTACCGACAGACAAGCTCGCCGTCCATCGCATCCTGCTCATCAGTACTCGCAAAAGACACGCGGCCGCCAATCACCGCCCCGATGATGTACACCAGCCACGTCAGCCTTCCTGCAGTGGGAGCGAGAGCCTTCAGTGCCAGCTCCGGGGCCAGCCCGAGAAGACGCTGCTCCCTCCGCCCGTCCTCGGTCCTCAGAGCCCGGGAGAGCCGCGGGCTGCCCTCCTCGGAGGACGGCGGACTCTGCTCTGCTGAGGCGGCGCCAAGGGAGCAGTTCAGCAGTGGTCAGCGTTCCTCTCAGACAGGTTACCGTAGGTGGGCAGTACTTCCTTAGGGCTACCAACACCCCTGCAGACAGGTTTGGTACTCTCCCCTAGTGTCTTGCGGCTGGTACTCACTCACCAGTATTGTCTTGTGTATATGAAGGTAACTGAGGTGCGAGAATCCCGGGGAAGGAGGCGTGGCAGGGAGGAGGGGTACCGAGGCCCATCCTCCCGGGTCCCGGGCTCCCTGCACGCCGCACACTCACCCTCCTGCACTGCAATGTCCATCGGGCTGGCACTGGCGCTCTGCAGCAGCTCCTGGTAGGACTGGGCCGACTGGTCGAACAGCTGCACAAGGAGTGCACACGTCTTCTCGTACTCACAGCGCCCGATGGTGGACAGCTGGTCCAACTGCTGCTGGACCAGCCCTGTGTCCTCCAGGGGATCTTCCAAGCCATCTCTGCTCCCGAGGGAAGAAGGAGGCAGCTCCCTTAGTCAGGCACTGACTTCCCTAGTGCAGTAGCCTTCCCAAGGCAGCGCTGCTTCTACTGACAGAGGCTCCCGTGTCAACACGGCCTTTCTCCCAGGGAGAATGTTTAAACACCGTGAGCTCTCCTGTCCTAGCTGGCCGCAGAGTGGCCTTCCCACACTCCAACACCTGCTGTCTACCTCGGCCTCGCAGGCCCAGGCATCTCTCTCCGAGCTCCTGGCTTGTTCCTGACTACAGTATGCTCCAGGTCTGCCAGTGCACAGCCCTAATGTGAGGCCACTGCGGTCAGATGTGCTCTAGGGTCCAGACATCCTCAGATTTGGGGAGGCAGTATGATGCTCTACCACATAATGTAAAAACCTCAATGCTTTCTGTGCCACACCAAGTTCAACATTCCTGTAGCACAATGATGACTACCATGAAGTACTACTAAGTCGAATTTTTGAAAAAAGTCAGTAAATGATCTAATAATGGCTTATGTTAAGCTCTGCCATCGAGTGAATTCTGGTGCCAAGCCGACGGGGAAACTGTTCTCACACTTCAGGTTTCAAGGCTCAGGTGAGGCACTGGGGATCTGTAGCAGCTCCTGCCTTGTGGGCTGGTGCCTGGGTTTTACCACGTCCTGTGATGAGCTCTCTCTGCAGTCACCAAGTGTGACAACGCCAGCGCCAACAGCACCCCAGCATACAGCAGCTCACTGCGGTGTGCTCGCCATGTACTACACGCCATCCACTCACAGAATTCAGTCGTTCTACGGACCTTATTGGATAGGTCTGCTACTTGTATTTTACAAACGAGGGAACTGAGAAACCTGCTCACTCTCTGAGCCCCTCCCCAGTGCACCCCACTGAGAGGACAAGGCTGTCCAGGGACCTTCATGAATACTGTTTCTGAGTGACTCAGATCACAATTAAGGTTTTAACATGTAACAGATGAAATGCGCCTGACACAGTGAACTGAGCATCTGACTTTAACCAAAATTAGCCTAATTTTGCACAGGTCTTTTCTGAAAGGCCTGACATTGCTTTAGCTACATGTTTCTGGTCCAGGTAACAGGCAAGGTAGAAAGAAATGGAGTTACTGTGATGCAATCAGTCAGAGACCAGCTGCTGAGAACTGCTATGTCTTCTTCTGTAAGTACTAGAATCAAAGCTGGTAACCAGATTGTCTAATCTGTCTAATCCTGCCCATCCATTTGTTTCTTTAGGAGTTCACGCTGGCACCTAGAACTCATATACAGTTCTTCACTGTATGCTGTAGGGTTTTCCATGTCTAAAGAAAATCAGTGGTAAGGACAAACAGTACACAGGTATACTTGGTAGTCAAAGACACTGGTATGGATGCCAAAGAGGGAGACACAAACAGGATGCTAAAGAGGAAGGATTCTTTCAGACGTTATACTCTTGAGTGCTACTCTGCTGTCAAAGCAAATGAGCCAGTAACAGTGTGAGCGCCGCTACAACTCACGACAAGCCCTCTCCTAGCCAACCGGGTGTCGGACAGCAGACCGTGAGACCGTCAGTGGCGCCTCACCTCAGAATGATGTGCACGCTCTCCAGGCGGGATGTGATGTAGGCTTTGGTGACCTCGGGGGTGTACGTTTCCAGCATGTGGGGCTCTGTGGCTTTGACGTACGGCACAGAGGCTGCCAGCCGCTGCCACAGGCTTAGCAGATAGTGTACACTATTTGGGGCAAATTCCCAGTGCTAAAGGAAACCAAAAGAGCAAAAGGCACACTTTTTATTTCTGTACACATTAGTCCTATGTCCCAATACAAAGGGTAGAGGCTTTATTTGAAAAAGATGATGGAGGGCGGGGCCAGCACTGTGGTGTAACAGGTAAAGCCGCCGCCTGTAGTGCCAGCATCCCGTTCAAGACCTGGCTGCTCCACTTTCGATCCAGCTCTCTGCTGTGGCCTGGGAAAGCAGTAGAAGATGGCCCAAGGCCTTGGGCCCCTGCACCCACATGGGAGACCAGGAAGAAGCTCCTGGCTTCAGATAGGCACAGCTCCGGCCGTTGTGGCCAACTGAGGAGTGAACCAGCAGATGGAAGACCCTCCCCCCCCAGTAACTCTTTCAAATAAATAAATAAATTAAAAAAAAAAAAAAAAAAAAAAAGATGGAGCAGGCATTGTGGTGCAGCAGGTTGATAAGCCGCTGCCTGTAATGCCGCATTCCATATGGGTGCTAGTTTGAGTCCTAGCTGCTTCTGATCCAGTTCCCTGATAATGCACCTAGAAAGGCAGCGGAAGATAGGCCAAGCCCTTGGGTCCCTGCACCAACATGGGAGACCTGGAAGAAGCTCCAGCTTTGTGGCTCTGGCTTGACCCAGCCATGGCTGCTGTAGCCTTTTAGGGAGTGAACCAGTGGATGGACCATCTATCTCTGTCCCTTTCTCTTACCTCTGTCTTTCAAAAAAATAAATACTTCAAAAAAAGGGAGGGGGGTAAACCTTGATGGACTTTGTTCCACGTACGGCAAGTAGTTTAAGGTCTCTACTTTTAGTGGTACTCTGGAGACGAAGTCTCCATCGGGAAGAGCAGCTCTATGCTGCTTGCGTAACCTTACCACAGGAACGGCGGGCACAGTGGCTCGCAAACATCACTAAGGGCCGGCACTGTGGCGCAGTGTTACTCCTCTGCCTGCAGTGCTGGCTCCCATACGGGCACTGGTTCGAGTCCTAGCTGCTCCTCTTCTGATCTCGCTCTCTGCTATGGCCTGGCAGAGCAGTAGAGGATGGCCCAAGTCCTTGGGGCCCTGCACCCGTGTGAGAGACCCAGAAGAAGCTCCTGGCTCCTAACTTCAGATCGGCTCAGCTGATTACAGCCGGCTCCAGCCATTACAGCCATTTGGAGAGTGAACTGTGGATAGAAGACCTTTCTCTCTGTCTCTCCCTCTCTCTGTAACTCTAACTCTCAAACAAATAAAAACCTTTAAATAAAAATTACTGTGCATGAATACTGCCTGGGCAACTTGTCAGACCTACAGCCGCCAAGGCTCCACCCCACACCAGTGGACCAGGGATCATGTATTTCCCGTGGCGCTGCGGAGGATTCTGATGCAAGTCAGAGAGTAAGACCCCTGTCCCATACCACATGACCAAGGGGCAGGCGCGAACGCGCTCTAACTCCCCTCTCGTCCCCCACTCCAGCCCTGCCTTTTTCAGGGTGATGCCGAGGAAATTCTCTCTGCCTTAAATCTGCATATTATCCTTTTAGTTCCCATGTTCTAGCCACACCACTGCACTTTCCTAAGTGCAGATTTATGGAAAGATATAACAACGACTCCCTAGGCTTATCTCACATACAGTCACCCTTGCTGAGAAGAAGTATCTTCTTATGAACTGGAGCCGGGAGCAAGCAGAGCGCCCCGAGGCCGACACACACCTGCAGGCTGGTCACGGTGAAGTTGGCTATCAGCCGGATGACCTCGGGGTAGTTCTCCACCTTCACCAACTCTCCCAGCTGATAGTTACTCTTCAAACGGGCCAGCAGTCTGCAAAACTCATGGTAATTGTTTGGGTCTGACAAACTCTGCCAACAGCACATGAGGAAAATAAAATACAAAATGTGATTCAACATATTTCCAAGAGCGACATAAACTTGAGGTGGCGCCAGCAAGGGAGAACTCTGCTTTTTTGCTTCTGTGTGGAAGACCATGATTCTGAATGACACAGCCGTGTAGTATTTCGAAGCAATTTTACAGATGGGACGGTTTCATGTCCTGTCTCACCTGCTCCTAACACCCACCCTGTGAGGGGATCATCAGCCCTGGCCGAAGGAGTCAGAAAGCCCAGGAGGGGCCCGCTCCTTGCTTGAGGTTGCACGGGTGATTGACAGCAGAAAGAGGCACCACCTAAGACATGACTGGCTTGCTCACTTGCTTCTCATCCATCAAAGGAAACGGAATGAACTTTCCCCTCCCCTGTGTGGAGCCGATCACCAAGCACAATTGCACACTGACACTACAGCGGCAGAGCTGCGTCCAAGTCTCCTGTACGTCCGTTATGCCATCACGACTGTAACACACTCATGCTCTCTCGGTGTGTTATTTTACTGTGCACTTACGTGAAGCACTGATTTGCTAACACATCACACCAGTGTGTGTCTCCCTGTGTCTTCCTCTAGTGGCACCTGGCGCCACAGGCCCCTGGCACAGAGTAGCGGCTCTATAGTTTACTGAATGAGTAAAGGAGAGCACAAGTGGGCACTTGGTGCAGGAGTCTGATGCCACTCGGGACACCTATAGTCCACACAGTTTGAGTCCCTAGTCTGGCTTCCTGCTAATGTGCACCTGGGAGGCAGCAGATGATGACAAGTGCTTAGGTCCCTACCACCTATGTGGGCGACCTGGACTGAGTTCCAGGTTCCAGGTTTGGCCTGGCCCATCCCTGGCTATTGTAAGCATTTGGGGAGTGAATCAGCAGATGGAAGCTCTCTCTTTCAAATAAAAATAAATAAAAATCTTTATTTAAAAAGGAGGGACAGAACTGAGTGTATTTAAAAACTGCTTTTGAGATTTTTTTCTATCATCAGAGGAGTGATACCTCAAAAACAGAAGGAAGTGGCTGAATTTTGGGGACTGAAAAAAAAAAGCAAAAAGGGCAACTGAGTTTGGAATGAAAATTTGAAAAAGGAATGTCCCTTCCCACTTCAATGCAGCCCCACACACTTAGGTGAGTAGTAAACCTCAAAAAATTTAATGAAGACAAAAGAAAATTTCCCTGAGTTTAGTTTTGTTTCTTGGAGAAAAAGGCCAACTTTGTTCCTGACTTCCCGCGTCAGCGTGATGTTTTCCCACAGCACACCGACTCTGAAGCTGGAGAACTCAAGCCCCTCTTTCGGGCAAATGCTCGCAGAATAGGCCTACACACACAGGTTCCCACAAACTCTCCAAACACAGAAGTACTTGTTTGGAATCTCTGCTACGTGCAGCTTCTGGGTGGATGCCTTCTGTCATCCTAGGCACACACCAATCCTATACATACACAAATTCTCAAAAAAAGCTTACCTGTGGATTTTCCAGTATTCGCTTAACACCATCGACAAGATGAGAGAGAAACTTGGCCCTCTCTGCGTTGTTAAACAGGGACCTTCTGACTGAGGCGATCTGCACTAAGCAGGATAATACCTGGAATCAGGGCACAACACAAACACGGGATGAGGGGGTGAGGATGGCGTGGCTATTTCTGAACCAGATCTTCCCCTCCTATCATATTCTTCAGGATGTCTGAAGCAGCTTTATTAAAGGAAACAAAGAAGAGCATTAGATCCAAGTTGATAACAGCAACTAGTCAAATTCAGTTTGGAAAATTCTCGTGGGTATTACTCTGACACAGGATGTGGGAGTCCCAAATGGTATCTTAAGCACTAGGTCAAATGCCTGCTCCTGATTCTTGCTAAGCTATATACTTAAGGCTTGAAAATATCCATCAATTTACAATTTAAAACAAAGCTTCAAGCCTGTTCCCCACCCCCGCCCTGTTTTATTAAGGCTTTTGGGCTCATTAGGCTCCCTACATAGTGCTATCATGAGAGAACCAAGTCAGACCTGTGGCCTGGAAGCCAGCTTCCACCTTCCCATTCTTCCAGACACCCACATTCTCTGCCGCCCCTCCAGATCTGTCTGCCATCCTCCCCCACCCTGCTCTGCTTCCTGTGCGGCCCCTTCTCCCCTGGCTCTGGGCTGGCTTCACCCACTGTGAAACGAGGCTGCCCCTCTCTGCTCATATCAGCCAGGCGGTGGGAGGGGCAGCCTTTCCCTGAGGCTCAGCTCCAGCTCTCCTCCGAGTTTCCTGCTCCAGTCCCTGGAGGCTCACCCTGTGGGCCCAGGGGATGGGCACCACAGCCTTTGCTGGGTTCCCCTACTTCTGCCCACATCCTTACAAACGGCCCACTCAGTCTTCACTCCTCTTGACTATGCGCTCTTCACCTGTAGTCACCTTAATGATACACACGCACTGAATTCACGTTTCTGCTAAAGCAAATGACAGGAAAGTAGTCAGCTGCAGAAACACCCGCTACTTCACTGTGTCTTGTTGAATATCTGAAATACGCACCAAAAGCATTTTACAGCCTGCATGAATTTCAATTCTTTGAGGTCAGTGATGGCATTAAGGGAGAACTACACTATTCCTGGGAGATTTCAAAGGGCAAGTATGCAAATCAACCTCCCATTGGGGTTTCCATCTGTCACGCTGTAATGTGCGCCTGAGGGCTTTCCAACAACCTTCTCAGGACAGTCTTAAAGGCTCAATCAGACAATCAGGTGACGGAAGCACTGCTCTCCAGCCTGCAGTGACCTGGGGTCAGGCATGAAGACACAAGAGGATACCAGATACAAGAGGACACCAGAAGAGTTGGCCACCCACAGTGACTGCCAGCAGGCAGGACCCATCCAGACACCTTCCAGGCTCTACTGCCAGCACCTGAGGCGACACGCTGACCGGCACACAGCTAGTGACAGCCCAGTGTTCCCAGGCTTTCCTGCCATGGTTTTGCACAGCAAACGAACCGGTTCGTTCGACACTGCTACTTTCTAGAAACAAACTGGCACTGGAAATGGGGTCCTGACTCACCAGAGGTGAAAATGAAGGAGGGATGGAATGATACAGGTCAAAAAACAGCTGCAGGGTCGACGAATCCAAGAATGCTGAAACGACACCAACAAGACTTCATTGTAGCCAGCTCATTGTAGCCAGCGAGCGGGCCGGCACCCTCCTGACAGGGGACACACTAGCAGCAAGCCCTGCGATGCTCCGCCTTTCAGAATGTTTACTTCCTTGGAGAGTGACACAGCAACAGAGGCTTTTTGTTTTCCTTTTTTTTTTTTTGACAGGCAGAGTGGACAGTGAGAGAGACAGAGAGAAAAGGTCTTCCTTTTGCCGTTGGTTCACCCTCCAATGGCCGCCGCGCTGATCCGATGGCAGGAGCCAGGAGCCAGGTGCTTTTCCTGGTCTCCCATGGGGTGCAGGGCCCAAGCACCTGGGCCATCCTCCACTGCACTCCCTGGCCACAGCAGAGGGCTGGCCTGGAAGAGGGGCAACCGGGACAGAATCCGGCGCCCCAACCGGGACTAGAACCCGGTGTGCCGGCGCCGCTAGGCGGAGGACTAGCCTAGTCAGCCGCGGCGCCGGCCGCCGTTTCTTTTTTAAAAAGTATGTACTAGTATTAGCTGCTCTAAGAAACATTCTTTCAATTTTCTGGGAACTTAAGACAGTCCAATAGCTCTTTCCATCCCAGGAATTTTACATTTTTATCTTTAGACAGAAGCACAAGTTCTTCTGTTTGATTTTGTTTACCCTAAATAAATAGGTAACAAAAGTCTCTAGGCAATTAAAGCAAGATGGTAAATACACACCGGGGACTCCTCCGTCATTAGGGTCCTCCCACAGCCTCTAGCGCCCCCCGGCAGTGACCCTCGTGGGGACCAGCGCCCCACCTGATCTCCAGCTGGTGGGGATCTGCACCGTGCACAGGTCGTCTGAGGACTCGTCCGTGGACGTGCCGATGAAGTCAAAGTTCAGGCAGCTGTGAGTGAGCTTGAGCAGCTGCATGAGCAGGCCATGCTGACTCTCATCATTCAAGTTGAGATTCTTCCCCGAAGCCTGCAAAAACGACCACAGAATGAGCCCCAAGCAATCACTCCTCTTTTCCCAGCTTGCTCCCAGACTCCCAAGAAGGCGGCTAAGCTGGAAAACCAAAGTCCTCCCTGCCAACATGCTACATTCTGTCACCTGACTGCTACTAAAACACCAGGCTCCTCACTGGCCATCCCGCCATGGAGCTGGTACGTACAGACCGCCTCCTTCTACCATGTACTCTTGCCCTGCTGCAGCCAGAGTGGCCACAGGCAACCAGGAATCACGCAGGGTGTGGCTACTTCACTCGCCCGTGAGGTCCGGTGATTTCTGGACAGGGTGATGACTACATTCTGGAGGGCGTTTTGAGAAGGTTTATACGCTGCTCTACTTCCTTCTTTCCTGCTATTAGTGCTGCCATCACCACCAGCATCCAAAACCTCTCAAACCACAACTAAAACTTAGTCACCGTGGCATGGTCTCTTAACACAACTGCAGTGTGCCTGACACAATCACTGAACACTGGCCCGCAGCTACTGGGACGCTGAGACCCCAAGGCCACACCAGCGCGGCCTCAGAGCTCAGACACTGGCTTGCTAATTGCCTGTTGATAATATCACCTTTGGTTTTCTCAAAAGCTTTCCCCTAGTGGGTATAAGAGCTGTTGCCAGGCAGCCTGCCTAACCTGAGGAATGTCTTCCAGCTCTCTGCTGTGGCCTGGGAAGGCAGTGGAGGATGAACCAAGTCCTTGGGCCCCTGCACCTGCATGGGAGACCTGGAAGAAGCTCCTGGCTCCAGATTGGCTCAGCTCCGGCCACTGTGGCCATTTGGGGAGTGCATGGAAGATTCCCCTCTCTCTTTCTACTTCTCTCTTAACTCTTTGAAATAAGTAAATCTTAAACCCTGAAATTGGGGAATAATGGAAAATGGGGAAACACAAAATGCCAGAAGGCCAGGCCAGAGGCTAATGGCAGTCAGCGTCCCAAGGGGACGACACACCCAACTCCGGTCAGGAACACGGGGGACCATCGGGTGGCAGTTCTTTCTCACTTCAACTCTTATCAATAAACAAACAGAAACACTAGCTTTCCACTTCAAAACAGGTAATTTCCTTATGTGACACTGTCTACCCCTTTAGGTTATTAAATCTAAATGGATGGTAAAAACTCAAACTCCACTTTTCCTTACAGATGCTGCCTGTCTCCTGGCTGCTGTTAACTCAGCAGGGGTGGGGGTGAGCCCACTTTTGTACGTGACAGTGCAGTCTGAGCCGCTCTCAGAGCCAAGAAGCCAAACACCATAAAGTCAACACGCTGTCACCCCATCCAGAAGATTTTATGTGGCTATAAAAACCCCAAACAACAAAACCCAAACTTCATGGCAAAGTATGTTCCTTCAAGACGGGAGCATGGGATGAGGGTTCACTTATGGCTCTTCACCTAGGGGACAGATCCGACACAGGGAAAACACAACCGTGTCTCTAGCTTCGGTGCCCAAACTGGCACCGTCCCCCAGCAACTCTTAGTGGTCAGCTAGGAACTGACACCCAGCAAGTTCTCACTCGTCCTCCCAGCGTGACGGCCGCGTGCCCTGGCCCGCAAGCTCACCTGTTTCAGTAAATTGCAGGAGAGTGTGAAGATATCAAACAATGATGAGTCCCGGAAAGAAGAGGCTATTTTCCTGTGCTTGGTTAGAGGATGGGTGGTGTCTGCCTGAGGAGAAAATAATAAATCAATGCAAGTTTTGGAATTAATTGCCATAAAAAAATAAATAAAAATAACTTTTCATGTAGACTTCAAATAAACTGAAGATTTCCAATAAAAAAACACAAGTACAAAATACATTTAAAAAAATTTACTTATTTGAGAGGCGGAGTTACAGAGAGAGGGAGAGACAGAGAGAGGAGTTTGCAAGTGCTGGTTCACTCCTCAAATGGCCACGATGGCTGGAGCCAGGAGCCAGGAGCCAGGAGCTTCTTCTGGATCTCCACGTAGGAACAGGGAGCTGGACTGGAAGTGGAGCAGCTGAGACTCAAACCAGTGCCCATATGGGATGCCGGCACTGCAGGCAGAGGCTTAACTTTCTATGCTACAGCACCAGCCCCACAAAACACATTTTCAGATCTCAGTTACTAAGGCCGGTGCTGTGGCACAAAAGGTTAAGCCCCCGTCTGCAGCGCTGGCATCTCATGTGGATGCTGTTTGAGTTTCAGCTGCTCCAATTCTGATCCAGTTCCCTGCTAATGCACCTGGGAAAGCAGAGTAAGATGGCCCAAGTGCTTGGGCCCCTGCATTCATGTGGGAAACCCGGAAGAATCTCCTGGCCCCTGGCTTCAGCCTGGCTCAGCCCCAGCCATTGCTGCCATTTGGAGAGTGAATGAGCGGATGGAAGACCTCTCTCTCTCCTTCTCTGTAACTCCTTCAAATAAATAAACAAATCTAAAAGAACAGCAGAGTTATTGCTAAAGTGAATCTGACGAGAGACGCAGAGCAGGTCCACTGCTCACAGGTAAGCAGCGCATCCCTCCTCTGTGGCTCACATCAGGAAGACAGGAGACGGGCTGTTTCCTCTCTCCTCTCCGAGGTACAACTTCTTAATGGTAATTATGTAATTACTGCCAGACACTGCTAACAATGAGTGTCATGTCACACTGAGGCTTAGCCTTAGAAACAGCAAGTAGTAAGGCTTCAGTTTTGGCAAACAAGCCATCCAGGGTTGAAGCTACTGCAGCATTTACAAAAACAGTCATCAGCTAACAGCCATGAGCTTCAGGTAAATGAGCTACAGGCTGTACCTCCGCGGCGAGAACTCACTTTAACTGGCTGGACTGGTCTCTCACTCCTGGACTGCGGTTAAGGACTAAATCGTTTACTACTTTGGTATGCCTCTAATGTACACAGTAGGCACTCAATAAGTGGCATCAAAGAATCCCAAGGTTACTAAGGGTGTTTCTGATCTAACCACCTGTTGACAGCATCCATCTCTTCTACTGATGGACTGGCTTATTCACAAGGGGGCTCATTTTGCTCTATCCACACTCACAAGTAACACAGCCAGATTTCTGTCGAAAAAGGTCTTCCTTGATTTTATTTCTAAGTTCAGAGAGGAATGGTGACAGAAATATACTCATATTGACATCTGACAACCAAAAATGCAATGGTGCGTTAAAGTTATTTAGAGGTCCAAAAAGAGTCCCTCAACTCCAGCCTCAGTGTAACTGTTACCACACGAAGGTTCTGCTGGACTACACAGCACTTACACCACATCCTGTTAATAAAGCTTCTGCTAGATTATACAATGTACTATATACCTGAATAATCTGTTACACTGAACATAATACGGTGGATAATTACATGGTAGGTAATTAAGACAGATCTGCATCGTTTTCTTAAGGAAGACACAGATGTCTTTTGTGAGGCAGAGACTGTAAGCCCACACCGCCCGTGCTTGGTCAGCGCTTGCCTCCATGACAAAGGTGACAGTGGTCACACAGGACGCCAGCTGTTAACACTGCAGACTCCGCAGCAGGACACCTCTGCTTGCCCTCTGTGATACCTCAGGTGGCAAGCTTATGTAACCTTTAAATGCCTCAGTTTCCTTTCCCAGACAAAGGGACAACCACGGTACCCACATCACAGCGGGCTGTGAGAACAAAATCAGTTCACGTACGTGCCGCGCTCAGAACAGGGCTGCCACGCAGCAACGCCGCTGCCGTGTTAGCGTCACTGCTTTGGGGACTACTGATCACAGCGGAAACTACAGGGGGTTCGGAACACAGCCTGCAAGCCAGGACTGCCCACTCAGAGTCAACACGTCCCACAGTTCAGAAAATGTCTGCGTAGCTGAGACAGCAGCCACAGCACTTCTCACGGCGTTAATGTGCTGACAAGGGTGGGATGCTGCCACTAGTATTAGTACTGGCCTGTTCAATAATTAGCAGAATTTTAGCTAGATACAAAAGTAAATCACTGAAAAATGTAACAGCCAGCAGGGGGCGGGGAAGCCAGCGGTGTTTCCTCTGTAGTACTCTGTGACAGCAAAGATCAGCCACGAAATTGACTGGTATCTACAGCAGAACATCTCTTGCACTCTGCAGAGATTACTGACACCATTTTTTAACAGCAGCACAGGACGATGGATTTTTAAATGATTCTAGAACTCATTAATATACACAGGGCTAGACGACACACAAATGACACTGGTTCATTTGATCTCGTTTTCGGATGCACTCTCCATCAGCAAGACAGTATTTCACGGTCGTTCTGACTAATGAGCACTGCTCTCATCTAAAACAAACACGAAAGCTACCAAACACCCTGAAGAGAAAGACAGACCAGGACAGTCAGGTAGGTTGTACCTACAGAGGAAAACCCATGGAGCTCGTTTGTTTCAAAAGGGCATTGACACTTACCGCAAAAGCACACAACTGCCAAGCAAGGTCATCCCACACACAGCAGAAAACACCAATACTAAGAAAAAATATGTCACTTACTTCAACGAGGAAGGCTGTAGCACTTACTTGATTAATTTCATTGGTTAGCTGAGATAAAATTGTGACGCCGATGATGCAGTACTCAACACTATCCTGGTAATAAAATGTAGGGCAGAGAACTGGTATGGGTATTTGACTTGGCATCTGAAATGCACACATACGCTTGAATGGCAGATTCCTGTGTCACCAATAAAGCTGCCTAGACAAGGCAGCAAGGAATTATAAAGCTGTTGCTTCACAGGATATAAAAGCTAACTGCCATAAAGGAACACTGTTAAATCTGCCTTCACTGAACAATTCAAACTTTCGTATTTCAAAAATTCCCCTAAGCATCAGAGCCTACATATCGTAAAAAGATAAACTGCAGATCAGTTCTAAGGTAAGTGATGAATGAGTAACCCAGCTTACAAAGAAACTGTATAAGAATAAGAAAAAGGCAAAGAATCCGAGAAAAAACGAACATAAGATGTAAACAGATGATAGGGCTGGCACTGTGCTGCCGTGGCAAAAGCTGCTGCCTTCAACGACAGCACCCCAGTAAGCGCTGGTCTGAGTCTTGGCCGCTCCACTTCTGAACCAGCTGCCCAGTGATGTACCTGGGAAAGCAGCGGAGGACGGCCCAGTGCTTGGGCCTTGGCCATTCATGTGGGAGCCTGAATGGGAGTTCCAGGCTCCCGACTTAGAGCTGGCCCGGCCCTGGCCATTGTGGCCAACTGGGGAGTGAACCAGCAGATGGAAGATCCCTCCCTCCCTCTCTCTGTTTAACTCTACCTTTCAAGTAAGTAAATAAATCTTTGAAATTAAAAAAAAAAAAAGATTTTAATAAATAGATGGGGCAGACGTTTGGCACAGCAGTTCAGACCCTGCTTGGGACGCCTGCATTCCATCTCGGAGTCTCTGGCTGGAGCCCTGGCTCCGCTCCTGATCCCAGCTGCCTGTTAATTCACACCTGCCGGAGGCGGCAGGTGACAGCTTAAGTACTTGGGTTCCTGTCTCTCATGGACTGGGCTCCGGACTCATGGCTACGGCCTGGCCCAGTCCTGGCTGTTGTGGAAAGTTAATGGGCCAAAGATCTCTCTTTGTACCTTTCAAATCAAAATATAAATAAATAATTTAAAAAATTAACGGTGAAAATAGGAAGTTCACAGAAAAATGTAAACAGTGAAATAAAATGAAAATTTGTCCAGTTTCACTCATAAACTAAACAGTGAGATACTAATTCTTCACCTATTAAATCGGACAAATAAAAAATTTTGCAAAGTAAGTACCCTAACAAAGGGTTGGCAGAAGTATAATTAGGTGTAACTTTTTTGAGGCGGATTTGGAAATATGCTTGAAAGGAAAAATATATACATCCCTTTGATTGACCAAGTCCAGGTTCAGGCCAGGAAGTCACTCCACAAACATGCAAGAATTTCTATGCAAGTACCTCCTTAACAGCCAGAAATTGGAAACAAACTCAATGTCCATCTACAAGAAGTTAGTTAATTGTGTTATTTTAGCTGGGAATAGTATGTGCGCCTTCAACAGAATGAGGCAGGGTTTGCTTGTGGTAACACGTAGACACTGCCAAGACATGTTAAGAGTTAAAAAAAAAAAAAAAAAAAAAAACCATAGAAAAGAACATACCAAATAATTCCATTTTGTGCAGTTTCTATGCCTATGCTGCTGTGTCACACCTTTACATCCAATACAGACATCGTACCTGTAAAAACCTCGTGACGTCCGTGATGGCGTTTCTGAAGACATAGTCATCCTTCTGACAGTCAAACCAGCCCAGCTTTGTGATTCTGGCGTATAACTGGATGAGCGCTTGTGTCACGAAAGTAGCCAACTTTGGCCGGGTGGCAAGGTAGTTGAGCACATAGTTCCCTACGAAAGAGAAACGATCCCTGGAGTGCAGCGCTCCACAACGAAGGGTGGCGGAGAGGAGGCAGGCTCAGACAGTACACCCTGAAGCCTTCCTCATTCTTCATGCTACAACAAACAGGGCCTCGGCAGAAACCCAGACTAGATATTCCGCATGCTTTGCTTAAATTTAAGCATGTTATCAGGCAAACTCATAAACTTAACTTCTAACACACCACTAAGCAGACTGAATTGTTCTCAAGACAGACGGGAAATCCTGTACTTACGAATATCTATGCGTTGCTCCAGTGGCAGGGGGTTGTTTGTGCGCGACACAAGCTTCGTCAGGCATGTAGCTGCCAATAACTGGGAGTAAGACGACTGCGAAGAGAGGGGGAAAAGACTTCAACTTGCATCGTCACAAGGTTTGTCACTGCACGTTCCCAAGTAAAGGGAACCTGTCTTACTTTATTCAGTCTTTCAGGTGCTAGAGGGTCTACCACTCTGGGGAAGAATGAGTCCCCGCTAGCACAGGGCTCAGCTGACTGCAATGCTGGACGAGGGGCGAGTGAACAGCCTGCTGGACCTAATCCAACATGGACACCAGCTTCCCTGAAAACAGACACTAGAGGGCACCTTTCAGAAAGCTCCCACAAGCCAAGAACTCTCCACCTCAACACCCCATTATCGTGATGTCTCAAAAGGACTACAGCATGGCATTAGAAGGAAGAAACAGAACTCTGAGGAAACCCCACAATGCTATCTACTTAACCCCCAAATTCTCTATCAGCACAGCCATAGCTTTTGGGATAGCAGATGAGTTGTGTGTTTTTTTTTTTTTTTTTTTTTTTACAGGCCGAGTGGACAGTGAGAAAGAGACAGAGAGAAAGGTCTTCCTTTTGCCGTTGGTTCACCCTCCAAGGGCCGCCGCGGCCGGTGCATTGCGCTGATCCGATGGCAGGAGCCAGGTACTTATCCTGGTCTCCCATGGGGTGCAGGGCCCAAGTATTTGGGCCATCCTCCACTGCCTTCCCAGGCCACAGCAGAGAGCTGGACTGGAAGAGGGGCAACTGGGACAGAATCCGGCGCCCCGACCGGGACTAGAACCCGGTGTGCCGGCGCTGCAAGGCAGAGGATTAGCCTAGTGAGCCGCGGCGCCGGCCAGCAGATGAGTTTTAAAGTAAACTTTGAAAAGATATTTGTTGAGAAAGAAAACTTATGTCCTAAGCACCAGAGTAGCATTATCACATTTTCAAATGTGATTTTTAATGAATTTTCACTTTATGAAGAATTAAAGCATTCCATCTGGTCATAGGATATAAGAATCATGTGACAACATTAATTACATAATGTCACACAACAGAAACAGAATGAGAAGTAGTAACTAACTTAATCCAGGGTCCAAGATAATTTTTCATGAAACTAAAGGTCCTTAAGATAGGAGGCTATTCATTTATTTAAAAAAATTAATTATGGAAAAACACCAAGTCTTTGACAACATGGTTTTTATTCAACATACCTGAACATGACTTAGACTGATTAATGCAGGCATGTGAAACCATGACTAAGAGACTGTTCTAATCGTAATACATAATATATAACTGTATAATGAATATATGTTCTTAGATATAATGCAATAAATCTAACAAGTCATTAAGAAGTCAACAGAGATTAAAAAGGCAGAAACCACTCTGGTTTCAGCATTGTCCCAGTTCTGTGTTCTTTAACTTGTCAAGAGTCAACAGGCAGGAGTTGGAGCTGACAGTGTCAAACTCTGCACTGTGGTGGGGGTGGACTGGAGAGCTTTAGGCCGATCATTCCCAACACCGAGTGATTTAAAAGAAGTATACGAAGTAGTACTAGTATTGTACAACTTACAACAGACTACTACATAATCTATCACTTTGCAATCTTCAGATATTTGGAAAAAAGAATTCGATCTTTAGCTATTAAAGGATAATTCTAACTAACTCTTTGTCGCATAAACACAATTGTGACACTAATGAAAACTCAAAAATGAAAGTCAGAAGTCTATCCTCCTCAACAATTTTTTTCACGATTTACTTATTTAAAAGGCAGAGTTACAGAGAGGGAGAGACAGAGACTGACATCTTCCATCTTTTGGTTCACTCCCCAAATGGCTGCAACAGCCAGAGGTGGGCCAGGCTGAAGCCAGGAGCCAGGAGCTTCACTGGGGTCTCCCAGGTAGGTGCAGGGGCCCACATATTTGGGCCACCCTCCACTGCTTTCCCAGGAGCACTAGCAGGGAGCTGGATCAGAAGTGGGACAGCCGGGACTTCAATCAGTGCCCACACAGCATCACGGGGCAGAGGCTTAGCTGGCTGTGCCACAATGCTGGCCCTACTCCCTCAACAAATTAAATGCTTTTATTTGTCCACATCTCCTTCCAGTCCAAAGGATAGTTTTTTGGAAATGCTGTGTTATTACCCGGCTCTTAAGGGATAAACCTCTGTTCAGGACACAGCACTATACCATCACTTCCACTTTCTTTTTTCTTTTCTTTTCTTTTTTTTTTTTTTAAGATTTATTTATTTATTTGAAAGTCAGAGTTGCACAGAGAGAGAGAGGCACAGAGAGCAAGAGAGAGGTCTTCCATCCACTGGTTCACTCCCCAATTGGCTGCAATGGCCAGAGCTGCACTGATCCGAAGCCAGGAGCCAGGAGCCAGGAGCTTCCTCCAGGTCTCCCACATGGGTGCAGGGACCCAAGCATTTGGGCCATCTTCCACTGCCTTCCCAGACCATAGCAGAGAGCTGCAATGGAAGTGGAGCAGCCGGGACACAAACCAGCATCCATATGGGATGCCGGCACTGCAGGCAGCGGCTTCCCTGGCTATGCCACAGCGGTGGCCCCATCACATTTGAGACGTCCACTTTCATCTCCACCCCGCCAACAAGAGCGACAGTGAGGCCTACTGGCTGCACAGGGCACACAGGCCAAGGTGCCTGTGTGAGCACGAGGGAAAAGGAGGACTGCACCTGACCGCATGCCCTGTCACAGAGGTCAGTGCTGCCCACCGCAGGCCTGGCTCTGACGCCCTTTCAGGACTTCCCCTCCATTCTGCCGAAAATAGTCACTTCATCAAGTTATGTCTCAATCAAGCATCATTTTGATCACTGCCATGCCATTTCTAAGCTGGCAGGGGGTTGAATTCCATTTAAAACCTACAGCTTCCTGTCAGTCATTTTTCCTAGACTCACTGTAAGGTACAGAGGAGGAAGACACAGAGAAAACTGAGGGCCTTGTAGGGTGACAAGGACTCAGGACCAGAAGGAGATCACTTCTACCCAGCCCTGCCCTCCTGTAATAAACAGGAGGGGGCAGGGCTGGTGCTGTGGGGCAGTGGGCTAAGCCTCCACTTCCGGAACCAGCATCCCACATGGGCACCAATACATGACCCAGCTACTGCTCTTCCGATCCAGCTCCCTGGGAAAGCAGTGGAAGATGGCCCAAGTGCTTGGCCTCTGTAGCTGTATGGGAGACCAGGAAGAAGTTCCTGACTCCTGGCTCCAGATCTGCCCAGCTCCAGCCGTTGCAGCCAATTGGGGAGTGAACCAGCAGATGGAAAACCTTTCTCTCTGTCTCTCCCTTTCTCCGTCTGTAACTCTGCCTCTCAAATAAATAAAACAAAACAGGAGGTGGCACTTACGCATCAAAACGGAAAGCGAAGGGCAGTGCTATGGACAGCAGGTTAAGCCCCTGCCTGTGACATGGGCATCCCTTACCAGAGCACCAGTTCCAGTCCTGGCTGTTCCACTACAGAACCAGATCCCTGCTGGGAAGGCAGCAGAGGGTGGCCCAAGTGCTTGGGGCCCCTGTACTCACGCGGGAGACCTGGAGGAAGCACTTGGCTTCATCTCTTGGCCGCTGAGGCCATTTGGGGATTAAGCCTGTGGATACAAGACAGATCTCTCGCTCTCGCTCTCCTTCTCTGCCTTTCAAATGAATAAAATAAATCTTAAAAAAAAAAAAAAAAAAAAAAACAGAAAATGAGTCCCAGAAGTTTGTTTCAAGATGGGAAACAACAGGACAGAAACGAACAGTCAAATATCTTTTCCTGGTGGGGTCTTTGGCCTTTCTCACCAACCGGGCAAGTATGGCACTTTGTAAAAGTAAATGAAGAAGGCAGGGCCACCTAGAGAGTCAGGGAGCAGGAGCTCCCCCGCTCCACCCCTAGCCTGAGAGCCAGAGCAGCCTGCTACACTGCCCTCTTCCCTTCAGGGTGTTTCAAACCTCACGTACACTTCCTCTCTCAAGGAGGAGCTGGCACTTGCTCAGGCAGTCGGGGCTGTTGGTGAACTCCACCAAGGCTTTCTCCGCCTGCAGGCGAGTGGTTGTGTCTGTTGTCTCATACAGCTGTTTGCACAGGTTTTCTAGTTGGGCCAGGCTCTGGAAGAGATCAGTGGAGAAAGAAATCAGTCCAGTCTGCTATATCCACAAGGAAGTGCGCTCGAAATCACTGGGAAGAAATAAATAATAATCAGTGAGCAGAGAGCTGTTCCTGATCCTGAGGACAACCGGGGGGACCGTGATCTAGTAATAACCATGCCAGCTCAAGACAAAGTGACCGCCTTAAAACACGCACACACGCATTCTATCAATCACAAATGGTATTTCCCCCCATGCAAATACCCATCCCGCTACGCTTTTTGAAAAGGCTTCCAAACACTCAAAACTTAATTGTTCTGCCATTAATTTAAAAAATACAAATACGCTGCCGCTACGACTAAGCACATGACCTCCATGTAGTTTAAACACTCGCCCCTTGAGGAGCTGCTATGAGATCCCACTAAGTGTGTGCCTTCAGACGGTGGCCAGCCTCCGTGAGCAAACCTGAGAGCGGCACAGAAGAGATCTTACCCACCTGCAGCCCCGGGTCCCTCATGCTGAAGTCCAGCAGGCACGCTGCTCCTGCTGCACTTTAAACTGGCTCCGGTTCCAAATTCAAAATGGAAGGGTCAAAATAAAGTCAACCCTAGCATATGCTCACCCACAGATAAGACAAGGGACACGCCCCCAAACAAACCCTGCTCTACAAATCTCAAACTGGCTCCAGCAAGGCAGGGAGGGTGTGGGGGGGTGTGTGCTTTGGTCAACGCCCCACAGGGATTCACATCTACTTCCACTTAGCGTGATGTTGATAAAGGCAAAGTGGAAAGGCACTAGTTACAAACACACTCTTCACCTCCCGGAGAAGAAACTCAGCATCTGTTAGCCTTGAGTGGTTTGGACTTTAGGAAGATGTCTGAGGCCACTGTCACCAGCAGTAAGCAAGAGCTGGTTTCGTTTGAGGAGTTCCCCCTTCAGAAACGACCATGCTTACAAGAGCGAATGTAGTAACAACAGTTAAACAAACCAAGCTGTGTAAACTGCCTAAAACATATTATACTGCTAGTCTGTCCAAGGCTTCTCACCATCACTTTAATTCATATGCTTAACTTTATAAATCACAGCTTTCCCACTGACCAGGAAAGCCCTCAGGGCAATCCCTATTTTATTCAACCGGATTAGTAAGTTTCCAAGATTCACCCAAAGCAAACAAGGAAGACAAATACTGACAGTCTGGATCATCAGTCTCACTTCAGAGAGCTCCCACTCCCCCAAACAACCCTTATCCTCAAAACAGAACACAGAGCTCTTGGAGTCACCCCGGACTCTGTAAAACTAGGCTTACTATGTGCGACTTCTTCCCTGACCCCAGGGCTCTGCCGGAACACCTTCATTCAAAAGCACAGAGAACGCTGCAGAGGCAACGTCCGATCTCAAGCAGGGAGGCAGCGCTGGGCGTTTCACGTGGCACGTGAACACCAGCACACCTCCGAGCCAGGCTTGTGAAGGTCACTTCGATGCTTGCGTGTACTGGCTCCAGACTACTGACAATGTCATCAGTCTGACTCTGAATCCCTACATCTACTGCGCAAGTTTGCGCTTCACTCACTCCCATAAAACGACACGCGTAAGAGAAAAGGTGATACAGACGACATCAACAGAAGGCCATGGCGATAAAACGTTAGGGTGAGCCTGGTTATGAGGTGCTGGGCCAACAGCCACCTCACAGCCTCCACAGCCAACACCCCACGCACACTCCCTGAGGAGGCGGCTGCTCAGGGCGTGAGGATGCTCAGTACTGCCTCATCAGTCAGTGGGTGCGGCGGCTCCCCCACCGTGCGACTCCTGTGTTATGTTTATTACAGCAAAGCTGCTCACTCCACGAGGGCTAAGCACCTGCTAGGTCAGGCTATGGTGGCTTCTGCTGTGTTCTGATTTGCTTTAATTCAGCAGACAAACACACTGCAGGGTAAGTCTGGAATGAGTTCTCAACTCAGGAAACAAGACTTCAAAAATAAAACAAGTAATGTGACCATTTACACAACAGTTTGGAGAACTACAGCTCTAATTCTCTATTTTCAGAACAAATGGGAAACAATTTTGTTTCTCAAACAATTAGTGGAAGCATCTAAGAAACACAGGTGAACAGTGATTCTATTTGAGTTGCCAAGACTGCCATGGAAGGGTGAAGGAATGAAAGGTGACATTCACGCTCTTTGGGTTCCTACGGCCTCCAAAGCAAACCTAATGTTAGTCAGATCATTAAACTTCCTTTTTGGGGGCTGGGTAGAGAACCAACATAAAACAATCTACCTGGGCTAACGCTGTGGCGCAGCGTGTTAAAGTCCTGGCCTGGGGGCCGGCACCGTGGCTCACTTGGTTAATCCTCTGTCTGCAGCCCCGACATCCCATATGGGCCCAGGGTTCTAGTCCTGTTTGCTCCTCTTCCAGTCCAGCTCTCTGCTGTGGCCCGGGAGGGCAGGGGAGGATGGCCCAGTGCTTGGGTCCCTGTACCCACGTGGGAGACCGGGAAGAGGTACCTGGCTCCTGGCTTCAGATTGGTGTAGCTCTGGCCATTGCGGTCATTTGGGGGATGAACCAACGGAAGGAAGACCTTTCTCTCTCTCTGTCTAACTCTGTCAGTCCCCCCCCCCCCCCCCAAAAAAAAGTCCTGGCCTGAAGCGCCGATATGGGCACAGGTTCTAGTCCCGGCTGCTCCTCTTCTGATCTAGCTCTCTGCTATGACCTGGGAAAGCAGAAGATGGCTCAAGTCCTTGGGCCCCTGCACCTGCGTGGGAGACCCGGAGGAAGCTCCTGGCTCCTGGCTTCAGATCTGCTTAGCTCCAGCCGTTGTGGCCAACTGGAGAGTGAACCAGTGGATGGAAGACCCCTCTCTCTCTGTCTCTACCTCTCTCTGTAACTTTTTCAAATAAATAAAATAAATCTAAAAAGAAAATCTACCTTACAATTATCTGAGTAGCTATTAAGGCTACTACACATTCGGGGTGGCACAACACGCCAGTGTTCTCTGCGCCTCTGCATGTAACACCATTGTTCGACCTTTCCTACCCTGCAGCTCTTCTTAAGGACACCTCTTCTGTGATGCCACTTTGTTCACAGAAAAGTCTCCAGGAACAAAGTCTATTTTCTGTTACAGAGACTGTCAAGCCTATACAACTCATAGAAAAACTTCCATCTGTTTCCACTATAACAGAAAAGCACATTTATAAAACTGGAAGGTGGGGGTGGCTTAGTGGGTTAAGCCTCTGCTTGCAGTGCTGGCATCCCATATCCGTGTCGGTTCACGTCCCAGCCGCTCCACTTCTGATCCAGCCCCCTGCTAATGGCCTGGGAAAGCAGCAGAGGGTGGCCCAAGTGCTTGGGCTCCTGCACCCACATGGGAGACCCAGAGGAGGCTCCTGACTTCATCAGCCCAGCTCTGGCTGTTGCAGCCATTTACAGAGCGAACCAGCAGATGGAACATCCCTCTCTGTAACTCTGCCTCTCAAGTAAATAAATCTTTAAAAAACAAAACAAAATAAAAAACTGGAAGGCAACCTTCAAAGTATTGCTTTAGTACAAAGACTTGACCAAGTAATCCCCAAATCTAGAACTAGATGCACTTCCCCAACAATGGCCCTAGTGATGGTATTAACATTTAGTAGCAACATTATGGTATAGTCTTTTTGACTTTAACAGAGAAAACATAACTTGGTTACTCTCATTTCAATATAAGGTGCCAACTGCAGAGACCACAGCCCTCAGCATATACTACCTTACCGGGAGAGCTGCCTCTGGGTAACGGGGTCATAAACACTGTCTCTGTACATGAGATGTTATATTTCTCAAAGCAGAACATCTTGGAACTCATTTAGTTTGTGTAATATTTCTTTTTAAATAGCCCAACAGTGCAGCTATTCCATGGAGTACGTCAGGAACAGGTTTAAGGATTCCTTGTGGGTACCAAAGTCCCTCACACATGGGTGGAGTAGTACTTACATGTAACTTCCACGTTAAATCATCTCGAGACTGTTCCTAATACCCACGTACACCGTCTGGACAAGACGACACACATTCAGCACAACTTCGCCCGGAATGCCCCCTCCACAGAGGGCTGACGGCGCGTACCGTGCCTGCACAGGGCCTACACCTGCTTGGGGTTTCCGAGCAGGACGAGGACGCCTGTCCTCAGGAAGCACATGGTGACACTCTGGGAACCCCTTGACGACTGACGGGCTCTACACAGCACACACTAACCAGCCGCCAACTGCCCGCCGGAGACCAGGAGCCACCATAGTCTTACCACCAAGTGCAAGTGCAATACTAACTTCAAATGAAGAATACAGAATAGATTCACCAACTCAGCAGCTGAACTTCTCTAATCAGGACACCTCAACAGGAAAATAACTGCTCTCAACCTGTGCACAAACCCTATCAAGTTAAATCCCCTTAGCTGGGATTTTCCTCTCTCCCATCCCCCACTTTTTATCAATTTTTAAATTTACTTTTTGACAGAACTTTTTAAAAACCAATTTATTTATTTATTTGAAAGTCAGGGTTACAGAGAGAGAGAGGTCATCCACTTGCTGGTTCACTTCCCAGTGGTGTGGCTGCAATGGCCAGGGCTGAGCCAGACTAAAGCCAGGAGCCAGAAACCTCAAATGATCTCCCATGTGGGTGCAGGGGCCCAAGCACTTGAGCCATTTTGTGTTGCTTCTCCTAGGCCATTAGTAGGGAGCTGGATAGGAAGTGGAGAAGTTAGGACACGAACCGGAATCACAGACAGCGGCTTTATCCACTATGCCACAATAGTGGCCACAAGAGGACATATTTTTAATACACATTATAGTCAAAGACTTAATGGCTTCACTAAATAAAGAGTTCAACAAGCAAACACAGAAAGGTATAGTCCTGCAGGCAAACACACAAGGGCGATAAACAATGATCAAATGAAAGGATGTTCAACTTCCCTTACTCAAAGTAAACTTAAAAATAATCACAAAATCATTAATACTACACTAGTATTCATGTATAATTCCATCAATTTGTTTGACAAATATTTAAAGAAGTTTGGGGACCAGTGCTGTCACATAGTGGGTTAAGCTTGCAGAGCTCGCAGCCCGTATGGGCACAGGCTGGAGTCCCGGATGCTCCACTTCCGATCCAGCTCTCTGCTAATGGGCCTGGGAAAACAATGGAAGATGCCCTAAGTCCTGGGGCCCCTGGACCCATGGGAGAACTGGGTCCTGGCTTTGGTCTGTCCAGCCCTGGCTGTTGCAGCCATTTGTGGAGTGAATCAGCAGATGGAAGATTTCGCTCTCTCTGCCTCTCCTTCTCTGTAACTCTTTCAGATAAATAATTTTAAAAAAAAGAGTTTGATAAGCTGGCGCTGCAGCTCACTTGGCTAATCCTCCGCCTGCGGTGCCAGCACCCCGGGATTCTAGTCCCGCTCGGGGCGCCAGATTCTGTCCTGGCTGCTCCTCTTCCAGTCCAGCTCTCTGCTGTGGCCTGGGAAGGCAGTGGAGGATGGCCCAGGTGCTTGGGCCCTGCACCTACATGGGAGACCAGGAGGAAGCACCTGGCTCCTGGCTTTGGATCGGTGCAGCAGTCATTTGGGGGGGGGGGTGAACCAACGGAAAGGAAGACCTTTCTCTCTCTCTCTCACTGTCTAACTCTGCCTGTCAAAAAAAAAAGTTTGATAAAAATACTGTATTTGCAGCAAAACTGATACACATGACATGGGCAATTCTTCCTTTTTTAAAAAAATTTACCTCTAACATATGAGGGAGAATGTGGTATCTGTCTGTGTCTGGTCATATCACAACATCATGTCCTCCATCCATCCACTCTGCTGCAAATGCCAGGCTCTCATTCTTTTTTTTGGCTGATTAGTATTCTATCCTGGCTCCATTCACCTGCTGATGGACACCTAGGCTGATTCCACAGCTTGGCTATGAGCAGTGCTGCTGGGAGCATGGTGGAGCAGGTCACCTCTGACACATGTGGTCGTGTCTCTCAGGAATCTAGGAAGCACTGTGCTAAGTGAACTAAAAGATGCACACTGACCTTGTCAGAAAGCAAACCATTTTAAAGGTTGAGAAGGTTAATAAAACCAACATGAATTACATTTTTAAATCTATTCAACAAGGCATTTTTAAAATATTTATTTATTTGAAACTCAGAGTTACTCAGAGGGACAGAGACAGAGAGTTAGTTAGTTCCATCCACTGGTTCACTCCCCAGATGGCCGCAATGGTCAGAGCGCACCTGTCTGAAACCAGGAGCCAGGAGCTTCCCCCAAGCCTCTCATGCGGGTGCAGGGACCCAAGGACTTGGGTCATCTTCTGCCTTCCCAGGCCACAGCAGTGAGCTGGATCAGAAATAGAGCAGCTGGGGCTCTAACCGGCGTCCACACAGGATGCCGGCACTGCAGGTGGCGGCTTAACCTGCTACTGCCACAGTGCTGGCCCCAACAATGCATTTTTATTGTCAAGAGGTTATCTAATTATTATAGATCATTTTTAAAAAATCTTTAGGTTAAAAAGCAACCGGCAGGGTATATTATCATTTGTGATCTCTTAGTAAATGTACAAAAAGAGAATCAGGATGAACACAAATCAAACTTAATTATCTCTGAGAGGTGAGACTACAAGAGACTTCCAGTTTCTATTTTATACTCTCATGTTTCTGTAATTGCTAATTTTTTTTTTTTTACCACAACCATGTTACTCTCTAGTAACATGGAAAAAAACCCTAACTATAGAGATAAATGAAAAAAAAAATTTTTTTTTTTTAATTTGAAAAGGAGAGAGACAGGGAGAGGGGGAGAAAGAGAGAAGGAGCAAGAGAGACTGATCGAGATCCCATCTTCTGGTTCACTCCCCAAATACTTGTAACAGCAGGGGTTGCCGGGCCAGGCCCAAGCCAGGTGGCTTGAACTCAGTCTGGGTCTTCCACATGGGTGGCAGGGACTCAACTACCTGACCCACCCCTGGGTGCCTCTGAGTACAAACCAGCAGGAAACTGGATGGGAGAATGCAGCCAGGCCTTGAACCCAGGCTCTGTGACGGGGATGTCAAGTGGCATTTTAACTGCTGCATCAAACAGTTGCCTCGGGTCTATAAACATACTTTTGAAAAAAGATTTATTTATTTTACTTGAAAGGCAAAGTTGGGGGGGGAAAGGGCTTCCATCTGCTGGTTCACTCCCCACATAGCCGCAATGGCCGGAGCTGAGCCAATCCAAAGCCGGGAGCCAGGAGCTTACTTGGATCTTCCATGCGGGTGCAGGGGCCCATAGCAGAGAGCTGGATCAGAGCTGGATCGGAACTGGAGCAGCCGAGACTCAAACCAGCACCCATATGTGATGCCAGCACTGCAGGCAGCAGTTTTACTCGCTATGCCACAGCACCAGCCCAGGTTATGTTCTTTTTCTAAATTAACTCCTCCAATTAATAATATTTTACTAATTAACTGCTAATTCTGTTATCAAGCAGAATTCCCAACATAAACTTATAAAACTAGAAAGGCAAAAAGGCTACTGGAGAGGTTAATTAAAAAAAAAAAAAAATCCCTGTTGGGCCGGCGCTGTGGCTCAGATGGTAAAAGCCAAGGCCTCCAATATGGGAGTTAGTTCCAGTCCTGGTTGCTCCACTTCCTTTCCAGCTCCCTGCTAGTGGCCTGGAAAAGCAGCAGAGGATGACCCGATGTACCCATGTGGCCCCTGTACCCACATGGGAGACCCAGAAAAAGTTCCTGGCTCCAGCCCAGCCCAGCCATAGCTGTTGCAGCCATTTGGGGAATGAACCAGAGGATGGAAGAGCTCTCTCTGTAACTCTGCCTTTCAAATAAATCTTTTTTAAAAAGAAAGAAAACAGCTTACAAAGTCAGAGTGAAAGATATGAATATGTTTTAAGAAGATACCCAGAAAAAGTGGGCAATCAGAATAATCACTCAGAAAATGCAAAGTCAAACCATGATGAGCTATCCACTAGAAGACTGAATACTGGCCATGACACAGACCTGGTACCTCAGCTAGTGGAGTCTGAGTTGATTCAAACACGGTGGAAAACTGGCAGCAGTTATTAAAAAGCCAAACACATGAATATCCTCTGATCCCGATACTCCACTCCCAGGTAGATACCAACGGAGAAGTGTGTGGGGGCCGGCGCGGCAGCCCAGTAAACTAAGCCTCCACCCGCAGCGCCCGCATGCCCTCTGGGTGCCAGTTCATGTCCCGGCTGCTCCTCTTCCCATCCAGCTCTCTGCTATGCCCTGGGAAAGCAGCGCAAGATGGCCCAAATGGTTGGGCCCCTGCACCTGTGTGTAAGACTCAGAAGCAGCTCTTGGCTCCTGGTTTTGGATTGGCACAGCTATGGCAGTTGCTGTCATTTGGGGAGTGAACCAGTGGATGGAAGACCTTTCTGTGTCTCTATCTCTCTAACTCTACTTCTAAAATAAATAAAATCTTTAAAAAAAAAAAAAAAAGTGACCTAAGCTTACCAACCAAACCAAGCCATGTACACGAAATGGTCACAGCAACACTAAAAGCTTCTCATCGTGTGTGTCAGTTACCCAGGCATGCTCACTCTGCGAGAACTCGCTGACGTACATATTCACACTCTGTGTATTTTTCTGTATGTTCAGATGAGTGCCGCAGCTCTCCCCGAGTCCTCCAGGTTCTTAATCGTATCTATTACTTTCTGAAAGTAATGAAAAAGAGGCTCACCAATCGCCTACAACTGCACTGTACACTCAGAACGCCTTAGTTTTACATCAATTTATGTTTTTAGCACCAGGACTCCTTTTACCTTCTCAGGATATAATTGAGGTAGGAGATCTGCACATACTTGGGAGCTTTCTCTTTCTGAGGTACTAAGAGGGAAGTAACACTTTTTGCTTGTAGATGCTGTGTAATGTCTCCTGCCTAAAAACAAGATAAACACATATTTTCCAAAGCGATAATGCAATGCCAGAGCAGTGCATGCCTTAGATAAGGACAGCAAGTCTGCTAACACATGAATGAGACTGCAGAACTCCACCTCTAACTTCAAAATACTCATCAATGCTAACTTGCAATAAACACACGATCTTCCCATCTGGGGCAACATGTGGCCAGAACGCATGTAAATAAATTTCAGGAAGTACACAAACGGCCTGCCTGGTCACCTGACAAGGTACTGACTCACACATGTAACCGTCCCTAGACACAGGGTGGAACGAAGCCGAGCTCCGAGAGCAGCAGTGTGAGATGAGTCCCGTGAGCAGAGGGGCCGGCTGGCAGCCTGAAGCTGGCTGGCAGACGCGTCTGTTCTTGTCTTGAGTGTGGTTTTAGTCTGAGGCAGTTGCCAGCATGTCATGAAAATCGCAAGGTCTGGAAAGAGCAGACCTGTAAGGCAGGGTGTCGCCGGCCAGGGCAGGCTCCCTCTCACCGCAGTCCCTCTGCGAACAGTGAGCTCCTCCCTGCTCTGCTGCGGCCTGGTCTCCTCTCACTGGTGCATTCCAGCAGGTCAAGCTTAAAAAAAGTATGAGCATCAACAGATCTTGGTTCACCTTTGAGCACCAGCTCTACCAAACCTGGTTAAAAAGTCTGCGAGGACGAAGGGCCACACGACACTCTGGCAGAGCAGAGGCAGCAGAGCGTGCAGCTCCCTGGGCGTCCCTGGGACGCCGGGCAGGTCGTCCCCCAGAGGCGTCAGTCAGCTCGCGTGAGAACGGAGTGGAACTTCAAAGATGCTCCCAACTGCAATACACCACTCCTCTTGTCAACCATGTAAGTCAGTCATCATGAAAAGCAAGCCAGTATTAAAAAGAAACGGATCATGAAAACAATGGACAGGACACTCCTTTCCAAAGACAGTATTACCGGACATCCTCGTCACTGCACAGGAGCTTCATCCAGACAGCTCAGTGACGAGACACAGAAGGGCATGGGACCTTTCGGAGTTTAGTGCACAGTGATGCAGTGATGATTAAGATTTTAGGGGACAGGCAAATGCTCACTCCTCCATCCAAGGGCTGTGGGAAAATAAGTCACTTAAGTCATCCAATCTAGATTTTCTTTTTCTTTTTAAAGACTGATTTCTTTATTTCAAAGGCAGAGTCACAGAGAAGCAGAGGCAGAGAGAGGTCTTCCATCTACTGGTTCACTCCCCAAAAGGCCACAATGGCTGGAGCTGCACCGATCTGAAGCAAGGAGCCAGGAGCTTCTTCTGGGTCTTCCACACGGGTGCAGGGGCCCAGGGACTTGGGCCATCTTCTACTGCTTTCCCAGGCCAGAGCAGAGTGCTGGATCGGAAGTGGAGCAGTGGGACTGGAATGCTGCCGCTGCAGGTAGCAGCTTTATGCGCTATGCCAGAGTTTTCTTTTTGAAACAGAATTAACCCCTACTTCCCGAAGCTGCACAAGTGAACAAGGTAATGCAGGGGAGCTGCCAGCCAGCAGCGACACACACTGCAGAGACTGGCACAAAATCTGCAGCTTCTGATGGGGGAGGGGCGGCTGTAGTAGCGCAGGACCCTTGACTGATGTTTCCTATAGCAGATGCTGTTACAGGAATTTACCTGCTTGCTAAAATAAACCTGCCCATTCTGCAATTCTACACAGACCTCTGCAGGGCTGCTCCTGACACACTGCAGGCCCAGGGCCATGCTGCGACACGCACACTGTCACACTGCTGTGCACGCACACTATCACACTGCTGTACATGCACAGTGTCACACTGAGACACGCACACTGTCACACTGAGACATGCACACTGTCACACTGAGACATGCACACTGTCACACTGCTGCGACACGCACACTGTCACACTGCTGTACATGCACACTGTCACACTGAGACACGCACACTGTCACACTGAGACATGCACACTGTCACACTGCTGCGACACGCACACTGTCACACTGCTGTACATGCACACTGTCACACTGAGACATGCACACTGTCACACTGAGACATGCACACTGTCACACTGCTGCGACACGCACACTGTCACACTGCTGTGCATGCACACTGTCACACTGCTGTACATGCACACTGTCACACTGAGACACGCACACTGTCACACTGAGACATGCACACTGTCACACTGCTGCGACACGCACACTGTCACACTGCTGTGCATGCACACTGTCACACTGCTGTGCATGCACACTGTCACACTGCTGTACATGCACACTGTCACACTGAGACATGCACACTGTCACACTGAGACATGCACACTGTCACACTGCTGCGACACGCACACTGTCACACTGCTGTGCATGCACACTGTCACACTGCTGTGCATGCACACTGTCACACTGCTGTACATGCACACTGTCACACTGAGACACGCACACTGTCACACTGAGACATGCACACTGTCACACTGCTGCGACACGCACACTGTCACACTGCTGTGCATGCACACTGTCACACTGCTGTGCATGCACACTGTCACACTGCTGTACATGCACACTGTCACACTGAGACGCACACTGTCACACTGCTGTACACGCACACCATCACACTGCTGCAACACACTGTCACACTGAGACACGCACAGTGTCACACTGCTGTAACACAGTCTCACTCTGCGACACTCACACTGTTGACACGACAACCGTATGTCTACAACCGTTAAGGTCCCTCTGTGCTGCACTGATGCTGTGTCTTCTGCCGTTCTGTGCCTCCGACATCCCCCAAGAAGACAGTGGGAATGCTGGCAGCGCTCCTAAATCCACGCAGCCTGTGGAGAAGGAGAACATGAAGCTTGTTCTGGCACGATCACAGGGCTCTGGGCCCTGATGCGATCGACGGTAATGAACCCAGCTTACCTATTACGTGAAGTGTCTTTAGACAGGAACACAAATAAAGCAAGCAGAAGCCCTGACTGGTTGATGACAACGTTACGACCACAGGCTGGCAGGACCCGAACCCTGCACCTCCCCTAGGAGCAATGCTTCAGTATTTGCTAATCCAGTGTTCCCAGCAACGTCACAGAACATGAGTCACAGAACATGACTGCAAGCAATGGTGGAGCTACCTACGTTTCCAGCAAATATATACTAAGTATATATTTCCCCCAGGAAAAGAACTCTAGCTGCTGCCACCATTTAAAGGCACTTGGCAAGAGGTATTTATTAATCTCAATATATATTTTCTAAGCTAATGTCCACATGATTCCTTAATTTCTTGCACAACTGTCCCAACGCTGACGTGAACTGCCATTTGGACTCATTTATTGTGATCTTCAGTGTGTGAGCACCAATGTACACTCTGCATGGAAAAAAGAAGAGTGCCTGGCACACAGCACGAGCTGAATACTTAAGTCAAACTCTTAAAAAGGCTTCTGAGGGACTCAGGGCCGGAATGGCAGACTGACCACACACTCGCCTTTTTTCCCCTCCCCAAACCCAACTAAAACAACAATGAAGGGCTTTAAACACACACACACACACACACACACACACACACCAGAAACCCTCAGAATTTCCACAAGAACAGGGAAGACAAAGGAGGGGACTGCAGCAACAGAAACTGGGAATTCTGAAAAATCAATGGTAAATGACTTACATAACCCAAGAAAGAGAAACCCCTTGCCACGAGGAAAGAAGCCAGAAATAACCTCGTTTCTCTCACCTGTTCAGATGCCAGGGAGAAATATTTCTGATGAGTTAGACTCCTTCATATCCCCGCTTACTCTATGCCTTGGAATGTCCAACTCTCAGGACTAGCACACAAGGCTAGTCAAAGACATAATTGAAGGGCCGGCGCCGCGGCTCACTAGGCTAATCCTCCGCCTAGCAGCGCCGGCACACCGGGTTCTAGTCCCGGTCGGGGCGCCGGATTCTGTCCCGGATGCCCCTCTTCCAGGCCAGCTCTCTGCTGTGGCCAGGGAGTACAGTGGAGGATGGCCCAGGTGCTTGGGCCCTGCACCCCATGGGAGACCAGGAAAAGCACCTGGCTCCTGGCTCCCGCCATCGGATCAGCGCGGTGCGCCGGCCACAGCGCGCCGGCCGCGGCAGCCATTGGAGGGTGAACCAACGGCAAAGGAAGACCTTTCTCTCTGTCTCTCTCTCTCACTGTCCACTCTGCCTGTCAATAAATAAATAAATAAATAAATAAATATCAAAGACATAATTGAGGCTATGGAGATGACATGAGGGTATTTCAAAAAGTTTGTGGAAAAACATAATTAAAAGGTTAAGTTTATTTTAGTGCTAAAAATTAAAACTCATGCAAAATGTTTTCACAATATACATTTCCCATGGCCTTTTTTAAGGCCCCTTGGACACGCATGAACTTCAAAAAAATTTTGCACCAAAATAAACTTACCCTTTCATTCCACTTTGCATAAACTTTTTTTAAAGATTTATTTATTTGAAAGAATTACACAGAGTGAGAAGGAGAGGCAGAGAGAGAGAGAGAGAGAGAGGGAGGGAGGGAGGGAGGGAGGGAGATCTCTTCCATCCGCTGGTTCACCCCCCAGTTGGCTGCACTGATCCGAAGCCAGGAGCCAGGAACTCCTTCCGGGTCTCCCACGTGGGTGCAGGGGCCCAAGGACTTGGTCCATCTTCTACTGCTTTCCCAGGCCACAGCAGAGAGCTGGCTCAGAAGTGGAGCAGCTGGGACTTGAACTGGTGCCATGTGGGAAGTCGGCATTGCAGGTGGCGGCTTTACCCGGTATGCCACGGTGCCAGCCCCAACTTCTTTTTTAAACAGAGAATTTTATATGCCTTGTGATTAGGTCTCTCTGTTGAAAATTTATTTGGCAGGGGGCAAGCAGGTTGAGCTGCTGCCTACAATGCAGACATCTCATGAACAGTGGTTTGACTCCCAGCTGCCCTGCTTCTGATCCAGTTCCTTGCTAACGTGTCTGGGAGATCAGTGGAGGATGGCCCAAGTGCTTGGGCCCCTGCCACCCATGTGGCAGGCCCGGAAAGAGTTCTAGCCCTTCAATTTGGCTTGGCCCCGCCCTGGCTGTTGCAGCCGTTTGTGGGAAGAGAGCCAGGGCTCAAGGCGTCCCAGCTGGTACCTTCACTGTGAAGCCAAATCCCTGCCCCTCCTCAACTTTTCCAAAGTGCCCTCATAAAGCAAGAAGTTGATTAAGTGGCTCTGTACACAGGGGTGATGCTGAGTCTCCCCTCACAGGGATCCACCAGAAACATGGGCATACACCGCACTCTGTAAGTGGGGGTGTGGGAGGGTCATCCCCCCGCACTCCGAATCTCAAGTTACAAAGGAAACAGCTGAAGACACAGACACAGGGGACATCCAATAGATGGGCTCCAGCACACAAGCCTCACACACACTCTTAGAGCTTCCAGTCAGCTTTATATTCTATTAATCTTGACCACGAGCAAACTATCAGTCTCTCAGCAATCTGAATGAAGTCTTTAACATGGAAGAGAGAGAGTTAAACAAACCATGCAAAAAGCAATCTGGGACAGAAACCATGCAGTGAGAAGGAAATTTGACAAAGGGAAAAAAAAAAAAACCAAACGGACAAAGGAAGCCCACTCGGAGATAAGAATTACCGGACGCTGCACAGAAAGAAACAGAACACTCGATCTCAGGGTGCGGGCACTTAGTCTTCCAGACTCGCGGGTGAGCACACTGCACAATCTGAGACTCCTGGCTCTGGATCCTGACCCCAACTTTCTGTCAATGTGGATCCTAGGAAGCAGCAGTGATGGTTCAAGTAGCTGGTTTCCTACCACCCCCGTGGATGACCTGGATTGCATTTCTGGCTCCAGGCTCCTGCCCAGCCATTACAAGCATTTGGGGAGTTAACGAAAAGATGGGCGTTCTCTGTCCCTCATATTAAAAAAAAAGAATGAACAAGACCTCAGGAAATAGAAATATGATAGAGACAAAATATCCTATTGGAAAGCTGGTAAATAAAGCTAAAACCTTTTATTCATTTGAAAGGCAGAGTTGGGGCAGGCGGGGAG
Organism: Oryctolagus cuniculus; assembly: GCF_051225735.1. Lineage (NCBI taxonomy): Eukaryota > Metazoa > Chordata > Mammalia > Lagomorpha > Leporidae > Oryctolagus > Oryctolagus cuniculus. Next base: position 30,741,229 of record NC_142874.1, read on the forward strand.
AGAATCTTCCATCTGCTGGTTCGCTCCCCAGAAGGCTGTAACAGCCAGGACTGGGCCAGGCCGAAGTCAGGAGCCAGGAGCTTCATCCAAGTCTCCCATGTGAGTGCAGAGGCCCAAGCACGTGGGCCATCTTCTGCTGCTTCCCCAGGCACGTTAACAGGGAGCTGGATCAGACGTGGAGTAGCTGGGACTCTAACCAGCTCCCATATCAGATGCCGGCATTCTACTGGCAGCTTAACCCGTTATGCCAAGATGCCAGCCCCAAGTTTTATACAAAATTAAACCTACTTTTACCATATGACCTAGACATTGTACTCCTTGATAGTTACCCGAATGACTTGAAAACTTAAACTACACCAAAATCTTAACACAAACATTCATAGCAGCTGTCTTATAATGCCAAAACTTGGCCATCAAAAAACAGAGGAACTTAAATGCTTACTGCTAAATGAAAGAAGTCAACCTGGAAAGGTTACATACTGTACAATTAAACTATCTGACTTTTTTTTTTTTTTTAAGATTTACTTTATTTATTTGAAAGGCAGAGTTACAGAGAGTGGGAGAGACAGAGAGGTCTTCCGTCCGCTGGTTTACTCCCCAATTGGCTATAATGGCTGGGGCTGGGCCAGGCAGGAGCCAGGGGCTTCCCCCGGGTCTCCCACATGGGTGCAGGGGCCCAAGCATTTGGGCCATCCTCCTCTGCTTTCCCAGGCCATAGCAGAAGAGCTGGATTGGAAATGGAGCAGCTGGGGCTTGAACTGGCACCCTATGGGATGCCGGCACTGCAGGCGGCAGCTTAACCCTCTATGCCACAGCACAACTCCAACTATCTAATATTCTTAAAAGCTGAACTGTGCAGCATGAGAAATGGTGAGTGTGTGTGAAGGGCCGGGAGGGAAGCATGGAAAGCAGTGAGGCTGCTCTGCGTGGCAGCGTGAAGGCAGACGACGCGCATCCCTACATGCCTGCCAGAAGCCCACCAACAGGGTGCTGAGGTGAACAGGAGAAACCAAGCGGGACTGGAGAACGGGGGTGTGGTGACTCTGTACTCTGGCTCCATTTTCTGTACACTGAATTGCTCTAAGTAATAAAATCTAGTAAAAACAAATCCAGTTTTCCAGTATAAGAAGTTCTATTCTTCCTAGAGCCGGAACTGTGGTAGAGCAGCTAAAGACGCTGCCTGCAATGCCAGGATACCATATGAGCAGCTCTGTCCGATGCCCCACTTCTGATCCAGCTCCCTGCTAACCTGCCTGGGAAGGCAGCAGTAGCTGGCCCAAGGGCTTGGGCCCCTGTTACCCCATGTGGGAGACCCAGATGGAATTCTAAGCTCCTGCCTTTGGTCTGGCTCAGCACAAGCCTTTATGGCCATTTGGGGAGCGAATCAGCAGATGGAAGATCTCTTTCTGTAACTAACTCTGCCTTTCACATAAATAAATAAATCTTTAAAAAGAAAAAAAAAATGAAGACTACTGACAGATCACATAAAGCAGTGAGTTTTTCTGAAGTCCTACTCCGGCTTCCCAAAGTTAACCTTCATATTGTCTCGTTTACTCACCAGTGTTCTCCACTGAAACATAACCTTTTATACCTTAGCTCTCACACCCTGCCTCCACCCTCCCGGCTCCATCTGACAGGGCAACAGAATGGTTAAAATTCCGAGGGGTGAGCACTGTGGTGTAGCGGGTAAAGCAACCGCCTGCAGTGCCGGCATCCCATATGGACACTGGTTCTAGTACCGCTGCTCCACTTCCGATCCAGTTCTCTGCTATGTTCTGGGAAAGCAGTAGAAGATGACCCAAGTCCTTGGGCCCCTGCACCCACGTGGGAGACCTGGAAGAAGCTCCTGGCTCCTGGCTTTGGATCGGCACAGCCATGGCCATTGCAGCCATTTGGGGAGTGAACCAGCAGATGGAAGACTTCTCTCTCTCTCTGCCTTTACCTCTCTGTTACTCAGACTTTCAAATAAATAAATATATCTTTTAAAAAAAATCTCTGATACATACATGTTGTCAAAGACGATGGAACAGAATCCACACAGTACGCAACAGCTGTTCAGTATCCTGCTCCAAGGTCCCAATAGGAAAGACCTTCAATAGGTCTATTTCTAAGGCCGTTTCAACCTAACACTCACACTGCAGTAGTTTACTGCCACTTTTCTAAATTATTCTTTACCATCTGTCCAAACATGTCTGCGTTCGAGAGGTCAGCTGAATACACCTTGGTGATGTTTTCTATCTTAAGATAGCCATCTCTGGGGTTCAGTCCTCCTCTCTAAATTCTGAACACAATTCTAACACATTTCAACAACTGAAAACATTTTAAGTTCCAACAGCTTAATAATACATTTGTTTCCATTTAAAAAGCAGGAAAAGAACTGAGTGGACAGTAACTTTTAAATTTGTTTCCACATGTGTAAGTAACAAAATGTGCAGCAATAAAAAAAGTTGGTGTGCAACACATTAATAAGCTTTTTAACATCTCTAATATTTTCCACTCACAAACTTGTTGCAGGAAATGACTACAGGTATCTCACCATTGTAAACTGGCCCATGCTTTCTACTAAAAAAGAAAAGAAGCCAAATGCAAGTCATAGCCTAGTCATGCGCAGAGTGCCAGCTGCCGAACACCCCGCTGACACGACCGAGGTCCCTTCCCACACTGAGCAGACGGTCCCGGCTGAGACCGGGTTACACCGACCACTCCTCGTCTGATGAGCTGCCGTGTGTTCACACTTCCAGGGATGCCTACCATCCAGAGAGCATCACACTCAATCCAACAGAGGACTCACGACCAACCACACACAATATATACTCACAGTCAGCATCAGACCTTAACGAATTCTCGTACCCTAAATACTCTTCAAAAGGAATTTTCCAAAACTGCTGAGAACATGAGGCTGTGACAAACACAGCAGTAGCAAACAGGTGACAACGTACATGCAGTGGTTTCTCCACCTCTGACAAATGCTGACAGGCTGCATCAATTTTTAAACTGAAGGGGCAACTGGGCAGACTAAGGGAAACAATGGAAGAACAGTGACCCTGACGGGAGGTTTTAACTGGTGGTCCTAGTTTAGCTCTGCGGTAGACTACTTCTGCTCCACTGGAAGCCCCGGCTCCTAAAAGAACGTCTCCATCCTATCAAATGGAAGCAGGATGCGCTCACTACGGACAACGGGCACCTACTCAGGATGTGCTAACTACAGACAGTGACATCTACTCAGGATGTGCTAACTACAGACAGCGGGCGCCTACTCAGGATGTGCTAACTACAGACAGCGGGCGCCTACTCAGGATGCACTCACTACAGACAGCCGGTGCCTACTCAGGATGCTCTCACTACAGAGAGCCGGTGCCTACTCAGGATGCACTCACTACAGACAGCGGGCATCTACTCAGGATGTGCTAACTACAGACAGTGACATCTACTCAGGATGCACTCACTACAGACAGTGACATCTACTCAGGATGCACTCACTACAGACAGTGACATCTACTCAGGATGTGCTAACTACAGACAGCGGGCATCTACTCAGGATGTGCTAACTACAGACAGCGGGCATCTACTCAGGATGCACTCACTACAGACAGCGGGCGCCTACTCAGGATGCGCTCACTACAGACAGTGACATCTACTCAGGATGCGCTAACTACAGACAGCGGGCATCTACTCAGGATGCACTCACTACAGACAGCGGGCACCTACCAGGATGCACTCACTACAGACAGTGGGCACCTACCAGGATGCACTCACTACAGACAGCGGGCGCCTACTCAGGATGCACTCACTACAGACAGCGGGCACCTACCAGGATGCACTCACTACAGACAGCGGGTATCTACTCAGGATGTGCTCACTACACACAGTGACATCTACTCAGGATGTGCTAACTACAGACAGCGGGCGCCTACTCAGGATGCACTCACTACAGACAGCGGGCGCCTACTCAGGATGCACTCACTACAGACAGCGGGCGCCTACTCAGGATGCACTCACTACAGACAGCGAGCGCCTACTCAGGACACACTAATTACAGACAGTGGCGCCTACTCAGGATGCACCCAACTACAGACAGCGGGCTTCTACTCTGCGCAACACCATTCTAGACGCCTGACATACATCAGGAACAAAATAAAGACCCTTTCCTTCTTGCAGCTGACATAGTGAAGAAAGACAAATAGAAGCAAGCATGTTAAGTTACAGGGTATGTTAGATGGAGATAAATACAATAAAAAAAATAAGGACCAGTATACACAGAAAACATAAGAAAACATATGTAGACATGTGGACACTTCAAAGTTTGAGGAAAAATGGAATTAAAATGTGTTTATTCTGGTGCAGAACATTTTGAAATCCATGCATAGTTTTTTCATAATATTCAACTCCCACAAACTTTTCAATGACCTCTTGCACTTTATGAGTAGGGAGAGGTGCAGGCTGCAGTATTCAATAGGGTAAGTAGGGTAGGCCTCATTGAGAAGTAAAAAGAATGACCCCTAACTTCTCTTTGATTTATTTTCTTTATTTGAAAGGCAGAATGAGAGAGAGGGAGAGACACACAGAAACATATTCTACTTACTGGTTCAACTCCCAAATGGTTGCAACAGCCAGGCCTGGGCCAGACCAAAGCCAGGAGCCTGGAACTCTGTCCGGGTATCCCACAGGGGCACATGGGCCCAGGTTTTTAGGCAGTCTTTTGCTACTTTCCCTGGCACGTTAACAGGGAGCTGGACTGGAAGCAGAGCAGACAGGATGCAAACTGGTGCTCCTATATGGGATGCCATGGCAGCAGGCTTAACCCACTGTGCCATAACACAACAGAAGGGAGGGAGTTAACCAGAGGTAAGCACCTCTACTTACGTCTCCTAACAAGGACTCTTAATGGATCAGAAAACCAAGTCGTCCCAGGAGAAAGACGGTACCTTTGCTCGGTACTCACTGTGTGCTGACTCCTGCTCTAGGCACTTCATATACATCATTTTCTACACAAATTTAAGGTAGGGCGCTTGTGTGTTGTGCACCGCTTAAAATTATTTCATCCCGTGTCCTAGCTTCTCTGCTTTCAACCCAGCTTCCAGCTAATGTACCTGGGAAGGCAGCAAATGGTAACCAAGTACTTGGGCCCCTGTCACCCATGGCAGAGCCCTAGACGGAGCTCCTGGCTCCTGGCTTCAGCCTGGCCCAGCCCCAGCTGCTGCAGGCAACTGGGGATGGAAGATCTCTTTCTATCTGTCTCTGTTGCTCTGCCTTTCAGATAAATAAAACTTGAGGGGAAAAAAGGTGACTTGAAACTAACCTGACTAGCAGCTGGAATGAAAGCAACAGCAGCACAGCCAGAAGCAGGCACAACGCAAGCGAACATGAACTACACCAACAAAACGTATTCATTTGATGGGGAGAACAGGGAACAAAAACTAGCTCCTGTGGTACAGGAACATGACTACCTCCTCAGGGAGCGCTCCGATGCTAACTGACTGGACCTTTTTTCAGAATGTTCTTCAATGTCTATGAGGTAAGTGGAATTGAAGAGCCTGTGTCTAAGGAAAAGATACAATTCTAGATCCATTCAACTCAACTGGATACTGAAATATTTTAGACCCCAGATGTGAGTTAAGTATAAACCTACCTAATATGTATGCTAATTTGCTTTGAAACCTTAAACAAAACAAAATGTAGACCTCATTAAGCATGACCTTAAACATATACTCTGGAATGTACACTCCTGTTTCTACTTAGGTAATTAGCTTTGAAGCAAAGCGCTCAGAACTACCTAGCTAAGGAACTCAGAAGTGGAAGACGCAGAGTGCTTCGGGCCCAGCAGTTCAGACGCTGCTTGAGAACCCCAGCACTCAAGCTCTGGCTCCACCCTTGTGCAGGCCCTGGGAGGCAGCCAGGGATGCGGCAGTAGTGGGGTTACTGCCACCCACAGGGGAGATCTGCACTGAGTTCCTGACTCCCAGCTTCAGTCTGCCCCAGTCCTGCCTGTTGCAGGCATCTGGGGAGTGAGCTGATGACAAGATCTGTCTGTATACTGTGTCTCTCTTTTTCTCCCAAATAAATCTTAAAATTTTTAAAATAAATTTAAGACTTCTTAAAAGAAAAAAAAAGAGGGACCGGCACTCTGGTGCAGCAGGTTAAAGCCCTAGCCTGATGTGCTGGCATCCCATATGGGCGCTGGTTCAAGTCCTGGCTGCTCCTCTTCCATCCAGCTCTCTGCTGTGGCCTGGGAAAGCAGCAGAAGATGGCCCAAGTCCTTGGGGCCCTGCACCCATGTGGGAGACCCAGAAGAAGCTCCTGGCTCCGGATTGGCGCAGCTCCAGCTGTTGCAGCCATCTGAGGAGTGAACCAGAGGATGGAAGACCTCTCTCTCCGTAGCTCTTTCAAATAAATAAAATAATCTTTAAAAAAACAAAAAAGATTTACTCACCCACTTGAAAGGCAGAGTTACAGAGAGACAGAGATTTTCCATCAGCTTGTTTACTTGCCAAATGGCCACAACAGGTGGACCTGGGCCAGGCCAAAGCCAGGAATTTGGGACTTTGTCCAGGACTCTCACATGTGTGGCAGGAGCCCAAGCACCTGGGCCATCATCCGCTGCTGCCTTCCCAGGCCATTAGCAGGGAGCTGGAGTGCAAGTGGAGAAGCCAGGACACCAAACATTACACACATGGGATGCAGGTGGCAGCTTTATCTGATACACCACAACGTTGGCCCTGGGATATCTAGCTTTGAACACAGGGATTAGCAAACCCTTAGAAAATTACTTTGATTCGTGAGAAACATTCGCTTGTTCCCACTGAAGGACCCTCCAAATCGTTAATGCTGCAGAAGCCCTCAGGCCTCAGGAAGTATGAAGGGCCTTCAGGAAGTTCATGGAGAGTGTTTATTACAAACACACAGACAAAAACTGTGCATGGTTTTCAAACCAATAAACTTACCTTCTACTCCCATTTTCCCAAGAAGCTTTTTACTCATCTCTTTCTTTTTAAGATTTATTTATTTGAAAGAGTTACAGAGAGAGGTAGAGACAGAGAGAGATCTTCCATCCACTAGTTCACTCCCCAGATGGCCACAACGGCTGGAGCTGCGCCGATCCGAAGCCAGGAGCTTCTTCCCGGTTGCCCACGTGGGTGCAGGGGCCCAAGGACTTGGGCCGTCTTCTACTGCTTTCCCAGGCCACAGCAGAGAGCTGGATGGAAGAGGAGCAGCCGGGACCCGAACCGGTGTCCATATGAGATGCCAGCGCTTTGGGCCAGGGCTTTAACCAGCTGCACCACAGCGCGGGCCCCAGTGTACTCATCTCTTTTGAAAGGAGCCACATGGCTTCTTTGTGAAATGATCCCACAGCTACTTCTCGTCTGAGAAGGCATCACCTGTGGTGCCTCCGGTGTGTGGAACTTTAAATGAATTCGGGAAGACTCGGGATCCTCCAGCTCTCAACTCTACTGGTTCTAACACGCTCATCTATTCTCAGTGTATAAAATTTCCTCGACTGTAATTTTACCATAAATACTGGACTTGGTTTTTAACTGAGTCTTGTCGTTTTTCCTGCTCAGATTCAATAGGAGTGAGCATTCCCCCGTTCCTCCCGTCCTGCGTGGCCAGGTCTGAAGGTAGTGTCCGATGTGTGCGCGTGGGAAGGTGAGGAATCCAAGCCGCTGCTCACCCTTGGCACGCGCGTGGCCGCGGGTCTTTTCTTTAATAAGCTCAGAAACGGCTGGCAGGCATCTGTGCAAGCACTGCGTACCCCTGTCTCTGCAAGGGCTCAGGAGCTCTGCACAGCTCCGGCCGCCGTCTAGGGCCTGCGTTATAGTACCCGACCTGGGAATTTCAGCTGCAGCTCCCTCGCCCTGCAGGAGCACAGGCGGTTTCGTTTTGGCTTTTGGCCCTAAAGCAACTCTGACTTCACCAGCCCCCATGCTACAGTTTGAGTGCATCCACTTAGATTAAGGGGTCGTGCCAATGCATTGACAAGCAGGCTTATTCAAACCTGAACAAGATCTACTGACAGTGACAGGGTACGTGAGCAAAATGAGTTTGCCATACAAAGAAGCAGAACTCTTCCTACTCATTTTGATCCCTAAGGGATTTCCCTTACAGTTTTCTTTTTTTAAGGCCAACTATGTAGTTAAAGACATTCACATTAATATTTTACTAAGCATATTTGGGCACACTGTGCCAAAGTGCTAGAAATTTAAGAAATCCTTTTTTGCCCCCAAACATGCTGTTAAACTAGATTTTCCCATTTATGCCTATATAATTTTTCTGCACCTGTATGCAGCGCTTGCATTCATATACGTAAAATTTACCTTGTCAGATGTGCATAAGTGTTTCAGTCTAAGCAGATCTTTTCTAGTTCTTAACAAACAACCCACCCCTTTACCCTCTACATAACCAGCACATTAAACTTCTATTCCACCAGTTGTTTATGACAGTGAGATTAAAGGATAATTCCTTTGAGATTAAAGGATAGCGCTTAGTTTTTATTTTCGAGGACAGTTAGAAAATATAACTCAAAGAAAGCATTCAAGAAACGTGCACTGAATCAATGTCCTTAAGTAAGTTACTGATACAAATATTTTTAAAAGTTAAAAAAAAAAAAGACGGCACAAGATAAGGCCATGGTCAGATCCCTGAACCATAAAAGAAACCCTGTTCCCAGCTAACAATGATCATTCCTTGATAAGCATTCTTGGCTATGGCCATTCAACTAGTTACTCTATGATCCAAAAATATTTCACACTGTATTAAACTGCACATCTCAGCCAGTGAGCTCATGTCTGGGAGGGTAAACGGACAAATCTTACAAAGCACGCTGCTGAAACAGACGCACAGCGTATCACACTTCTGTTTCTCTAGCGTTACTGAACTGCCCTAAGTCCTCCGCAGAGCCTCTCCTCTGATGCAGACCAATGAGCTCCCCAACACAGCCCTGCTCTCAGCAGCGCAAGTTATTTTACTCAAAGCACTGCACATAAGCAGTCAATAAATAACTGCTTTACGACAGTAGAATCTTAATTTTTATTTCTATTTAAGTTATCCAAATTTCATGTATTTCATATACAGATTCAGAAACAGTGACACTTCCCTGCCTCCCCACCCCTGCTCCAACCCTTCCTCCTCTTCCCTCTCCCATTCCCACTCACAATTTTTACAAGTATCTATTTTCAGTTTACTTAATGATCATACAGTTAACCCTACACTAAATAAACAAATGGTATGAACAACAACAAAAAAATCCACACACACACATTGTTTCTCAATGGAAGAGACAAGGGCTGTAAATGATCACTGAATGTCAAACTGTCTTTCACTACAATGTATTACATTTCAGGTACACTATTAGTTACCTCAGATCAGGGAAAACACATGATATCTGTCTTTTCAGGACTAGCTTATTTCACCAAGTATAATGGTCTCCAGTTACGTCCATCCTCCTGTAAAAGGATTTTTTTCTTTTTTACAGCTGAGTAGTACTACATAGTGTATATATACCATAATTTCCCCATCCCATCAACAGCTGATGACATCTGGGTCGATTCCATATCTTAGCTATTGTAAACTGCTGCAATCAACATGGGGTTGCACATAATTCGTTCATATGTTGATATTTTGGTTTGGATAAACTCACAGGAGTAGAATGACTTTAAAATAATATTGATTTGGGGCCAGCAGTGGGTTAATGCCCTGGCCTAAAGCGCCGGCATTCCATATGGGCACCAGCTTGAGACCCGGATGCTCCACTTCCTATCCAGCTCTCTGCTATGGCCTGGGAAAGCAGCAGAAGATGGCAGCAGAAGTCCTTGGGCCCCTGCACCCATGTGGGAGACCGGGAAGAAGCTCCTGGCTCCTGGCTTTGGGTCGGCACAGCTCCAGCTGTCGCGGCCAATTGGGGAGTGAACCAGTGGATGGAAGATCTCTCTCTCTCTCTCTGCTTCTCTTCTCTCTGTGTAACTCTTTCAAGTAAATAAATAAATTTTTTAAAAAAATACTGATTTTTATTTGAAAGGCAGAGAGACACACAGACACAGAGAGAAATCTCCCATTCTCTAGTTCACTTCCCAAATACCTACTACAGCTAAAGCCAGAAACTCAGTCTGAGTCTCACACACGGGTAGCAGGGGACCATCCGCCTGGGCCTACCAGGGTGTGCATGGCAGGAAGCTGGGGTTGGGAGTGGAGCCAAGACGAACCTGGACAGTGTGACAGAGGAGGAGGGCATCCCAAATGGTATTTAAAAAAAAAAAGCTTTTTAATTTATCGGAGCAGTAGAGTTACAGACAGAGAGGGAGCGATAAAGAGAAAGGTCTTCCATCTATTGGTTCACTCCCCAAATGGCCCTGACAGCCAGAGCTGAGCCAATCAGAGCCAGGAGCTTCTTCCAGGTCCCACAGGGTACAGGGGCCAAGCAGCTGAGCCATCTTCTACTGCTTTCCCAGGCCATACCAGGGAGCTGGATTGGAAGAGGAGCAGCCGGGACTTGAACCGGTGCCCACATGGGATGCTGGTGCCGCAGGCAGAGGCTTAGCCTACCAGCCACAGTGCTGGCCCCCTAAGTGGCATCTTAACAGCTGCATCAAACACCTACCCTGTAGACTGTCTGTTTTTGAGGTTTTATTTATTTATTTGAAAGGTAGAATTACAGAGAGATCTTCCACCTGCTGGTTCACTCCCCAGACAGCCACAAGGTCGGGGCTGGGTCGACCAAACCCAGGAGCCCAGAGTTTCTTCCCAGTCTCCCACATGGATGCAGGAGCCCAAGCACCTGAGCCATCCTCTTCTGCTCTCCCAGGAGTACTAGCAAGGAGCTGGATCAGAAGTGGAGCAACCAGAACCCAAACTGGTGCCCATATGGGATGCTGGCAATGCAGCTGGTGGCTGAACCTGCTGTGACATGGCACCGGCCATTTTAATGTGTGGGATGTTTGAGGAGAGAATGTGAACTCTTGGTCCCACCCTCATTTATGGAAAAATGTGAGGAAAGAAAACAGGATTCTGTATTCAGTTTCCCTCAAGGGAAGGAAATAAGAATGCTGTGTGTTTATTAAAATCACTAATTCTAAATTATCAAAATCTACTTTTATATCCTTAAATTTTATTTCTTCAAATTACAGCAACAGACACCAGTGAGAAATGTATTCAATGATAGCAACCTAAAGAGCAAAGGAGCCTGTACATTTCCCAAATGATGTACAACAGAATGTTGTCAAACACTGTCAATCACCATAGCACCCTAACGACAGTCCCAAATATTTTATTTCACTGCTGACACTCAAAAAGAACTGTTAAAAAAAAAAAATCAAGTTCTTAATTCTTGACACGCCAAAGAAAACCTTCTTGTGCCAATTCCTTAAAAACACAAGAAATTATTTTGCTTCCATCAGCTGGTTCACTCCCTAAATGGCTGCAATGGCCGAAGCTGCGCCGATCCGAAGCCAGGAGCCAGGAGCTTCTTCTGGGTCTCCCACGTGGGCACAGGGGCCTAAGGACTTGGGTCATCTTCTACTGCTTTCCCAGGCCATAGCAGAGAGCTGGATCAGAAGTGGAGCAGCCGGGATTTGAACCGGCACCCACTGCACCACAAAGCCGGCCCCTAAGAAGTTATTTTCATATCCTTCTCAAAACAGAACCGAGATGAGTGCTGAATACAACAGCCAGTGGGAATGCACAAAGCTTACTAGCTCAGTGGGTCTTAAATGTGCTCCATGGGGTTGGTGCTGTGAGGCAGCAGGTTAAGCAGGTTTCAATCTTGCCTGCTTTGTTTCCAGTCCAGCTTCCTACTAATATGCTGTGGAGAGCAGTGGATGATGGCCCAGTGCCTGCCTGGGCCCCTACAACCCGTGTCAAAGACCCGGATGGAGTTCCTGCTTCCTGCAGCCATGTGGGGAGCGACCCAGCAGATGACACTCTTGACACTCTGCCCTTCCATGGACCCCTGGGTATTACTGAGATCCAGCATGTCTTCCTAACAATACTGAGACAGTTTTATCTTCTGCACTGTACTGACACACCAACGGTGCAAAGGCAATGGTGGAAAAACCACCAGTGCCTTAGTACAAACCAAGTGCTGGTGGTCAGTGGTCCTCACTGCTTCAGTGGTCCTCACTGCTTCAGTCACACAGACTAAAAACAACACTGCAGCCAGTCTCACTCAAGAATGTCCTTGAAGGAAGGAGAAATTTCCTATTAAAAATTTCATCCTTAGTATTCCATAAGACAAAATGGGAAGCATGTATAGACTATTTCTGCTGCATACCAATGGGGTGCCATGTTAACAGAGCAAGGAAAACTCAGGTACGGCTTCAGATCCCACTAACCTTTATAAAACCACTTGCTGGGGCAGGTGTTTTGGGGGTCCCAAAATGTCCCACGCTGGAGTAGTTGGGTGTGGGCACCTGCCTCCAGCTTCATCTCCCTCCAGACCCCAAGAGGCAGCAGCGATGGCTCAAGTAGGTGGGTCCCTGCTACCTGGTGGGAGACGTGTGTAGAGTTCCAGGCTCCTGGCTTTGGCCTGGCCCAGCCTTGCTGTTGGGCACATTTGGCGAGTAAACTGGCAGATGGAAGCTCTATCTATCTCTGCCTGGGAGCTTCCTCTCTACCTGTATCTATTTCTCTGGCTCTCAAAAACAACAATGGGGAGCCAGCGCTGTGGCATAACAGGCTAAGCCTCCGCCTGCGGTGCTGGCATCCCATCTGGGCGCTGGTTCATGTCCCGGCTGCTCCTTGTTGGACCCAGCTCTCTCCTGTGGCCTAGGAAAGCGGTGGAAGACGTCCCAAGTGCTTGGGCTCCTGCACCTGCGTGGGAAAGCCAGAAGAAGCTCCTGGCTCCGGATTGGCATTGCAGCCATCTGATGAGTGAACCAGCAGATAGAAGACCTCTGAGCTCTCCGTCTCTCCCTCTCTGTGTCTGTAACTCTGCCTCTCACATAAAATCTTAAAAAAAAGTCATTTATACCAGATTAAAAAAAAAATAACACCACAAATAAGTAACAAAAAACCTAACACTTGCTGAAGTACTGAAGAATATCCAGTTAGCTGAAAAGACTAAAACACTCTTCATCTTCGCAATCACACATCTGTGCAAGGCTGAATTTTGTTCCTACACTACGACCAAAACAATGTCTCATTATACACTGAATGCAGAAGCAAATGTAACAATCTGTCTTCTGTTAAGCCAGATATTAAAGTAACCTACCAAGAAATCCACAGTACCTTACTTTTTGTGTTGGAAAATTGTTTCATAAAAATGTTTACAAGGGCTATTTTTTGTTTTAATTTCTAATACAGTAAATATTTTAGCTCTAACCCACATCAATAAAAGCTCTTTGTGGTGCTCAATATTAAAAAGGACAAGGGGTTCCAGAGACCAAGTTTGAGAACTGCTGACAGAGTTGAGAAAAGTGTCACCTGGAGAGCCCTGCTCGGGCTACAGCAGCAGGACCTACAGAGTATGTAATGCATCCTACCCAACAAGAAACACTTTGGAATTGTATTGGCTACAGTTTTCTTCCCCAGCACTGCAATGTACAGCCAACTGAATTAAGAAGAAGTGATGTCCCTGGGGCTGGGGCTGTGGCACCACATCACCGGCCCCCAAATAAATCTTTAAAAATAGGGGCCAGCCCTGGGGAATAAAGGGTTAAGGCACCAACTTCAACACCAGCAGCCCATATGGGCACCAGTTCAAGTCCTGGCTGCTCCACTTCCAATCCAGCTCCCTGCAAATGTGCCTGGGAAAACAACAGAGGCTGGCCCAAGACCTTGGGTCCCTGCACCCATGTGGGAGACCTGGATAAAGCTCTTGGCTCCTGGCTTCGGCCTGGCCCAGCCCTGGCCATTGTGGCCAGTTAGGGGGTGAACCGGTGAATGGAAGATCTCTGCCCCTCTCTCTTTTTGTATTTTCCCCTCTCTGTAATTCCAACTTTCAAATAAGCAAATAAATATTTAAGGCCGGCACCACGGCTCACTAGGCTAATACTCTGCCTTGCGGTGCCGGCACACCGGGTTCTAGTCCCGGTCGGGGCGCCGGATTCTGTCCCGGTTGCCCCTCTTCCAGGCCAGCTCTCTGCTGTGGCCAGGGAGTGCAGTGCAGGATGGCCCAAGTCCTTGGGCCCTGCACCCCATAGGAGACCAGGAAAAGCACCTGGCTCCTGCCATCGGATTAGCGCGGTGCACTGGCCGCAGCGCGCCAGATGCGGCAGCCATTGTAGGGTGAACCAACGGCAAAGGAAGACCTTTCTCTCTGTCTCTCTCACTGTCCACTCTGCCTGTCGAAAAAAATAAAAATAAAAATAAAAATAAAAATAAAAAAAAAAAAAAAAAAAAAAAAAAAGAGGTGTCGTCAGTCAGGTCCAGAAATGGCATTTTGCCAACTCCCCCAAGGCCCCTGGCTGAGCCTCCCCCCCCACGCCCTCTGTCACCAAGTGAGCAATGCTACCTTAGTTTTTGGCTACCAGCTCCTTGCTGCTTTCCTCTTACGCTTTGAGCATTCGCGTGCGCTTCCCTAGACATTATTTGCTTTTGCCCATTCAAAAGAAAAAGTGTCTCTCTTAGCCCACAAGTTTCTCCAGCACCCCTTCTGCTTCTTTCTAATCTACTTACCAAGGAACCCAAGCTGTCTGCCTCACAGTGTTTCCAAGGTTTGGGTTTTACTGATTATATAAGAGAATATTTCCAACATTTCTGAATCGTGGAATTCAAAGTTTAATCTGGTGCAAACATTTTTGGAATGCATGCATATACAGGATCTCCTATATTTAAGGGAAATACATATTATGACAATATGATGCACGGACTGTGAAATGTCTGCACCAAAATGGAGCGATCTTTTTAATTCCATCTTTCCATGAACTTCCTGCAGTGCCCTGTGTCCCTGGTTCCTGTTTGGGGTGTTTCCCGGAAGCAGACAGACTCAGAGACTGCGTGAGCCTCAGGCTGCACGCGCCTTTCCCAGGACACAGAGGCAATGACTGGCAAGGCGACAGGGGCTCAAAATTCCTGCTTTTCTTCCTGCGACCTTAGGAGCCACTGATGCGTACTACATGTTTATTCAGTCTGGGGACTGCACAATGGTGAAACTTTAACCCTACCATTTCTTTTTCATTTAGTAGAATACATTTATAACCCATCTTGCCCCTCATTTACTATTTGGTCACCCACTGGTTCAGTTTACATGGAAAAGGCTGGGTAAATCCCTGATTCTTTAACCAGTTTTCAGGATAATGGTTCCCTGCCATCCCTTGAAATGACTCTGTGTGTGTGTGTGTGTGTGTGTGTGTGTGTGAGAGAGAGAGAGAGAGAGCAAGCTATCTTCTAGTTCACTGCCCAAATGTCTGTAAAAGCAGCCAGGATTTGGCCAGGCCAACCAGGAGCTAGGAATCCAATCCAGGTCTCCCAAGAAGGTGGCAGGGATCCAACCCATCACCTGCTGACCTGCAGGGTCTGCACTACCAGGAAGCTGGCATCAGGAACCGGAGCTGGGGATTGAATCCAGGCACTCCAATGTGGCAGGTGCCTTAACTATTAGGCCACTGCCTACCCTCCAATTGTTTCTTAGAGATTTACTCATTTGAAAGGCACAGTGACACAAGGGGAGATACGCGGAGAGAAACAGAGAGAGCATGCACACATGGTATCGTCCACCTTCTGGTTCATCCCCTAAATGGTTACAACAGATAAGTCCGGGTCAGGCAGAAGCCAGGAGCCAGGAACTCCATCCTGAGCCACCCATATGCGTGGTAGGGGCCCAAGTACTGCTGCCTTCTCAAGTCCAGTAGCAGAAGTTAGACTGGAAGAAAAACAGCCAGGAATCAAAGCTGCACTCCGATAAGGGATGCTGGCGACACAAGAGGAAGCTTTGCCCACTAAACCACAATGCTAGCCTCTGCTTTAATTTACTCAAAAGGCAGAGAGAGACAGAGGGAGAGAGATGTCTCCTTTGCTGGTTTACTACCAAACGCTCCACAGCGGGCGGCCAGACTGAGCAAGGCTGAAGCTGAGAGCTAGGAACGTGACCCAAGTCTCCCGTGTAGTAGGCAGCAGCCCAACCACCCGAGCTGCTTTACTGAGAGATAGAGAAAGGAATCAAACCCAGTCCCTCCTCTAATGGACCCTGACATCTTAACTTCTAGAGCAAACAACTGCTCCTCAATTATTTTTATTATTACTTTTAAAATATCATTAAAACCTTATGGTCTAAACTTACTTGACTGCCTACTTTGATAATTTTCAAACAACACGTTCTGGCTAATGAGGAACCTATTTAACTGTGTTACCCTGAGTGCTAACTTTACACTTGCAAAGGCCCATCTCCATAAGCAAAGGCATTTCAATTACGAAAAAGGCTAATCACTAATTCTTTTTTTTAAAGATTTACTTATTTATTTGAAAGTTAAAGTTACACCGAGAGAGAAGCAGAGGCAGAGAGAGAAGTCTTCCATTGCAGGGTCATTCTACAAATGGCCACAATGGCCACAGCCTGGCCAATCCGAAGCCAGGAGCTTCTTCTGGGTCTCCCACATGGGTACAGGGGCCCAAGGACTTGGGCCATCTTCTACTGCTTCCTCAGGGCACAGCAGAGAGCTGGATTGGAAGTGGAGCAGCCAGGACTCGAACTGGAGCCCATGTGGGATGCCGGCGCTGCACGTGGAGGCCTTACCGGCTTTGCGACAGCGCCAGCCCAATTTTTTTTTTCTTTTCCACTAATTCTTAAATACATGATAGATTCAGAATAGATTAAAAACTATTATATGAGGGCCGGTTCAAGTTCTGGCTGCTCTACTTCTGATTCAGCTCTCTGCTATGGCCTGGGAAAGCAGCGGAAGATGGCCCAAGTCCTTGGGCCCCTGCACCCAGCATGGGAGACCTGGAAGAAGCTCCTGGCTCCTGGCTTTGGATCAGCCCAGCTCTGGCCATTGCGGCCAGTTGTGGAGTAACCAGCAGATGGAAGTATAGTTTTCAGAATAAAACTAAGCGGCATTAGCCAGCTCATAAAGCATGTCATGACTTGATCTCTTCACCCTCATCTCCCACCACGCTATCAGTTAGTCTCTGATCTTTTTGGGTAGTATAAAGGTTTTGATAAAGTTGTATCTCAGACCAATGAGATGTTTAAATAGTTATCTATAAAAATTTAGACAGCTCACATCACAACTACTGTAGAAGAATCTGACACAGTCAACTGTGGCATTAAAAAAGAAAAAGAGTCACTGAAAGTAATCACTCTAACTTTAAAAATCCAGAGATAAATAGTTCCTTACAAACAACAGGCACATTCTCTCCCTCCCATCCCCACCAAGGAAACCTGTTATTTAATGAGTACAAATTTCACAAGGACAACTTTAGGAATACAGTGATTCTTTTCACCATACCTCCCCACCCACTCTTCTACCCCTCCTCCTCCTCCCTCTCCCCTTCCCAGTCTTATTCTCCATTAAGATTCATTTTCTTTTCTTTTTTTTATTTTTTATTTTTTTTTTATTTTTTTTATTTTTTTGACAGGCAGAGTGGACAGTGAGAGAGAGAGACAGAGAGAAAGGTCTTCCTTTGCCGTTGGTTCACCCTCCAATGGCCGGCGCGGCCGGCGCGCTGCGGCCGGCGCACCGCGCTGATCCGATGGCAGGAGCCAGGATCCAGGTGCTTTTCCTGGTCTCCCATGGGGTGCAGGGCCCAAGCACCTGGGCCATCCTCCACTGCACTCCCTGGCCACAGCAGAGGGCTGGCCTGGAAGAGGGGCAACCGGGACAGAATCCGGCGCCCCGACCGGGACTAGAACCCGGTGTGCCGGCGCCGCTAGGCGGAGGATTAGCCTAGTGAGCCGCGGCGCCGGCCTAAGATTCATTTTCAATTAACTTTATACACAGAAGACCACCTCTATACTAAGTAAAGATTTCAACAATTTGCACACGAACACACAAAAACTGCTTGAGAACAAGTTTTCCAGTTAATTCTCATAACACAACTCTTTGAGGACAGAGGTCCTGCATGGGAAGTTAGTGCACAGTGACTCCTGTTGTTAATTTAATAATTAGCACTTTTATGTATGATGTCAGTGATCACCCGGGGCTCTTGACGTGAGCTGTCTAGGCTATGGAAGCCTCTGAATCCACAAACTTCATCAGTATTTAGACAGGGCCACAGGCAAAGTGGAAGTTCTCTCCTCCCTTCAGAGGAAAGTACCTCCTTCTTCGATGGCCACTTCCTTCCACCGGGGTCTCTCTCAGAGATCCTTCATGTAGGACTTCTTTTTGCCACAGTGTCTTGGCTTTCCATGAATAGGCACATTCTATAGGCAAACTATATCTACCTGTTTTTAAGCAATGGAGATTAGAAGAAAATAAGAACATTTTATTATCAATTTGCAGTTTCTAAAATGGAGCATTTTTCATATTCCCAGTGAAAATAATTATGTAAATAAAATCTTGTTTTCATAAAAATGAGATATGAGTAAAACCTTCCCAAAAAGATAATATCCAGCAGCAGTGCAATTATCCTAAACATTTAGAAGTATAACAACAGATGTAATACACCCGTGCCCCTCATTCTCACTAAGAAGTACATCCCAAACCTCCACAGCCACTTCTCACTGTTTCTCAGCCTGGGGTCCTAGGACAGGGTCTCAGTGCTTCCTGAGCTCCCAATCAGAACTTTCAAACCATGTACCTTCTCTTCTATTACGAAGAATGATACTGGTATATTCTGGATCATCTGGCAGACCACCTTAAAGTCATCGCGTCTAGCCGGCGCCGCGGCTCACTAGGCTAATCCTCCACCTAGCGGCGCCGGCACACCGGGTTCTAGTCCCGGTCGGGGCGCCGGATTCTGTCCCGGTTGCCCCTCTTCCAGGCCAGCTCTCTGCTGTGGCCAGGGAGTGCAGTGGAGGATGGCCCAGGTGCTTGGGCCCTGCACCCCATAGGAGACCAGGAAAAGCACCTGGCTCCTGGCTCCTGCCATCGGATCAGCGTGGTGCGCCGGCCGCAGCGCGCCGGCCGCGGCGGCCATTGGAGGGTGAACCAACGGCAAAGGAAGACCTTTCTCTCTGTCTCTCTCTCTCACTGTCCACTCTGCCTGTCAAAAAAATAATAAAAAAAAAAAAAAAAAAAAAAGAAAAGAAAAGAAAAAAGTCATCGCGTCTTGATTTTGGTGCCCAGGTGCCTGTGCAACAGTGCACCAGGGCCAGGTAGTTACATTTTAATATGAGGGCTAACGCAAAAGGAGCAGAGGTGAACTTAATAAGTAGAAGAGGCATTTCTACAAATGAAGGCCAAATTATGTTACAGTAGTTTCTGGGTGTCCTGAGTACAGAAAAACGTGAGAGAACAGCAGCATCATGAGGCACCCAGCAGTCCTGGCAAGCTGAATTCAAGAACTCACAGTGACTACTGGGGATGGGGTTTCTTTCTGGGGGAATAAGATTCTGGAGCTAGTGCCGACGGCTGCACAGCACTGTGAAGGCGCTGGAAGCCACCTGGCCCACACACTTCCAGACGCACAGTGCATTTTACCTCACTATAAACAAAGAACAGGACGTGTGGTGGCCCTCAGTACTGCAGACAAGGACCTTGCTCATCTGAAGGTACTTGGCTCGTAGCTGTCTTAAATCTACAAATCAGTTCACAGCTGAACAAGAGGAAGAACGCTACAGAATTTACACCTGATTTTTATCTGTTAGTATGTGTTTTATGAAAACCAGTATCATTTAAACCAATTCTAGGAGTCTGTCAGACACCATCTGCCCTTTTAAAAGGGGGCTATATATTAAGAAAGTGAGAAAAACAGGAATGAAATACTCATAAACATTATCCAAATCCTTTTTCTCCAAAGCCTTAGTAACAAAAGTGGGAAATGAATGCAAATTATATCTTCTTTATAAATTACCCCAAGACCTTTGAAGATTCTCTTGTAACCACAGATAACATTTCTTTCTTTCTCTTTTTTTTTTTTTTTTTGACAGGCAGAGTTAAGACAGTGAGAGAGAGAGACAGAGAGAAAGGTCTTCCTTCCGTTGATTCACCCCCCAAATGGTCGCTATAACCAGCATGCTGAGCCGATCCGAAGCCAGGAGCCAGGTGCTTCCTCCTGGTCTCCCATGCGGGTGCAGAGCCCAAGCACTTGGGCCATCCTCCACTGCCTTCCCGGGCCACAGTAGAGAGCTGGACTGGAAGAGGAGCAACTAGGACAGAATCTGGCACCCTGACCAGGACTAGAACCCGGGGTGCCGGTGCTGCAAGCGGAGGATTAGCCTAGTGAGTCATGGTGCCGGCCTACATATAATGTTTCTGCTTGCAAAAACTGAGTATCCATTTGAATATAATACCTGCATAACAAATATACACTGATTTCAGAAAAGAGGAACAAAAACACCAAGAATCAAGTACTGATTTCCTGCTTGATCTTCTAAAATTAAACAAAGTTACTAGTCAATAACTTATAGTGACTTCAGTGAGCAGTGTGGTAATTAATAAATTCAAAAAGCAGAATTACAGGGGCTGGCACTGTGGCACAGCAGGTTAAACTGCTGTCTGCAGCGCTGGCATCTCATATGGGCACCGGTTCGAGTCCTGGCTGCTCCTCTTCTGATCCAGCTCCTTGCTAATGGCCTGGGAAAGCAGTGGAGAACGGCCCAAGTGCTTGGAGAGTACATCCACAAGGGAGACCTAGAAGAAGCTCCTGGCTCCTGGCTTTGGCCTGGCCCAGCCCTGGCCATTGTGGCCATTTGGGGAATGGAACAGGCAGATGGAAGACCTCTCTCTCTAATTCTGACTTATAAATAAATATATTTTTTTTAAATCTCTCCCCATTTGATTCAATAGAGTTGAGTTAAATCTCTATTACAATAGTCTCCTTGGGAAAAAAAAAATAAACCTCTTTCCTGTGCTACAGACTGGCTAGCTGTCACAGACAGGGACACTGCAGGACAGGAGCAGTAGTGGGGACAGAGGAGAGCAGGTAGATGCTTCAGAACCTCAAGGACTTACTACAACAAGCACTGTCTGAAAACTCTAGCACACTTAGCTTCTGTGCCGTCCACCAGCAAATACCGAAGTCTCTCCTCTCACGCACTGAGCACTACGAGCTCTACTCTCCTTGGTAGCAGAGGCATCAGAAGCACTTCCGCCTGAGACAGCACGTCAACATGTTCGAAAAGGCAAACCCAGGGGCTGGCGCTCAGGCTGCAGCCTGGGACACAGGCCTCCCCCAACAGCGCTGCTGCCATCCCAGCACCTGTACTGCCAGTTCCGCTTCCTTTCTCACTCTCTTTTTTAAATACTTATTTATGTATTTGAAATGCAGAGAAAGAGAGAGAAATTGAGATCAGGAGGTTTACCCCCAAATGGCGATCCGAAGTCAGGAGCTTCTTCTGGGTCTCCCCCGGAGGTTCAGGAACCCAAGCACTTGGGCCATCCTCTACTGCTTTCCCAGGTGCATTATTAGCCGGGAGCTGAATCGGAAGTGAAGCAGCCAGGACTCGAAGTGGTGCACATACGGGATGTCGGCGTTACAGGTGGTGGCTTTACACGCCATACCACAACACTGGCCCCCAATTTAGCTTCCTTTCTAATGCATCCTGGGAGGCAGCAGATGATGATGGCTCAAGCACTTAGGCCCCTGACTGGTTGGGGGGGGCTCCAACAGAAAAGGAAACAAAGTTGCTAAGCCTTGGCTCCACTAGGCCATAAGCCTTTGCTCGAGTTTGCCGCACTTCCGCATCCCAGTGACTCAGCGTTTCCAACAATCCAAGATGGCCCCCGGGGGCAGTACCTAGCCTGACTGGAGACTTCCGTATTCGTGCACGGTATGTGTCCTCGGCTGTGATTGGCCCTTGAGGGCGTGCCCGCCTCGTGTCCTGCCTTACCTTTCAGCTGATTGGCTGGGTTCCCTTGTGCCCTGGACAGCCCCCTTTCTGTGTCTATAAAAGCTCTTCCCCTCCCAATAAAGTCGAGAACCCGCTGCCCCCTGGGCGTTGACTGATCTCACGGCTCTGGTGTGGTTCCTCTGCCACTCATCATCCCGCCCAGGCTGGCCCTGAGGAGCTCTATCGGACCTGCTGCCCCTTGACGAGCAGCACCTGACAGCCACATGGGAGACCAGGATGGAGCCCCGCTCCTGGCTTTGGCCTGGCTCAACCTTGGCTGTTGCAAGCATCTGGGGAGTGATCCAGCAGAAAGAAGATCTCTCTGCCTTGCAAGTAAAGGAAAATTAAAAACAAACAATAAAAAGCAAATAATTTATAATGACTGAATTCAAGTGTGTCTTGGAAATACATCCCAAAAACCCAAATAAGAGTTATCAGTTTCGGGGCTGGCACTGTGGTGTAGCAGATAAAGCTGCCGCCTGTAGTGCCAGCATCCCATATGGGTGCTGATTCAAGACCTAGCTGCTCCTCTTCCAATCCAGCTCTCCGCTGTGGCCTGGGAAAGCAGTAGAAGATGGCCCAAGGCCTTGGGTCCCAGCACCCACGTGGGAGACCCAGAAGAAGCTCCTGGCTCTGGATCAGCGCAGCTCCGGCCGTTGTGGCCAACTGGGAAATGAACCAGCAGATGAAGACCTCTCTCTCTCTCCGTCTCCTCTCTCTGTGTAACTCTGACTTTGAAGTAAATAAATAAATCTTTAAAAAAAGAAAAAAAAAAAAAAACACTTCCTTTCCGCTGTAGGCCTGAGTGGTTGCCGTCGAAATGGGCAAGTTCATGAAACCCGGGAAAGTGGTGCTGGTCCTGGCCGGACGCTACTCGGGACGCAAAGCCGTCATCGTGAAGAACATTGACGATGGCACCTCGGACCGCCCCTACAGCCACGCTCTGGTGGCCGGAATTGACCGCTACCCCCGGAAAGTGACAGCCGCCATGGGCAAGAAGAAAATCGCCAAGCGGTCGAAGATCAAGTCTTTTGTGAAAGTTTATAACTACAATCACCTCATGCCCACCAGGTACTTTGTGGATATTCCTTTGGACAAAACCGTTGTCAACAAGGATGTCTTCAGGGACCCCGCTCTTAAACGCAAGGCCCGACGAGAGGCTAAGGTCAAGTTTGAAGAGAGGTACAAGACCGGCAAGAACAAGTGGTTCTTTCAGAAGCTGCGGTTTTAGATATGTTTTGGTTCTACTCATTAAAAAGTTTATAAAAAAAAAAAAAAAAAAGAAAGAAAAAAACAGACTGACCAATTTATTCATTCAACCAATAGGTATTTGTATCTGTTCTACGGCAGTCATTTATAATCTACCAATGATTATATAAATTACCCATAGTACTCTAGGTATTGTGGAAAACTCCAGAAAATTGGTAGTTGTGAAAAAACTTGAGACCTTATCATGCTAGGTTTTAAAAAAAGAGTGCTGTTTTGTTTTTAAAAATAGAATGATTGATTTTACTTGAAAGAGTTACAGAGAGAAGTGGAGATAGAGAGAGGTCTTCCATCCATTGGTTCACTCCCCAGTTGGCTGCAACAGCTGGAGCTGCACCAATCCGAAGCCAGGAACCAGGAGCTTCTTCTGGGTCTCCCATGTGGGTGCAGGGGATCTTTAAAATATTATATATATATATATATATGAATAAAAGAAATTCCAATTTTGGAACTGCCAAGTTTAACAAAGTAAAGGTATTTTTACCCCTAAACTAAAGAACTTCTAACAGTCTTCAGTATGCTAATGTACACCATGAATTTCTAAGAGAGGGACACAACATGTTGCTTCCAAAGAAACAGTAAAATATGGACCATGAGTCTAAGAATTTAATGGCTTTTGGATCTTTCAATGTATACAGCAGAGTCATATCATTAGAAAACTTTAGATTTGGATTTGAATTCCTACTCTATCCCTTACTGTGTTGAAACTGGGTGCCTCAGGTTTTCCTAACTTATAAAATTAAAGTGATAGTATAGGGACGGCGTTGTGGCACAACAGATTAAGTGGTCACCTGCAACACCGGCATCCCATAGGGGCACAGGTTCACATCCCAGCTGCTCTACTTCCAATCCAGCTCCCTGCTAATGCACCTGGGAAAGTAGTGAAAGATGGCCCAAGTGCTTGGTCCAGCTATTTGGGAAGTGAACCAGCGGAGGGACTCTTTCAAACAAACACACAAATAAATAAATCTAAAAAGAAAAATAGCACATACCTCATTGTGCTATCTGAAGGCTGAAATTAGATGGTGTGTGTAAAAGCATGTAGCAGAATGCCTGATGTTGTGGTAAGAGCTCAAGTGAACTGGCGTTATTCACAATCAGTCCAAACAGCGACTGAGAGCAAAACTGCTAGGGAAAAAGGTCTACTCCACAGACTGGACAACGCATCTACTGAAAATGTGGACTGAGTCCCGGGGATGTGCGGAAATGAGAGCAAGCTGCCCCATACCCCTCAAGGGGGCTGGCTCTGCACGGGCAGGAGAGGCCCTGACACCACCTGACACATGTGATATGATTTTACTTCTAGCAAAACTTATAAAGTGCTGTTAAAAGTTATTTTTGTCCTATCACTGTTAAATAGATTAAATTTAGATCTTGCTGTGACAGACATGGAGTTACTTCCATATTGCAGTGCTGGGTTCAAGTCCCAGCTACTCCACTTCCAATCGAGCTTTCTGCTATTATCTGCACCCTGGGAAGCAGCAGATAGCTCAAGCAGTTGGGGCCCTGCTACCCACATGAGACCTGAACAGAATTCCAGGCTTTTGGGTACTGTGTGGCCCAGCCCTGGCTGCTGGGGGCATTTGGGGAGTAAGCCAGTGGATGGAAGTTCTCTCCCTTTCAAATACAATGAAACAGAACAGAACTAAACAAAAAACTTTACGTCTTGTTTAAAAAACCCAATGCTCCTGGGCTGGTGTGTGGCACAATGGGTTGAGCTGGGGCCTGGAACGCTGGCATCCTGTTTGAGCACCGGTTCAAGTCCTGGCTGCTCCCCTTCTGTCCAGCTCCCTGCTAATGGACCTGGGAAAGAACTAGAGAACAGCCCGAGTGCTTGGCTCCTGCCAATCATGTGGGAAACCCAGATGCAGTTCCAGGCTCCTGGCGTTAGCCTGGCCCAGCCGTGACCACTGCAGCCATTTCGGGAGTAAACCAGCAAATGGAAGATCTTATAATATCTGCCTCTCCCTCCCTCTCCTCTCTGTAACTCTGCTTTCAAATAAATGAAGAAATCTTAAAAAAAAAAAAACAAAAAAACAAAAAAAAAAACTCCTTCCACTAAACCATATGAGCACTGTCTAAAAACATCAATTTCTCTCAAATTCCTATATATGAAAAAGATACAAAAGGCCAAGCTATTCAGTGAAAACAAATATATACACCAAGTATGTGAGTTAAGACTATTGGGGGGGGCACTGTGGTGTAGCGGGTAAAGCCATCACCTTCAGTGGTTTTATGGGCGCCAGTTTGAGTCCTGGTTGACCCACTTCCTATCCAGCTCTCCATTATGGCCTGGGAAAGCAGTGGAAGATGGCCTAAGTCCTTGGGCCCCCTGCACCCATGTGGGAGACCTAGAAGTTCTGGCTCTTGGTTTCAGACAGACCCAGCTCCTGCCATTGCAGCCACTGGGGAGTGAACCAGCAGATGGAAGACCTCTCTCTAGCCTCTCCTCTCTGTAACTGTGCCTCTAAAAAAAAAAAAAAAAAACTGGAGGAAAAAAATACTATTACAGGGGATTGTGCTGTGGCATAGCAGGTAAACCCGTCACCTGCAATGCTTGGATCCTGTATGGGCACTGGTTCATGTCCCAGCTGCTCTACTTCAATCCATCTCCCTACTAATGGCCTGGGAAAAGCAGAGGAAGAGGGCCCAAGTGTTTGGGCCCCTGTCACCCACATGGGAGACCTGTCTGTAACTAAGGGCTGAAACTCTAGTTTAAGAAACTTCAGGTCCAGAAACCAAAATTCAAGTTGGCTTTGGGCCAATGACACTTCTGCACCAGGCTGAATTAAAACACAAGACCTCCCTGGAAGAGGGCACTTCCAGTCTAGGTTACATAAGGTCTATCTGACAGATACACCTCTATCCTACTTTAGCTCATGATCTAAACTAGACAACAGACCTGAGTATAAATGTTGTAGTAATCAAAGTATTAAGAAGGCGAAACACCATGAATTAAGAACAGGCAGATTTGAATAAATAAAACTTCCAGGGCTGAAGCTGTGGCTTAATGCGTAAAGCCACCACCTGCAGTGCCAGTATCCTATATGAACACTGGTTTGAGTCCCAACTGCTCCACTTCCAATCCAGCTCCCTGCTAATGTGCCTGGGAAAGCAGTAGAAGATGGCTCAAGTGCTTGGGTCCCAGCACCCATATGGGAGACCTGGAAGAAGCTCCTGGCTTCAGATAGGTCCCGCTCTAGCCATTGAGGCCACTTGGGGAGTGAACCAGCAGATAAAAGATTCTCTCTGTCTCTCTCTGTGTTACTCTTTCAAATAAATAAAATCTTAAAAAAAAAAAAAGGGCAAGGACCATGTCTATTTTGTTCTCTGCTTTATCTTCCATAGAAGTGAAATACACAATTAAACTACTTTCTTATCCAAACTTATTCTTGTCTAAATCCTCTTCAACTATATTTACTTGTACACTGTCCTTCATTGCACTAACTACACAACAAAATTAGGATTTTAGTGGTTGGAAAAAGAAAAATGCTTACATTGTTTCTTTAAAAAAAAAAAAAAAAAGGCTGTATACAGCTAGCTACTGTCCACAAATAAAGTTTCTCATCTAGCTTAAAAACTATCACACTAATCCTGCTTCATTAATCTGATAACAATATTATTTTGGTTATCATAGGCATGTAGTAAATTACTGTATCCATAAATAAAACATTCTAAATATTTAGCTGTGGGTAAAAAAAACTGTAGATCTGGTACAGAAATGTTAACTGGCTTAGAAATGCTTTCTTAATATACCCCATTAAAAAAGAAATAAACATGAAGCTACTGTTTGCTGTCTCTGTTTAAAAGCAAGGGTCAGAGCAACACTTAAGTGTTAAACAAACTTGTATATGTAACCGGGAACTAATGATTTACACAGCTTTGAAACCTAAATTAGAGGAATTCCAAACTGTAACACATCATCTATTAAACCACAGCGACAACAATAACGTTGTAAAAGCCAGCAAAACGAGGAGAAAGATGTCAAGTGTTCCCTAAAACCTCAGAGGACACACACCTACAATCCTGGCAGTACGCTACACCGTGTACCACTGGCCAATTAATACTTTCTTGCCTTATGCAAAGAAACACAATCTAGATCCTCTCACAGAGGTCAATGTGAATATTAAACACAGGACCCCCAACTTCCCTTGAATGCACCCATTTTGTATGTTTTCTTTATACCGGTATCTCACAGATACAATGGACAGCTTTTAGTTTCTGAGAATAGCTGCTAGCACATTAAGGCTGAGCATCTCCTCTGGTCTTCCTAACAAAAAGGAAGAATGGACTCAGGAATTCAGCAAAGTGGTTGAGATAACACTTGGGCCTTCGCCGGAGTTCAAGTCCCAGCTCCACTCCTGTTCCAGCTTCCTGCTAATGGGCAGCACGCGAGGCAGTAGGTAATGGCCGTGTAGTTGGGTCCCTGCCCCAAGGGAGACCTGCATGGTGTTCCCAGCTCTTGGCTCTTGTGGGCACTTGGGGAATGAACCAGTGGATAACAGATCTCTGTCTCTCTGCTTTTCAAGTAATAAATACAACTTGGGGAAAAAATAATAAAAGAGACACAGGCAGAAAGGGAGAGGACAGCAACTATTTACTGGCATAAAAATTCTGAAGAAATCTTCTAAGCTTTCCTTATCTTTTTCCCATGAGAAAACCCCAAACACTACATGTACTCCTTCAGAAGACTCACAAGAAAGAAGAAATTCAAATCAGAACATTAAAGGGAAAAAAGATGAAAGCAATCACAAATACTTAATCTTAGAACCCTGAACTTTGATTCAGAGAAGCAAAGAATTCAAAGTTCCATCTTTAGCCTCTGACAAAAAAAGTAACAAAGAGTACTGAGTACACATTTCTTAAGAGGTTTTGGCATGCATGCGCCATACACTCTCCTCCTCTGGAATCCTAAAACTGTCCCTTAACAGTTCTATAAAGCATCAGTGTGCTGTTCAAGTGTGTACTACTATATGATCTGTAAAAAATGCTTTCCAGGGACTGACCAAGCCAGCAAATAAGGAAAACCAGGCAAACTGCAGAACAGAGGAGTCAGAAGAATCTTCTGTAGGAGTTTTTTTCTGGATGTCCCTGAAACAACAGTTGATGGAGGATAAAGAAAAACAAATCTGGTTTCTCGAAAGTTAAAAATGGGATTGAGAGACAAAAAAGAACAAGGACAGATAAAGCAGAATCTGTTTCAGTTACCTCAGGAAACAAGTGTTCACTGTGGTAACACTGCACGGCTGCTCCCAGTTGCTGAGAATATGACCTCTTCTCTTTTGCACTGAATGCCTACCAGTATATTAAACACAGGCCAATACCGATGCTGTGTCCAGAGCATCTTACTCTGAACCACAGTAACAGAATCTGAGGCTGCTCAGGCAAACAAACTGCAACAGAGCATCAGGGCTGCACTCACGTCTTGCACTACCCATAAGTTAGTAAGAAATAAGAGGTACATACTGCAAGCAGCCAACATTTTACCATTTACGTCATGTGAAGACTACTGAGATGAGTTTTCACTATGAAAACACAGGTTCTAACCCAACTTGATAACAGATAAACAACTGCCTACTGGACAACTCTACTCAAATGTATATGAGCAGGGCCAGCACTGTGGCGTAGCGGGTAAGCCCGCCACCTGCAGTGCCAGCATCCCATATGGGTGCCAGTTCTAGTCCTGGCTGCCCCACTTCTGATCCAGCTCTCTGCTATGGCCTAGGAAAGCTAGAAGATGGCTCAAGTTCTTGGGCCCCTGCATCCATGTGGGAGACCCAGAAGAAGCTCCTGGCTCCTGGCTTCGGACTGGCACAGCTCTGGCTGTTGTGGCCATTAAGGGAGTGAACCAGCGGATGGAAGACTTCTCTCTGCCTCTCTCTGTAACTCTGCCTTTCAAATAAATAAATAAAATCTTTTTTTAAAAAAAAGTATATAAGCAGCTTACACTCCACGTATACAAGCCTGACCCTACCCTCTTCCTCAACATCTTGTTCACTCAGCTGTCCAGAATGTGGAAGCCTGCCCCTCCCTCCACACATGCAGCTGTAGCCAAGCCCTGTGGGATAACCTGGGTAATATCAACCTCCTAGCGTCCATCTCTGCAGCTATTACTTCAGTTCAGGCCTCAGGATTTTGTTTTGTTTTTTAAGTATTTATTTACTTATTTGAAAGGCAGAGTTGCAGAGACAGAGACACCCACACTCAGAGCCAGCTTGTATCCGCTGGTTCACCCCTCAAATGGCTCCAACAGCCAGAACTGGCCAGACTGAACCGAAGAGGCTGAAACTCATCTGGGTCTCCCATGTGGGTGCAGGGACCCAAGCCCTTGGGCCATCTTCCACTGCTTCCCGAGGTGCACTAGCAGGGGGCTGCAGCAGAGGTGGAGCAGCCGGGACTCAAACGGGTGCTCAGAGTGCCACACTGGCCTCAGTTATTTCTCAGGCAAACTACTGCGTCATCTCCTTGTCTGTTTTCTACACCATCCCACCGCTTACAACAACGGGCTCCTCGTCTTCTGCTCCCTTCCCACCCTCCGTCTCATTTCTCACCTTGCCTCTCTTTAGTCCCTATACAGAAGCGACCCTGGTTTCCATTTTCCTATGGCACACTCTTTGCCTGGTGCACGCTTATTGACCTGAAGAATGGCAGGTGTTCTTGGACCTGGCTTAATCACCCACCAACTTAGGAAGCCTTTCCAGACTCTTCAAGGGAGGCCTGGCGGTCCTGTCATTCACCGATGCCATTCTATACATTACTGACATACATTCCCAGCCATTAACATCCTCATCGACACTGCGTCTTCATCATATTCACGTTGCCACTGTCCAGCAATCTGGTATACGGACAGCACAGAAAGTACACCATTATAATACCAGCTGAGGGAGGGTGTTTATCTTAGTGGTCAAAATGCTTGTGCCCTACGTGGGGGTATCTGGGTTAAATCTGGCTCTGTTTCTAATTGAAGCTAACTGTAGCTTCCTGCTAATGAAGGCAGCCATGGAAGACCAGGACTAAGTTACTGGCTCCCAGCTCTGGCCTCGGCTTGGCCCCAGGTCAGCCCTAGGCACTGCAGGCAGCTGGGGAGTTAACTAGATAATGGGAGCTCCCTGGCCCTCAAATAAACAGTAAACAAACAGAAACCGGTGAAAGGAGTGTGTACTGATCATTGCTTCTATTTCACCATATCACCAAGATGATAACACAAGCACTGTTCCCACTTTTAAATAAAAACTTATTTATTTATTTATTTATTTGAAGGCAGAGTTAAAGAGGGAGGGAGATGGCGATAGAAAGGTATCTTCCATTTGCTTTTCTCTCTCCAAATGGCTGTGCCCACTGTGGCTGGGCCAGGCCAAAACCAGGAGCCAGAAACTCCACCCAGGTCTTCCACGTGTGTGACAGGCACTCAATGCTGAGCCACCTTCCACTGCTTTCCTAGTGCCATTAGCAGGGAGCTGGACTGCAAGGTGGAAAGGCTGGGACGCAAACGAGCAGTCGTAGGGGACAGTGGTGCTGCAGGAGGCATCCTAACCCACTGCGCCACAATGCTACGCTGGCCCCCAAGTACTATTCTAAACAATATTATTTTTCAAAATAGCAAACAGATGACACACTTAGGGTACATATCAGAGACATCAGGTGGGTTTAAGACGTGACAAGATATGCTTGAAATCAGAAATGACAGAAGCTGTTTTAAAACTTACCTTTCTGAAAACCTCTAAAATACTCATTTGTTACATATTTCCTTATACTTAACACAAGAACATTACGAGAACCGCTACGTCACTCTCGCAGTGTTAGCCGATGCACTCAGATGCCTACCTTCAGCAAACCTGATCTGTGACAGAGCAGGAAGACACTCAAACAAGTGTTGAATCACCAAAAACTTACAAACTGCTCTGAGAACACCTCTATGTTAACAAAATAATCCCTAATAATTACACAGTATGCTTGCCAAAGAAGAGAAGGACTGTTCAGTAATGTGTTTACTGACCTCCACTTCACTATTCAGAATCATTAGTTAGGTCTG
The DNA here is from genome assembly GCF_051225735.1 of Oryctolagus cuniculus. NCBI lineage: Eukaryota > Metazoa > Chordata > Mammalia > Lagomorpha > Leporidae > Oryctolagus > Oryctolagus cuniculus. Next base: position 30,772,383 of record NC_142874.1, read on the forward strand.
TCCCTAACAGGAGGATCATATGAAGCAGTCTCTGGTAAAGAAATGCTTTTAAATTCCATCTTAAAAGAGACCAACTTAACCACTTTAACGCAGGATATTTTGGGGTATTTTCAAAACTGAAGTTATCATTATGAAGAACTGTAAAGTCAGTGGCACCCTAAAGCTGGAAGCTGAAGGAGCCAGGATTGCTAGTCCATCAGACCGCACGCTCAATATTCTCTCATTCACAAGCTGGTTACAAACACAGCAGAATTTTAGAAGGCTTATTTTTGCAAACTGCTTTGGGAAAGGATATACTCAAGCTTTTTTTTTAATTATTTAAATCCCTAAAACACTATCTGTAAAATTCTGATTTTCTTTCATGAGTTAACTGTTTCCTCTCGTCACTTAGGAAAAGAACAGAACAGAACATGGACTATGTTCTGTGAACAAGAAGTAGTATTAAATCAAGTATTTACACACACTGGGAGGATGCAGACCCGGCTGAGTTTTATTGGCATGCAGGAAAGCAATGCTGTGGCCCATGTTCATGTCTGCTTCTCATCTCTCTGGTTCACTCAGAAGTTCTTCCGATTCTAGAGTTAGCACTGTACAACAGGAATTTATGTGATAATAGAAATATTTTATATCGGCACTGTGCGATACACGGTAGCCACCAGACACAGGTGCTCTGCGAAATATGGTGAGATTGAAAAGCTTAATTCTCAATTTAAATGTAAACAGTGACATGTGGCTACTGCTTACCACCTTGGACAGTACAATAGGAACCTGCCAGGTCAATAAAATCCATCAAGTTATTTCCAATTCCGATCTGGTTCCTGCCACGCTGGCCTTGGGTTAGAAACATACTGAGGTCCGGCACTGTGGTGTAGTAGGTTAAGCCACAGCCTGCAGCACCAGCATCCCATATGGGGGCTGGTTCGAGACCCAGCGGCTCCACTTCTGACCCAGCTCTCTGCTATGGCCTGGGAAAGCACTGGAAGACAGCCCAAGTATTTGGGCCCCTGCACCCATGTGGGAGACCGGAAAGAAGCTCCTGGCTTCAGATCGGCCCGGCTCTGGCAGCTGTGGCCATTAGGGGAGTGAACCAGAGGATGGAAGACCTCGCTCGCTCTCTGCCTCTTCGTGACTCTGCCTTTCAAATAGATTGAATAAAAAAAGAAAAGGAAAGGAACATACTGAGTTAGCCCCGCTTCCACCCAAAAGTCAAGACGACAGATTTGAGAGCACATCACCAAAGAAGATACCAGAAGTCAGCACCCTTTTTCCTAAAGGGTCAGACGTCAGCATTCTCTTTCCCCACTCCCCAACTAACTCCATCAACCTTAACTACATTAAATTTTACAATAACTACCACCACCACGATCATCATCCAAATGTTCCAAGGACTCTTGGTCTTTTAGTCAATCAATTTCAAGAAAAACTCCAGAATGGGTGCTTTGCCTAGTGAGTGGTTCATCCATGCCCCATATTGGAGTGCCTGGGTTCAAATCCAGCTCTTGCCCCAGTTCCAGCTTCCTGCTAATGCAGTGCCTGAGAGACGGTGGTGATGGCTCAATCAGGTTCCTGTCACTCAAGGGAAACCTGAAATGCATTTCTGGCTCCTGGCTTTGGTCCAGCCCAGCCCCGGCCACTGTGGCCATTTGTTTCTGCTGGTATCTCAAGTAAGCAAAAAATTTAAAAAAGAAAAACTCCCATTTTAATTATTTCTACAATGTCCACCTTACGATGGAGTTGCTGTGGGCATCAAATGAGATCGTATAAAGTAGCAAGCAGCTAAAAATCCGATTAATGCTAGTGTGACACTGTCATTCTTTCCTCAAACACATCCTTTCTCTATTATGGCAGATGTGTGCATGCTCACATGTGTGTACACACACAAACACACATGAAGCTGTGAAGGGCAAACGGAAATGCTCAGGACTGTATTTTTGTAACTCCTATCTCTCCCCAAGATTTTGCTATGCCCCTGCGGCCACGTTCCAGCCTCACTGCACTGAGAACTCCCTGTTAGTGAGTCAGAATCAAGGTGAGGAGTAACTGTGTTCCTCAGGCGGACTGCAATGGAGGCGAAGGTAACAGGTTCACTCAAACACGAAGACAAAATCACGGTCTCACCACAAACTCCCGACGCAATAATCCGAGCTACTTTTATCTTCCCAGTTCAAAGGCAAAGCCCCTGGAAGCAGGAGACCATGTCTTCTACTTCTTTCCATGTGTCTGCACAGCAGTAACAGATCATTAGTAGATGCTTAATGGCCACTATTAAACATCATGAAGAATATAGTTCAGTATTTGAAACTTCAGTTTGCTGAGACAGGCGTTTGGTGTAGAGGTTAAGATGGCACCTGGAATGGGGGGCAGGGCGGGGAGCGTGCTAGTGCTGTGGCATAGCGGGTAAAGCCACGGCTTGCTATGCTGGCATCCCATATGGGCGCTGGTTTGTCCTGGCTGCTCCATTTCCAATCCAGCTCCCTTCTAATGCACCTAGGAAAGCAGTGGAGGATGGCCCATGTTCCTGGGCCCCTGTACCTATGTGGGAGACCCATAAGAAGCTCCTGGGGAGCCAGCAGTTGTGGCGCAGTGGGTTAATGCCCTGGCCTGAAGCGCCGGCATCCCATATGGGCACCGGTTCTATTCCTGGCTGCTCCTCTTCCAATCCAGTTCTCTGCTATGGCCTGGGATAGCCTGGGATAGGAAGATGGCCCCTGCACCCACGTGGGAGACCCAGAAGAAGCTCCTTGCTCCTGGCTTCGGATCAGTGCAGCTCTGGCCGTTGTGGCCATCTGGGGAGTGAACTAGCAGATGGAAGACCTCTCTGTCTCTACCTCTCTCTGTAACTCTGCCTGTCAAGTAAATAAAATAAATCTTCAAAAAACAAACAAACAAACAAAAACAAAAAACAAACAAAAAAAACTCCTGGTGTGGTGTCACAGTGGCCCAGGTCCAGCTGTCGTGGCCGTTTGGGAAGTGAACCAGCAGACAGAAGACCTCTCTCCGTCTCTCTTTCTCTCTGACTCTGCCTTTCAAATAAATAAATATTTTTAAAATGTTCTTTTTTTTTTTTTTTAAGATTTATTTATTTATTTGCAAGACAGAGTCATGGCCGGCGCCATGGCTCACTAGGGTAATCCTCCGCCTGCGGCATCAGCACCCTGGGTTCTGGTTCCGGCTGGGGAGCCGGGTACTAGTTCCAGTTACTCCTCTTCCAGTCCAGCGCTCTGCTGTTGCCCGGGAGGGCAGCCCAAGTGCTTGGGTCCCTGCACCCGCATGGGAGACCCGGAAGAAGTACCCAGCTCCTGGCTTCGGATCGGTGCAGCACTGGCTGTAGCAGCCATTAGGGGAATGAACCAATGGAAGGTAGACCTTTCTCTCTGTCTCTCTCTCACTGTCTATAACTCTAACTCTGCCTGGCAAAAAAAAAAAAAAAAAAAAAAAAAAAAGGCAGAGTCACAGAGAGGCAGAGAGAGGCAGAGAGAGAGAGAGAGAGAGAGAGGGAGAGAGGGAGGGAGGGAGGGAGGTCTTCCATCTGCTGGTTCATTTCCCAATTGGCCACAACAGCCAGAGCTCACTCATCCGAAGCCAGGAGCCAGGAGCTTCTTCCAGGTCTCCCACACAGGTGCAGGGGCCCAAGGACTTGGGTCATCTTCTACTACTTTCCCAGGCCATAGCAGAGAGCTGGACTGGAAGTGGGACCCGAACCGGTGCCCACTTGGGGTGCCAGCACCGCAGGTGGCGGCTTCACCTGCTGCAGCACAGCGCTGGCCCCAAGAAATAAATCTTAAAAAAAAAAAGAAAAAAAGTGGCAACTTGGGATGCTTAAGTCCCATTATCAGAGCCTGGATCTGGGTCCTGGCTCCACATCTGATTCCACCTTTCTGCAGGTAAAAACCCCAAGTGGCAGCAGGTGCTGGCTCTGATGGTCAGATCTGCCACCCACACGGGAGGCTCAGCAAGAGATGGGAAAGCTCTCTCTCTCTTCAAATTACATTGAATTAAATTAAAATTTAAACAATTCATCTTGCATGTAACTGCCCTGGAACACATACTATGTGACACTGACCCTTCAAATATGTCAAAAGAGAAATATCTGTAAATCAGCTTCTTAATAAAACATCAACATTTTCATCAAAAAGGGACAACCCTGAAGTCAAGGCTCATGAACATTCTTCGGCTGTAGGCAAAATCTGGTGCAGCGGTATTTGTGTCCCAGCCCCCGCCAGGGCATCGGCAACTTCCACCAGATTCTTCATGAAAAAACAAAGATGTCTCAAAGCTTACTAACTACTACTTCTGTACCTAGCCTGAAGCTTACTCTCGAATTCTGAAAGCGTGTTTAAAAATCAAACAACAGGGCCGGCGCCGCAGCTCACTAGGCTAATCCTCCGCCTTGCGGCGCCGGCACACCGGGTTCTAGTCCCGGTCGGGGCGCCAGATTCTGTTCCGGTTGCCCCTCTTCCAGGCCAGCTCTCTGCTGTGGCCAGGGAGTACAGTGGAGGATGGCCCAAGTGCTTGGGCCCTGAACCCCATGGGAGACCAGGAAAAGCACCTGGCTCCTGCCATCGGATCAGCACGGTGCGCCGGCCACGGCGGCCATTGGAGGGTGAACCAACGGCGAAAGGAAGACCTTTCTCTCTGTCTCTCTCTCTCACTGTCCACTCTGCCTGTCAAAAAAAAAAAAAAAAAAATCAAACGACAGGGTAGTATGAGGTATAGGCAGTTACTCGTGGCAGGCTGGGGTGGTGGGGGAGAGCACCAAGAGGACTCCTGGGCACTGATAACATCTATTGATTTGGGTGCTGGTTACAAAGCAGTGTTTACCTTGTAAAAAATCCATCAAGCTGAACACTGGGGGTTTTTGTCCCTACCTGTAGGCAAATGAGATTTCAATAAAAAATTAAAAATATATAACAAAGATGTCACTTAAAACAGAAAGGACACCAGTAGAGACTTTAAAAAAGTCCTTAAAACTGATGCACCCGCAGAGGCCCCCAGACCACAGTCAGAGCGGAGCTGGGATCTCGGGCCGCCAGCCTGCAAGTGACTGAGGTCTACCGAGGACCACGCTAGGGAACTGGAAAGCAGGCCTTGAAACTGACTGCAGTACCAGCTGACGGCTCACCTTAAAGGAGAGCCCAGAACCCTCTGGATGAGCCACTCCCAGATAATAAACGTTCGGTGTTTAAAAAAAAGATGCGATTTCAAAGATTCTCTTCCTCACAATAATGAAGCGAGCAAAGTAGGCTCGGTAGTTGTACCTACAGAGAGCCATTAGCTTATTGGTTTAAATTGGCAACTCTCCCTCCTCAAAGGACTGTGGTACAATATTGCTCTCAAAACCCAACTAAGAAAGAAAATACAGCTGGCGATGATGCACATCAATTTCTGGATCAAATGGAAGCTCCCTTCTCTGTAAGACAGAGCAGCGATCTTCTTGATACGTCTTTCCACTCCACCCATGTAAATTAGAGGTCATCCATCACAGTAACATAGCTGGTGTTTTACTGTGTAAGTGCTCAAACGATACTACTTGCATATACATATATATATATACACACACACACATACATTCCTTCATTTTTCTCAAGAGAAAATACACTAAAGGTCAGAGTTACAAAGTAAGCATGAATATGTTCTTTAGTTTATCTGCAAGGCAGAGAGAGAGAGAGTGAGACAAAATGAGCACTCCCCCACCTGCTGGCTCACTCCCCAAATGCCTGCAAAGCCAGGAGCTGGCAACTCTGTCCAGGTCTCCCATGTGGATGGATGGCAGAAACTCAATTCTCTGAGCTGTAGTCAGGAGCTGCAGCTCAAACCCAGGTACTCTGATATGGGATGTGAGGGTCTTTACCATTAAGCCAAATGCCTGCCTCAGTATGTTCTTTTAAAACATAGACAGGGGGCCGGCACTGTGGTGTAGCAGGTAAAGCTGCTGCCTGCAGTGCCGGCATCCCATTTAGGCGCCGGTTTGTGTCCTGGCTGCTCCACTCCCGATCCAGCTCTCTGCTATGGCCTGGGAAAGCAGCAGACGATGGCCCAAGTCCTTGGGCCCCTGCACCCGGCATGGGAGACCTGGAAGAAGCTCCTGGCTTTGGATCGGGGCAGCTTCAGCTCTTGCGGCCATCTGGGGAGTGAACCAGCGGATGGAAGATCTCTGTCTCTCTTTGCCTCTCTGTAACTCTGCCTTTCAAATAAAATAAACAAATCTTTAAGAAAAAAAAAACCATAGACAGTATTATTCCACAAAAAAGCTAGATCCAGGTTGTCAGGCAGAGTTGCAGGTGAGGGAGGGATGTGGCTATTCCAACAGCACCCAACACAATATGGCACATGTGGCAATCAGCACACTCATGCTAACTTGTGCTTCCGAACGCGACCCTCAGCAGTCTACCCAGTGTCCCCTCTGAATCTTCCGCAAAGGGCCTTGCACACACCAAGCAAATTCTGGGACTGTATTATTTTAACCGAAAAAAGTTACAGAAGTTACTGATTTTTCCACTTAAAATTCTCCAAAGCTGTCCAGGACTCCCTTCCCAAAATGGACTACCCATGGTGAAAGCCACAAAGACAACCAGGTTTTGCTATGATCTGGCTAAATTTCTGCACCCTTGTTACATTTTAACCTGCTAGCAGAGTTACACCAGCAGTCAATGTTTAATCACTGCATCTGAAACGCAAAACCAGGACTACTTTGAAATTATTCTGTACTACAGCAGTAATGCAGAGAGCAGCCAGCAACACCTGAAGACTCCGGGTAGAGCCCTGGGAACAGAACGCTTCACACAAACCCCCAGAATTACTCACGTGTAATGATCAGTTAACACACTCAAGTCAAACCCAATTCAGACACGTCTCCTTTTCCTCTCAAGCGCCACTACTGAAGCCAACACTCTCTCGTCCTCCACGGAGGGCTGGGCTGCTGCCCTGCCATGACCAGCCAGCACAGAAGACGCGGAATCCTCAGTATCTTTTTTTTTTTTTTTTTTTTTTTTGACAGGCAGAGTGGACAGTGAGAGAGAGAGACAGAGAGAAAGGTCTTCCTTTTTGCCGTTGGTTCGCCCTCCAATGGCCGCCGCGGCTGGCGCGCTGCGGCCGGCGCATCGCGCTGATCCGATGGCAGGAGCCAGGTACTTATCCTGGTCTCCCATGGGGTGCAGGGCCCAAGCACTTGGGCCATCCTCCACTGCCTTCCTGGGTCACAGCAGAGAGCTGGCCTGGAAGAGGGGCAACCGGGACAGAATCTGGCACCCCGACCGGGACTAGAACCTGGTGTGCCGGCGCCGCTAGGCGGAGGATTAGCCTAGTGAGCCATGGTGCTGTCCTCCTCAGTATCTTCATTCAACCTGAGATTTGTCTCTGCAGTGGAAGGAGGGCCAACTGAAGACGACTGGATACAAAATGAATCTGAGCCTGTCCTTGCCTGGCAATGCTTTGCACGCCGGCCTCTCTGGTAGGAGTCAGATAAGGTTATCTGAAGCCAAGAGTAAGAAACCCCATCACGGGGGCTGGTGCTGTGGCTCACTTGGTTAATCCTCCGCCTGCGGCACCGGCATCCCATATGGGCGCTGGGTTCTAGTCCCGGTTGCTCCTCTTCCAGTCCAGCTCTCTGCTGTGGCCCGGGAAGGTAGTGGAGGATGGCCCAGGGCCTTGGGCCCTGAATCCACATGGGAGACCAGGAGGAAGCACCTGGCTCCTGGCTTCGGATCGGCGCAGTGCTGGCCGTGGTGGCCATTTGGGGGGTGAACCAATGGAAAGGAAGACCTTTCTCGCTGTCTCTCTCTCGCTCACGGTCTATAACTCTGTCAACAACAACAACAAAAAAAAAAAAAAAAAAAAAAAAGAAAAGAAAAGAAAAGCAAGCAAGCCCATCACAGCAATGGGTTGCTTCAGGCCATCTCCTACAGATGGGGCTAGGAGACAAATCAGATGCTCTCATTCTTCCCCCAGTGAAGATTCACGGCACTTAAAACCTTCAGTAAAGCACACATTCTAGGGGCCCGCACTGTGCTGTAGCAGTTAAGCCTCCACCTGCGGCACTGGCTTCGCACTGGGCGCTGGTTATGTCCCAGCTGCTCCTCTTCCGGATCCAGCTCCCTGCTGATGTGGGAGGCTGGGAAGGCAGTGGAGAATGATCCAAGTGCTTGGGCCCCTGCACCCACACAGAATACCTGGAAGAAGCTCCTGGCGCCCGACCAGCCCAGCTCCAGCTGCTGTGGCCATCTGGGGAGGGAACCAGCAGATGGAAGTCCTCTGCCTCTTCCCCTCTCTGTAACTCTGCCTCTCAAATAAATAAATATTAAACAACAAAAGAGATACCTGCACTAATAGAGATGACGTGCAACACTTCAGCCTTCACATGACACTGCTTAGCATCAACTCTAACAACGTTGAGAAAAGTACAAGACACATCACAATTCAATCAACTTCGCAGATCTACGTACCCAACTTCCAGACCACCAGCATCTTGATCTGTGATGGACTCTGAGAACTCCACTTTCCAGCGGTGCTAGGAGCAGCCCGCACCGTGCCTCTGCTGAGCGGCCTCTGCTGGGGCCTGGCATCTACCTACTCCTCCCACCTGGGGCCTGGCATCTACCTACTCCTCCCACCTGGGGCCTGGCGTACCTTTCCCGAGAGGCTTTTCTGCCACCATGAAGTCTCAAGGTATCCAACACCAAAATTAACTTAGTGGTCCCCAAGGAGAGCAGACTGTTCTGCTCTAAAGAGGAAAAATTCATTCACAAATGCATCCTGTTGATAGAAGGACCACTAACCACCAATCTGGAGTAACACATCACAGCTCTTGAAGGCAAATAAAGGAGACTCGTGTGTGGCCTAGTGGGTGAAGCTGCTGCCTGCAGTGCCGGCATCCCATATGGGCAACAGTTCCCGTCCCGGCTGCTCCACTTCCAATCCAGCTCTCTGCTGTGCCTGGGAAAGCAGTAGAAGATGGCCCAAGTCCTTGGGCCCCTGCACCCACGTGGGAGACCTGGAAGAAGCTCCTGGCTTCCGCCTGGTCCAGTGCTGGCAGAGGTGGCCATCTGGGGAGTGAACCAGCGGATGGCAGATCTCTGTTCTCCTCCTTTCTCTCTGTTACTCTTTTAAATAAGCAAATATTTTTTAAAAAGTAAACAAAGAGTAAAAATAAAACAGTATCCAACATACTCCCCTTCAATGTGAAAAGTTAATAACTTCTTGGGGCCGGCGCTGTGGCGCAACGGGTTAAAGCCCTGGCCTGAAGCGCCAGCATCCCATATGGGTGCCGGTTCTGGTCCTGGCTGCTCCACTTCTGATCCAGCTCTCTGCTGTGTCCTGGGAAAGCAGTAGAAGATGGCCCAAGTGCTTGGATCCCTGCACCCACGTGGGAGACCCGGAAGAAGCTCCTGGCTTCGCATCAATGCAGCTCCAGCTGTTGTGGCCAACTGGGGAGTGAAGCATCAGATGCAAGACCTCTCTCTCTCTCTCTCTCTGCCTCTCCTCTCTCTGTGAAACTCTTTCAAATAAATAAATAAATCTTTATTTAAAAAAAAAAAGTTAGCAACTTCTCATCTTCCTAATTGTTTTGGGTCTCCATACTAAAAATCAAACAGACCCTCCATGGAGCAAACAACGCAATGAACGTTGCTTTGACATATTTCAACGTCCTCATAGGGATAACAACGTTTTTGCTTCCAAGATGGGAATCACATCGAGAGTTCATTCCTGACAGGAGACAGAACAGACGCATATTCACGAAAAGCACTGGCTTCCCCTGCATCCCACAGCGTCCCTGGGAAAGGCTACCAGCCACTGACAGGAACACTGGGTCCTCCCCCCAGAGGTCGACCCCCGGAGTCCCATCCGCAGACTTTGGTCCACGCAGCCTGACAAACCCTCACCCAAGCCAATCCTGAGTCTCGCTTCTGCGACTCCTTTAAAGTTACTTAAGGAGCCACTTTGTGCCTACTTACTCTGAACGTGCAAAATAAAGCCGCTTCATAGACCCGCAGGCTTCTCAGAGGACAGCCACAAGCGCAAGGTGCCACGCTGCTGTCAGTACTGTTGCCGCCTTGTGTGCATCGTCCTGAACGAGGCCACGGTGCCGGCCTTCCAACTTCACGCGGCTCGCGGTGAAGTTTCTGGATGCCATTCCGCCCTCACGCTTCCAAGACCTAACCCTCCAAGTCCCGGACGCATCGGCAGCCAGCCCGGTCCCCTCTAAGGGGCGAAGGCCACACTTCTCAGTCACTCCCCGCAGACCCAGACCCGCACGGCGGGATCCAGAGGCGCCCCGGCCACTGTCACAGGAACACGCGCCGCGGGGCGCGGAGGGGAGGAACTTCGTCCAGGCTGCAGGACCGGGCGCTGCACTGCCCCCTCCCAGGGCCCGCGCCGACCCCCGCGCCCGCCGGGCTCGCGGCGGACACACCCCCTGCACCCCGCGGCTCCCGCACCGCGGCCGGGGCCTGCGACTCGCAGGGTGGGCGCGAGGGGCCGGGGCCGGGGCCGCCAGGGGGACGAAGGTGGCGGGAAACAGTGTGGGGAGCGGGTGGCCCGCGCGAGGTCCTCTTTTTGTTAGCGTGGGGGGGCCGGCGGGGACCCCCTCCTCCCGCGCGCCCGCGTGTGCGTGTGTGGGGCGTGGGGGTGCCGAGGACTCGCGCGGAGGCCTCCCTCCAGCGGGGCAGGCACGGGGCTGCCGAGCGGCGTGGGCTGAGCACGCCGGGGCCCTGCCCCAGCGGCCCCGCCGGCCGGGCGTGCGGCCGGGTGGGAGGGGATGGCAGAGGCCCCCCCTCCGGCCCGGGAGGCGGGAAAGGCCCCGGAGCTCCGGGACGGGCGGCGGCGGCGGCGCGGCCTCGCGAGCCCGAGGGCCGCGTGCGCCCCCCGCCCCACTCCGCACCCCCGCGGCCGCCCCCTCCCCCTCGCCGCTCCTCTCACCTGCACATGATCCGCCATTTTGCTCCATTCATGCTCCTCTCCGGCCCCCCCTCCCCCCCGGCGCGCACCTCGGCCGGGGCCGCCGCCGCCGCCACCGTCGCCGCCGCCGCCGCCGCCGTCGCCGCTGCGCCTGCGCGCTGGGGGCCCGTCGCGCTGCGCTCGCGGCGTAGCGTCGCTCGGCTGCGCAGGCCGCGGCGGCGCGAGCCCGGGTTGGAGAATGCGCAGCGGCGCCGGGACGGCGTCGAGGCGCGCGCGACGTCAGCGGCCCGGGGACGCCGGGCCGGGGGAGCGCGGAGGCGGGGGCGCCGGGGGAACAAAGCTTTGTTTACATGGGGCTTAAAGGGGCCGCGCTGCTCGGGCGGGCGCGGGCCGGGGGTCGGCGCGCAGAGGGACGGGCCGAGCTGTGGCGCCGCCTCTCCCGGCGGGGAGCCCTCCCGCGCCGCGGGGGCCGCGTCCTCCAGAGAACCAGCTCCGGGTTCCTGTTGCCGTCCTGCTCTGCGGCGATGGCCCGCGCAGAGAGAGGGGTAGCACACGCAGCCTCCCGAGGGGGCTCAGATGCTGGGGTGGGGGCGGTGGGGTGGGGTCCCTGTCCCTGCCGCTGCCACGGAGCGCCGCTCTCCGGCTTCCACGGCTGACCCGGCGCCTCGGGTGGGGGCGAGTGGCCCTTCACACTGGGGGTGCAGTGGACTGGCACTGGGCGATCGTGGCCGCCGCTGCCGACCTCCTTTCTAGTGCGTCTTCCTGGTTGGTCAAGGTAGGACGCACCTAAAAACTACATTTCCCAGGTGTCCCTGCAGCTGGGGGTTTGCTGCGCTAGGTTAGACTGCCAATAGGATCGATTTAGGGGATTTGGGAGGCAGGAGCGAGGCAGAGCTGCTGACCGTTGCTTCTGGCAAGCCCGGCCCCTGAGATGTCCAATCATGGAGCGCCATGCGTGCCGGGAGACAGGGGCGGCGGGGTCGGAACCTGAATCGATTGCTCTGCAGTGGAGTGTTCCCGGAGCCACAACTGCACTGGCAACCTTTGCGTTCCCTGCTTGACCGATTGGAGCAGAGGTGACCACTTCCTGCTGCTCTAGGCCCAGAGCTGTCCGGGCTCATCCACCCTGCACCTCACCCACTTGTCGCTTGCTGTGTCTCTCACTGCCCTGCCTCACCAGCTCACAAAACAGACGCCCGGGAGTTATCTTGATCCTCAAGGCGCACACACACTCAGCCAATCTGCTGGCAAGCCCGGATGAATCTGGCTGACACACACCCACCCAGATCTGGCCACCGAGAACACCCCACCCGGGCCACCATGACGTTTCTCCTGGGCTCTGGTTGTAGATTCCAGACTAGTTTCCCTGCCTGCTGCCTTGCTCCCGGATAATCTGTTATCCCTACAGCTGCGGGACAGCAGTGTTGCTTCTATTGTAATCCAGATAATTCACATCGCTGCTTAAAATCCTGGACCTGCTGGTTGAGAGCCCAAGTCTTTGCCGTAGCCCGAGAGGCCACCTGTCCATCCTGACCTTGTCTCTCCCATATCCCTACTTGCTCAACGTGCTCTGGTCATTCTGGCCTTCTCTGCAGTTCCTCCTAGGCAGGGTGTTCCTGCCCCAGGACCTTTGCACTCACAGTAACTCATGCCAGGAGTGCTGCCTTCGTGCCTCAGCTGTCACCCCAGAGGGGTCTTCTTCCCGCCGTCTGGAAAGTCGTCCCCGACCTCATCACTGTCCTACGACACTGACCCCTGTTTGTGTGACGTGACCTACCTAGTCTTCTCATTATCAGGCTCACCAGCTCGAACTACACGAGGAAAATAGGGATTCTGTTTGTTTGTCTTATTTATCCTATGTCCCCAGTACCTCAACAGAGAGCTGGTGTTCAGTAAATGATTTTTTTAATTTTTTAATTAAATTTTAATTACTATTATTTGAAAGGCAGGGTTACAGAGAGAGAGGCAGAGAGAGAGAGAATCTTCCATCCACTGATTCACTCCCCAGATGACTGCAATGGCTGGAGCTGCACCAATCAGGAGCCAGGGCTTCTTCCCGGTCTCTCACGTGAGAGCAGGGACCCAAGGACCTGGGCCATCCTCCACTGCTTTTCCAGGCCACAGCAGAGAGCTGGATTGGAAGTGGAGCATCCAGGACTAGAACCGGTGCCCATATGGGATGCCGGCACTGCAGACGGCAGCTTTACCCGCTATGCCACAGCACCAGCCCCAGTAAATGATTGTTGAACGTCACTTCTTTGTGTCTCCGTCTCATTCTGGGTTTGGGGGCAGGGCTCATATTGAACATTAAGCCCTTGAAGTTTTATGCCAGTGTTAGGTAAGATCTCTAGGCTCTCCTCCGTCTTAGTGCTGGGAGAAGCGATGGACGTAATGGCGAGAGGTGGTGCAGGCCCAGAAAGAAACTGGGCTTGAGCTTCCCCGCATGGCCAGGAGCCAGTGGGGGTGCAGGAGGCACGGATGGGACCTTGCGGAACCTCTGCACACTCGCTCCTCTGCTCCGTCCTTGGTCCGCTCGCTACCCATCCTGCATGTCTTCCTGTGGGCTGTTCCTCGGGGAGTGCCCCCTTGTACACCTGTTGCTGGCCACCTGATCCCCGAGCCAGTGGGGGAGCCGGAGGCAGTCTCTGCTTCTTTCTTTACTGCAAGTCCTTCGTGTGGGGATCCGTTATCATCCCTGCAGGAGAACAGGACCCTGGAGCCCTGGTTTCTGACCTGTGTTGAGTCCTCTCTCCTGCTGAGAGAAACCACTATGAAAGAAAGGGTCCCAGCAGCCAATACCTGAGGCACGCGTGGGGTTTAGGGTGCCCCTTCCTTTCCAGTCAAAGCAAAGAGTAGTCAAGGGCGACTCCAAGCCCCACCTGTGCCGCGTGGAAGCCTCTGTAGGATCCTTTCCAACACTTTCTCTTCCCCTCACTGATGCCGGGAATGCCTAGGGCCTCCCCCTACTTCTCTGCCCCTCTGCTGTGTCTTAGAGCTGAGTCTGTGGGGCCCTGTGTCCAGGATTGCCCTCTCCTGGGTGAGCGCTGCTCTCCAGGGGCCCCAGGTGGAGTCGCAAGGGCCTCCGAGGGCCACAGCCGTGTGGCTGTGTCGCCCTCTTGCTGCAGGCCGCGGATATGGACCAAGTCCGGCAAGGAGGGGAAAGGGGTGCGTGCCTTACCTGGGGCTCAGGCCTCCAGGTGTCAAGTGTTGGTGTCGTCTGGTAAACTCGGGTGCCCCCCTGTGGTTCCGGGTGGAATATGACCGCTTGGGCCATGGGAGCGGTGGAGAAACAAGCTCTCGTGTTGGGGCGCAAAGCTGCCCCAGAACTGGCGCTTTCAGCAAGCTCTGCCCTCAGAGTTCCGCGGGGGGGCCTCACACGCCCGTCCCCTCCCGCTCCACAGGCGGAGCTGGGTCTCCTTTGGGACTAGCGACACGGAATCACAGAACGGGCCGTGTCCCATCTCCACACGCCTAACCACGTCCCCAGGTGCGTGCGTCTCCCCTAACAATGGCTTAGTCTCCCATGGGCTGGGGGCTCAGCCTGTGCTAACTAACCCATGTGGCAGAGCTGCGGGCAGCGAGCTGGTGACTGAGCACTCTCCGCAGACCTCAGCCATCCCAGGAGCTTGGATTTCTCAAGGCAATTCATCTACTTGCACAGGGTCTAGATTCCAGCTGGGGCCCAACAAAACTGAATTAAAGATCTGGAGCTGGGCCTGTCTGCGACGCTGGCATCCCATGTGGTTTCTGGTTGGTGTCCCGGATGCTCCACTTCCGATCCTGCTCTCTGCAATGGCCTGGGAAAGCAGCAGAAGATGGCCCAAGTGCTTGGGCCCCTGCACCCACGTGGGAGACCCGGATGATGCTCCTGGCTCCTGCCTGGCACAGCCCTGGCTGTTGTGGCCATTTGGAGAGTGAACCAGCAGATGGACGATCTCCGTCTCTCCTTGTCTGTAACTCTGCCTTTCAGAAAATCAATCAACCAGGCGCCCTGGGCTCTGCGTCCTCCACAGCCTCCCAGCTGGCTCTGCGGCTCTCAGCAAGCTGCCAGCAGGTGTGTTCAGACCTGGTCTGCCTTCGTTAGGTGACTGTGTGGCTGGTGAACATGAACTGTGAAGCATTTTAGAATATGTATTGGCCGGCGCCGCGGCTCACTAGGCTAATCCTCCGCCTAGCGGCGCCGGCACACCGGGTTCTAGTCCCAGTCGGGGCGCCGGATTCTGTCCTGGTTGCCCCTCTTCCAGGCCAGCTCTCTGCTGTGGCCAGGGAGTGCAGTGGAGGATGGCCCAGGTGCTTGGGCCCTGCACCCCATGGGAGACCAGGAAAAGCACCTGGCTCCTGGCTCCTGCCATCGGATCAGCGCGGTGCGCCGGCCGCAGCGCGCCGGCCGCGGCGGCCATTGGAGGGTGAACCAATGGCAAAGGAAGACCTTTCTCTCTGTCTCTCTCTCTCACTGTCCACTCTGCCTGTCAAAAAAAAAAAAAAGAATATGTATTGGAGGAGGGGTGAGTTAGGCCTAATTGTTAAGCCATGTCACTCCAGAGTGCTTGGGTTCAAGCCCCAGCCCTGCTTCTGATTCCAGCTTTCTGTTCCTGTTTCCCCGGGCAAGCAGGAGTGACGGCTCAGTGGGTGCTCAGGTCCCTGCTACCCACACGGGAGACCTGGATTGAGTTCCCCGTTCGTAATGCCAGCCTGGCTCCGTCCTGGCTGTTTTACTAGCAGATGAGAGCTCATTGTCCCTGCTTCTCTCTTTGCCTCTCCAATAAGATAAATAAAACTTTTAAAAATATCTATATTGGGCTGGCGCCGCAGCTCACTAGGCTAATCCTCCGCCTAGCGGCGCCGGCACACCAGGTTCTAGTCCCGGTCAGGGCACCGGATTCTGTCCCAGTTGCCCCTCTTCCAGGCCAGCTCTCTGCTGTGGCCAGGGAGTGCAGTGGAGGATGGCCCAAGTGCTTGGGCCCTGCACCCCATGGGAGACCAGGAAAAGCACCTGGCTCCTGGCTCCTGCCATCGGATCAGCGTGGTGCGCTGGCCGCAGCACGCCGGCCGCGGCGGCCATTGGAGGGTGAACCAACGGCAAACGAAGACCTTTCTCTCTGTCTCTCTCTCTCACTGTCCACTCTGCCTGTCAAGAAAAAAATATCTATATTGAAGTTGTTGCTACATAGATCATGTTTGCAGGACCCCCTGTTGTGGTGCAGGTTAAGCCACTGCCTGTGATGCCGTCATCCCATATGGTGTTCAAGTCCCGGCTGCTCCACTTTCCTTCCAGCTCCCTGCTATGGCCTGGGGAAGCAGTAGAAGATGGCCCAAGTGCCTGGGCCCCTGCACCCACGTGGGGACCCAGATGAGGCTCCTGGCTCCTGGTTTCAACCTGACGCAGCCTTGGCTGTTGAGGCCATTTGGGGAGTGAGCCAGCAGATGGAAGATTCTCTCTCTCTCTCTCTCTCTTTCTCTCTCTCCCTCTCTCTCTCTCTATCCCACCGTGTGTAACTCTACCTTTCAAATAAATAATAAATTTTTTTAATCACTTCCAGATGAGCCCTGTGACTTCCTGATGCTCCCAAAGCCTGGAAAAAAGGTGAGATCCAACAGCTGAGATGCACTTGCTGGCAGTCAGTGCTGGCTCCAGAGGGGATGTCCCTGGTTCCAGACCGTGTGGGCGGGCGGTGGGCAGGGTGAGGCAGTGTTCCCACGGAGTGGGAAGGGGTGTGTGTGTGCAGTGCTGAGTGTGCTGCAGCCCTCAGCCAGTTGAGAGACCTGGCTTCCAGCTTGACGACCTTGAGCAAGTGCCGAGACCCCGCTGTGAGCCTGGGTTTCCTCGTTTCTAAGTGACTTGGGCCCGTTGCTTTCTAAGGCCTCTTCCAGCTCGGGGGTGCTCAGCAGCAGCCAGCCGGGGCCTGGGGCCTGGGGCCTGGGGCCTGCTGCTCTGAGTCTGACTCGCGGACCGGGTTTCTGGGCCTCACTGTTCTTGGGTGGCAGCCGCTCTCTCTGGTGACTCCCCATGCCGTCCCGTGTCCCTGAGTTGCTGCTCTTGGAGGAGCTGGAATTTGGCTTTTTGGGGACATTATTTCTTAGTGGCTGGAAATGCAGGAAGCTTGAGTGTGAAGCTCACTCATCAGAAACCAAACACACACACACACACACACACACATGCACGCAGAGCAAGAAACCACAAGCCTATCGGCCTGTCGTCAGCGAGCAGGCTAGAACAGTGCAGAAAACCCTAGGCAGAGAGGAAATGAACTTGAACTTGCGAGAAGGGGGAACACAGGCTGAGAAGAGAGGGGAGAGGCAGAGGGCGGAGTGGAAGGAGGGAGTGGACGCCAGGGGCCCGAGATGGTGAGACGATGGAGGCCGTGGCTGTGAAGCAGGGCTGCTTGTACCTGCAGCAGCACCAAGCGTTTGCGAAGGTGGGAGCCGGGCTGGGCGCAGGGGCTGGGCGCAGGGGCTGGGTGCAGGGGCTGGAGGGAGCTCCAGGCTCCCAATCCCTCTGTGGGGACTATGCCGGCGTTCCAGCTCAGGCAGGCTCTTTCCTTACCATGCTTGCCTCCCAAGCCAGGCCCCGTGGCGCAGGCGGGGGTGGAGAGGAAGGAGGGTGCTGACTTAGCTCCTGCGTTCTTGTGCTCTCTCTCGACTTCCTCTCCTGGGGCAGCTTGGACAGGGATGGAAGGCATGGGGTGGGGGGCAATCCGGGACGATGCTGGAGGGTCTCCCTCACTTTCCCCACCTTGTGGAGGGGGGAGTGTCTGGCTGGCATTAAGCAGGTCAGGGGCCTCTGGGAGCTGCAGCCTCAGGGCGTCCAACCTCCTCCTCCTCTCCTGGCCTCCTTGAATGAGGAAGTCTTGTCCCCAGCGGACCCACCCAGTCAGTCTCTGTTTCTCTCCCCTTTCCCTCCACTCCCCTCCACGCCCTACCTGTCAAGCAGAAAACTTCAGGGGGCCCGGAGAGAATTTTCTGGAGACAGGCCCTCTCTTGTGAACATGTCCAGGGCAGGCCCCTGGCGCTCCCCCCAACCCCTCCTCTACCTCTGGAGCTCACTGGTGCTCTTCCCTAGACCAGCACCTGCAGGGCGGGCTTCCCGCTGCTCGCAGCCTGCTCCCCCTGCAGCTCACTGCTGTGCCTCCTGCTGCCTTCAGCAGCCTCTCTGTTGCTTCTGGCCCATCTCCTGTCCTCGCACTCCGTGGGCCCAGTTACCCTCTCTGCCTCCCTATCCGTCCCCATCTCCCGTGCAAGCCCCCCTTCCCTGTGGTCACAAGCTCTCTCTCTCTCTCTCTCTCTCTCTCTCTCTCTCTCTCTCTCTGGGTGGCTCCCTCCCGGTGCTCCCTCTCCCACGCATCTGGGTTCAGAAATGGCGCCGGTTCGGGGCCGTGCTGTACGCGGAGTCGGGCTGCGCCTTGGCCCGCCTGGAGCTCCAGGAGGGCCCAGAGAAGACACGTCGGGGAGATGCTGGCCGGAGGGTCATCCGCCTCAGTGACTGCCTGCGGGTGGCCGAGGCCGGCTCCGAGGCCAGCAGCCCCCGGGACACCAGCGCCTTCCTCCTGGAGACCAAGGAGCGCCTGTACCTCCTGGCAGCCCCCACGGCAGAGCGCAGTGACTGGCTGCAGGCCATCTGTCTGCTGGCTTTCCCCGTGAGTCGTTCAGAAGGGGTGGGGGGGGGGTGGGGGGGGGCCCTGGCCACTTCCGGTGAGCAGGTGTTAGAACGTCCAGGTCAGGGTGTTGGAGTTGGCAGCCCGGTCCAGAGAGTGCACGAGGGGGTCCAGAGAGTGCACGAGGGGCTCAGGGGTTGGAGGACAGCCTGGAGGGCAGCAGAGGTGCTGAGATCCCGGCCTCCTCCCCTTGGGGCAGAGGAAGGAGCTGCAGGTGCCCGAGGGGAAGAGTGGCCAGCCCCACATGGAGATCAACGAGCTGTACAGCCGGGCCACAGGTGAGGCTCCCTGGGGTGTGGGTGGGAGGAGGTGAGGGGCCCCTGCCAGTCCCCGAGTCTTCCTGTCTCGTGGTTGTCCCCAACCTGGGCCAGTCGCCTTATCAGCCTTTCCCCCTTGCTTCCGGTGCTGCCCAAGGCGGGGGGGGGGGGCGCCTCCCTGAGTACCACTGCTGGTTCACCCCGTCTTGTTCAGGCTGAGGGGCCCCACGTGAGGTTGCTGCTCTTAAGTCCTCTGTGCTGGGACCCCAGCGATTGTCTGGGGGAGGGGAGAACAGAGAGAGAGAGAGAGAGAGAGAGAGAACTTTTCTGTGTTTGCCTGTGCAAGTCTCAGGTGGCTGGGAGCTTTTGGGTGACAAGGCAGGTGCCACTGTCACCGGCTCTTGTCCTCTGGGCTGTGTGTGCGTGCGTGTGCATGCTTGTACAAGCATGGCCGGTGGACACAGAGTCCCCTGTCCACCTAAGCTCCCCCGCCCCCCAGGGCACCTGCAGGCATAGGCAGTGGAGGCAGGGTCGGGCTTCCCCTGAAGCTGTTAACAGTGGGAGTTGGGGAGCCAGCTGGTTTGTGGGTGAGAGGTGAGATGAAGCCCAGGCTGTGGGCCTGGCAACACCAACAGGAAGCTTGTGAGCACAGGATCGCGTGGATGTGCCCGGGGTGGGTGGGCACGCGTGGGGGTGGAGGTACCTGGCCGGATGACCCGGCTCAGGCCAGCTCAGCCTACACCATCCAGACAGGTGCTCCCCACCCCCACGCCGGAGGAATTTGTCATGCTTTTCCTGGAGGCTGCGCCCCTCCCCCCGACTTTTCTCTCCTCTCTGCTCCCCAGTGGTCCCTTGCAAGGAGTTTGCAGTGACCATGAGACCCACAGAAGCCAGCGAGAGGTGCCGGCTCCGGGGCTCCTATATCCTGCGAGCCGGGGAGAACGCCCTGGAGCTGTGGGGCGGCTCGGAGCCCGGCACACCGCTGTTCCACTGGCCCTACAGGTTTCTGCGACGGTTCGGGCGGGACAAGGTGAGCGAAAGCGCGAGCCAGGTTGGAGAGGATCAGGAGGGCCCAGTGCACCTGCTCGGGCCCCTGACCCCCGACCCCTGCCGCCTAGGTGACCTTTTCCTTCGAGGCAGGCCGGCGCTGCTTGTCCGGAGAGGGCAGCTTTGAGTTCGAAACGCGGCAGGGCAACGAGATCTTCTCGGCCCTGGAGGAGGCCATCAGCGCCCAGAAGAACGCGGGCCCCGCGCCGGCCGCCGCGCGCCCCGAGAGCCCCTACGCACAGCCGCTCGACTCGCTGCCGTCGCCGCCGCCCGCCGCGCCCCTGCCCGCGCCTCGCACGCGGGCCCCCGAGGGGGACTACGCCGTGCCCTTCGACGCCGTGGCCCGCCGCCGGGGGCACAGCCTGGCGCGCCCCTTGCCCCCGCCCGACCCGCTGTACGACAGCATCGAGGAGCAGCCGCCCGCGGGGCCCGACCCCATCTACGACGAGCCCGAGGGTGTGGCCGCCCTGACCCTGTACGACAGCCCGCAGGGGCCGGGGGCCGAGGCGTGGGGGCGGCGGGAGCGCCCTGCCTCGGGCTGGCCGCCGGCCGCCGAGTATGACAACGTGGTTCTCAGGAAAGGCCCCAAGTGACCCGCGCGGCCGGCGCTCGCTCCCCTCCCCTCCCTTGCTGTCCGCCTGGCCGCGGCTGGGTCGGCGGGGTTGCCCCTCCCAGAGCCTGCGGGGTGAGTCACCACCCCGGGGCAGGAAGGGTGCCCTGGAGGCACCCACCCACCCACGCACCCTCCTCCTCTTCTACTTCCTTCTCTGGGGCGCGGTCCGCAAGGCGCTGGGGGGCAGAGGGCAAATCTGTGGCTCCTGCCTGCTGATGTCCACCCCCACGCAGACACAGGCCTGGCTCTGGGCGGACCCCTGCCCCACCCCCCTGGAGAGTGGCCGCAGCTATCGGGCAGGTGTCCGATTTCTCTGTAGCATTAAAGTTCCCCAAGTATTTTTGTTTGGATGAATGCTAGGGGGTGTGGGGGAGGGGAGGGAGGGGACTGGGCCAGCCAGAAGCCAACCGGGAGCGCTGGGACTGCAGGTCCCGGGTGTCTGTGCCCACGGAAGTGAGAGTGCACTGGGAAAGTGGTTGATTGGTTGGTTGGTTTTTTTAATGTACTGAATTAATTAATTTGAAAGAGAGAGAGAGCTTCCATCTGCTGGCTAACTCCTCAGATGCCCACAACAGCCAGAGCTGGGCCAGACTGAAACCAGGAGCCGGGAACTCTATCCGGGTCTCCCTGGTAGGTGGGCAGGGGTCCCAGGTACCGTCTTCCGCTGCTTTCCCAGGAGCATTAGCAGGAAGCTGGATTAGAAGCAGAGCAGCCGGGACTGGCATCAGCACTCAGATAGGGGATGCGGCAGTCACAAATGAGGGGTTAACCTGCTGCACCCCTTTGCTGCTGCTGTGAGAATGGTGGTTTGGGGGGGGTGCTGGGGAGCACAAGAGCTCAGCATCACGGCAGGAGAGCTGGTTTGCATGACAAAGCCACTCTCTCAGTGACAGGTTCATCCATTCATCCGCCTAGGGGGACAGAGCCCTCCTGACTCAAATTCAAGGTGCACAGGGCATAGCAGGTACAGCGGCTGCTTCATCCCATGTGGGCGCCAGCTGCTCCACTTCCCATCCCCCTCTCTGCTAATAGTGGGGGAGACCTGGAAGCGGCTCCTGGCTCCTGGCTTTGGCCTGTCCCAGCCTTGGCCGTTGCAGCCATTTGGGGAGTGAACCAGTGTATGGAAGACCTCTCTCTCTCTCTCTCTCTCTCACTCTGCCTTTCAAATACATAAACAAACAGGGGCAGGTGTTTGGCCTTGCAGCTAGGATGTCTGCATCCCATACTGGAGGCCTTGAGTTCGAGTCCTTACTCTGTTCCCCATCCCAGCTTCCTGCTCATGTGCACCTGGAGAGTGGCAGGCGATGGTTCAAGTCCTTGGGTACCTGCCACCTATATGGGAGACCTGGGTTGAGTTCTCAGTGGGGGGAGGTTCAATCCAACCAAGCCCTGGCTGTTGTGAGTCTTTGTACCTATCATATGGTTTTAAAGATGCATTGATTTCTTAGATAGGCACAGACACAGAGTTACAGACACAGAGAGGGAGAGAGGTCTTCCATCCACTGTTTCACTCCCCAGATGGCTGCAACAGTCAGTGCTGGGCCAATCCAAAACCAGGAGCCAGGAGCTCCTTCTGGGTCTCCTGGTGGGTGCAGGGGCCCAAGCACTTGGGCCATCTTCCACTGCTCTCCCAGGTGCATTAGCAGAGAGCTGGATCAGAAGTAGAGCAGCTGGAACTCAAACCTTAAGTGTCCATATGGGATGCCAGTGCCACAGGTGGAGGCAGGGCCTGGTATGCCCACAGTCCCGCCACCCCCCTCTTTTTTTAAGAAGGAGAAAGAAGATCTGGCCTTTGGAAGAGATAAGTCTTTGTTGGGGGACCAAGACAGGCTTCGTATCAAAGGTGGCATTTAAGGTGCATCTGTAAGGGGTATGAAGAGAGTAAGGGGAGGCATGTGTCCAGGACGGGTCTGTGCTCAGAGATGAGGAACAGGCGACAATCTAGATTTCCCCTCACTTAACAGGGAGGCAGCAGGTGATAGATAGCACAGGTGCCTGAATTCCTGCCATTGGTGTGGGAGCCCTTGATCGGGTTCCTGGCGGGTCGCTGTAGGCATCTGGGGAGTAGACCACTGAATGAGCGCACTCTCTCTCTCTCTCTCTCTCTCTCTCTCTCTCTGTCTCTGTGTCTCAAAAACAGGCATTATAGAGACAGCTCTGCAGATGGTGGGGTCCCCAGAGATTTGCTGGATAAGCTCAGGTTCCGAGAAGATAAACTTCATTTCTGATATGTTGAGGTTAAGAAGGTGGTGATAACTAAAAGAGAATTGAAATCCATGAGTAGTTTTTTTATAGTGCACATTTTCCACATGTAAAAACTAATTTTTTTGCATCCAAATAAACTCATCCCTTTAGTTCCATTTTTCCAGGACTTTTTTTTTTAATATTTATTTATTTATTTATTTGAAAGAGTTACACACACAGAGAGGAGAGGCCAAGAGAGAGAGAGAAATGTCTTCTATCTTCTGGTTCACTCCCCCAAATGTCCGCAACTGGTGGAGCTGCGCTGATATGAAGCCAGGAGCCAGGAGCTTGTGCAGAGGCCCAAGGACTTGGGCCATCTTCTACTGCTATCCCAGGCCATAGCAGAGAGCTGGATGGGAAGTGGAGCAGCTGGGACTCGAACCTGTGCCCATATGGGATGCCAGCGCTTCAGGCCAGAGCATTAACCCACTACACCACACCGTTGGCCCCCGCATTACCCTCTTGAGGCTAAAAGAAGAGCCAGCAGGGGCTCTGGAGTGTAGGTGGGAAAGGAGGGACAATTGGGCTGACGTTGGTCTCCTGGGTGCACAGCAACCTCAGCCGTGTCTAGTGTTGAATTCGGGCCCGGGGGCAAGCAGCTGGAGAGAGTCAGCCAGGGCCTTCCTGGGGTCCTGCCTTTGTTGTGTAGGCGGAAGCGCTGCGACCGTGGACACCACGTCATCCCAGCCCCAGGGCACACCGTGGGGAGGAAGGCCTGGCGCCCCCACGGAGCTGCGAGACCGCTCCCACGTCCTCGTTCGCGGTGACCACCTGGATCAGCCCAGCAGGGGGCAGTGTTAGCCTGTGGAAAAGGCCACTGGGGCTTAGCCGTTACCAAGTCTGGGGGCAGTGCCCGGAAGGAAGGGATTCACCTGCGGGCTTTCCAACCCGGACCCTCCAGTCCCACGTGGGGCCGGCGGATCCTGCCTCCCAGAGGTGAGGTCTTACGCTGAACACCGCCCCTCCCCTCGCTCTGGGGGGCGGTGCGAGGTCGGAGCCGGCCTGGGCGTCTGGGGAGGGGGCGATGAGGGCGTGACAGGGACAACGGCCGAGGGATCGGTTGAGGGGGCCCCCAACACCCCGCGAGTCCCGCGTGCCTGGCCCCTCGTTGGGGACGGCGCTTGCTGCGTGGGTGGGCGAGCCCCCTGGACCCCTTAGGGGACTGCCCCGCCCGGAAGGGGGTCCCCGGAGAAGCTCTGAGGTGACCGGGATACTTAGGAACGGCCTTCGGAGGCGAGGTCGGGAAGGCGCCCCGGCACCTAGAGACCCAGCGGGCTGGGGCCTGCCACCCACGTGCACAGGCCCCCTGAGGCTGCCTTGTGCCTTTTTGCTTCCCGGCCTCTCTGTCTTCCCTCTGTGCCTTTTCTGTTTTAAGATTTATTTGTTGGGGTGGCATTGTGGCACAGCGGGTTAAGCCACCGTCTACAGTGCCGGCATCCCATAGGCATCCCACATGGGTGCCAGTTCGAGTCTGGCTGCCCCACTTCCCATCCAGCTCCCTGCTAATGCACCTGGGAAAGCAACAGAGGAAGAGCCAAGTGCTTGGACCCCTGCATCCCTGTGAGAGACCTGGGTGGAGCTTATTTGTTTATTTGGACTTTACAGAGAGAGAGAGGGAGACGCAGAGGGAGGTCTTCCATCCACTGGTTCACTCCCCAAATGCCCAAGGTCAAAGCCAGGAGCCAGGAGCTCAATCTGGGTCTCCCACATGGGAGGGAAATCCCAAAAGCTTCCTGGCGAAGAGGCATTAACAGACAAGTTGGTTATGAGCACAAAAAGGTTTGGGGGGCTGGCGTTGTGTAGTGGGTAAAGACTGCAGTGCCGGCATCCCCTATGGGTGCCGGTTCGAGGCCCAGCTGCTCCACTTCCAAATCCAGCTCTCTGCTGTGGCCTGGGAAAGCAGTGGAGGATGGCCCAAGTCCTTGGGTCCCTGCACCCACGTGGGAGACCCAGAAGAAGCTTCTGGCTTCTAGCTTTGGGCCAGCCCAGCTCTGGCTGTTGCAGCCACTTGGGGAGTGAACCAGTGGATGGAAGACCTCTTTCTGTCTCTCCCTGTCTTTTTCTGTAGCTCTGCCTCTCAAATACATAAATAAATCTTTAAAAAAACAAGTTTTGTAGTCCATGGGTAGTTCTTCCACAGTACACATTTCCCATGGCCTTTTTTTTTTTTTTTTGACAGGCAGAGTGGACAGTGAGAGAGAGAGACAGAGAGAAAGGTCTTCCTTCTGTTGGTTCACCCCCCAATGGCTGCTGCGGCCTGCACACTGTGCTGATCCGAAGGCAGGAGCCAGGTGCTTCTCCTGGTCTCCCATGTGGGTGCAGGGCCCAAGCAGTTGGGCCATCCTCCACTGTACTTCCTGGCCACAGCAGAGAGCTGGCTTGGAAGAGGGGCAACCGGGACAGAATCCGGCGCCCCAACCGGGAGTAGAGCCTGGGGTGCCGGCGCCGCAGCCGGAGGATTAGCCTAGTGAGCCGCGGCGCTGGCACCCATGGACTTTTTAAATCCCCCTCAGCCCATGATGAAATAAGGAATAAATGCAGCCTGGCTCACCCACGGCTCCTGTGTAATAACCAGGTCCCCGCGGCTCTGCCAGGCAGCAGGGCACAGCCTGACTCCTCATCTGAGAAAGCAGTGGGGGCATGAGATGCAGGGGTCCCTCCTGTCTGAGGCCCTGTGGCCAGGGAGGAACAGGAAGAAAGAAGAGCAAAGAGATGTTCGGGGGCGGGGCCGAGAGTCTGGGTGGCTCCTCCCACACTGTGTAGGGCGTGGCCTAAGTGCCCAGACCAGGGGAAGCTGCTGCCACGGAGACCCGTGGCTTGAGGCAAGGCGGGGAGCAGGCAGCCTCCTGGGAGAGCTCCTGCTTTGTTTCATTCCAGCTGCTGCACAACCCCCTCCACCACCCCCCAGGCCTGGCAGCTGGCACACGAGGGCACCCAGAGGGGCTCCTTGCTGTTGTGAGCACCTGGACCCCGGGAGCCTGCTACCCACCACGTGGAGCTCTGGGATCTTCCATGGGCTGATTCACTCCCCCAAATGGCTGCAGTGGCCAGGGCTGGGCCAGACTGAAGGCAGGAGCCGGGAGCCACGTGGGCGCGGGGACCCAAGCACTTGGGGCCATCCTCCGCTGCTTTCCCAAGGGGCATTAGCAGGGAGCTGGATCGGAAGTGGAACAGCCAGGATGCCGGTGCTATAGGACAGCGCTGACCCTAGATAACTGTTTTTTGATTGAAAGAGTAAACGAAGCCCAGTCTGCTCGGATGGTGGGATGGGGGTGAGGTGCTCTCCAAGGTGGAATGGCAACAAAGCAGAAACACGGCTTCCCCTCCAACATGGCCCCACCCAGCCTGCAGGTGCACTGCAGTCGGTCAGCTGCCAGGGCAGAAGACAGAGGGGGTGCAGAGGCGGGGCAGAGGGGCCCTCAGTGTCCACTGCATCTCCTGTGTCATCGCCTTCCCTCGGCTCCATCCTGCACAGCCCAGGGCCCATTGGGGGCACTGGGGGGGCGCAGGGAGGGGCCCCCCTTGCTCCCGAGATTTCAAGGAGCAGCACTGAGTCCTGGTTTTCCATGCTGAGGCCGAGTTTATTTTTAAATCCCTCTCCGGGGCATGCATGGTGGATAAGACTTTGTTTACAGCCCTGCTCGATGCATCCCCCTGCGGAGGCTGCAGCGTCCAGGGGGAGGCCGTTGTGAGCTTTCACGTCCCTGTGGGGAGGGGCCGGGAATCCTGGATCCCAGGCCCGCCCTTCCTGCAGGGGGCCGGAATTTCTTTCCCTCCCCGGTTTGCAAGTCCCTGAGCATTTGCAGGGGAGGTGCAGCTGAGCCAAGGGCGGCTGAGCCTGTGTCTCCTGCTGATTGCCTCACTGGTCCGAGCTGCCAGGGAGGTCCTGGGGGCCCCTGGCCCCTTTTCCTGTGATAACTGCCACCCCTGGGGATGTCCTGGGCCCTGGTGCCCGAGGGGTAGGTTCTCTGGGCAGCGACTTGGAGGCAGGGGCAGGGGCCAGCTCTTGGCTTGCATGCCTGCTTCCAGCCCCAGGCAGGAAAGGTTGGGTCCCTGGGTCTGTAGGAGGTGGCGCAGGCTATGGCGGGGTGTGGCTGGGCCGCAGCATGTGGACCCAGGAGGCAAGGACCTGAGATGGTGACTGGGAGAGGGGCTTGAGGTCTTGAGGAGGCTTGTTCACAGGGCAAGGAGAAACCTCGCGAGGTTCCAGCCAGCAGGAAGCGGGGCGGTGACTGTAGCCTGGCTGCAGCGCCAGGTCCTTAGTTCAGCTGCTCCTGGGTATTACCAGCTGGGTTTCTCAAGGAGTGCTGGCTGAGACCGCGTGGAACCTGGCAGGCTCTGGGGGCCGAGGGCGCCTGCAGGGCAGGCCAAGCCAGGATGGCCTCAGGTGCGCCGGGCTGGGCAGAGAGCTCAAGGTCTGGCATCTGGAGGACAGTGCCACAGGACATAGAAGAGGCCCTAGTCCTGGGCTCTGGGCCCTCAAGGAGGGCAGAGGGGCCAGCGAGGGCCAGCAAACCGAGCTGGATCCTGTAGCACAGATGGGGAGCACCCCCCCCCCCCCGCCGCAGGTTTGCTGGAACCTGCAGCTTTTTTTTTTTTTTAAGATTTTTTAAGATTTTTTAAGATTATTATTTATTTGAAAGGCAGAGTTACACACACACACACACACACACACACAGAGACAGAGAGAGAGAGAGGGGTGTCTTCCATCTGTTGGTTTACTCCCCAGCTGGCCACAACTATCAGAGTTGCGCCAACCCAAAGCCGGGAGCCAGGAGTTTCTTCCGGGTCTCCCACGCGGGTGCAGGGGCCCAAGGACTTGGGTCATCTTCCACTGCTTTACCAAGCCATAGCAGGGAGCTGGATCGGAAGTGGAGCAGCCGAGACTCGAACCAGTGCCCATAGGGGTTGCCGGCACTGCAGGCGGCGGCTTAACCCACTATGCCACAGTGCCAGACCTGGAACCTTCAGCTTTTTTTTTTTTAATTTTTTTATTTTTTGATAGGCAGAGTGGACAGTGAGAGAGAGAGACAGAGAGAAAGGTCTTCCTTTTTTGCCGTTGGTTCACCCTCCAATGGCCGCCGCGGCTGGCGCGCTGTGGCCGGTGCACTGCGCTGATCCGATGGCAGGAGCCAGGTACTTCTCCTGGTCTCCCATGGGGTGCAGGGCCCAAGCACTTGGGCCATCCTCCACTGCACTCCCTGGCCACAGCAGAGAGCTGGCCTGGAAGAGGGGCAACCAGGACAGAATCCGGCGCCCGGACCGGAACTAAAACCTGGTGTGCCGGTGCCGCAAGGCAGAGGATTAGCCTAGTGAGCCGCGGCGCCGGCACCTTCAGCTTTTGATGGACTGTCCTGACAGCCAGCCTGTGCGCTCCCATCCTGACTTCTGGCTTGGTGGACCCGGCACAGGCCCCTGCTCCCTAGCGGACAGATAGAGGATACAGGAAATCAGGTCTCACCCCCCCCCCCCCCGCCACTAACTGGCCCTGGGAGCTGGGGCAAGTCTCTTCCCCTCTCTGGACTTTATTTTCCCATCTGCAAAATGGAAGGCCTGGATTAGGAGACGTCCCAGATGCCCACTCACTGTACAGTGCTGTGTCTGGGGGAGATTGCCCAGATACCGAGGGAGCAGAAATGATCGTGCCAAGAGGGAATGTGGAAGATACGGGAGCAAAGTCTGTGTTAAGCATGGGGTGGGGCCCACTGCTGGGAGGCAGACAAGTCCAGAGGACGGGCGAGGTGAGGACGGAGGCCCTCCCTGCACAGAGCTCATTCTAAAAGAAGGAGACAGCCTCGTGGGATCTCCGGGCATGGGTGTGCAGATGGAACAATGAGCAGCCTTGGGCTTGGCCATCTCCATTCGGGCTCAGGCAGGCACCACTGACTTGAACAAGGAGTAAGCAGTGAGTTACAGGGAGATAGGGTGCTTGGGGGGATGGTACAACTAGACTCACCATGTACGGGTGCACAGACTGTGTGCTGCCTCAGTCCGTTAGACCACAGAGGAGCCATGTCTGGGTGTCTAGCTCTAGGACCTGATTCTTAGCACCCCCCTTTCCCTTAGAGCCCTTGGGGGCCTGTGCTCACTTGGGCATCCCTCCAGTTGAGAAAAGGAGGTGTCCAGTGGACACGGGAGTGCAGCAGCAATGGCCTTAGTGGTAGTGGAGGTGGCAGCGGTGCCCGGTGGCAAGCCTGCTCCTGGGGCCAGCCAAGCCCTCCGGGGGGCACTTGTCATGTGCAAGGGCCTCCTCTTGGCAGGTGCCCCCCAGGCTCCTGTGTGGCCACGCCAAGGCTCAGCCAAGCCCCTCCTCTGCTGGTCCGGGTCCCTGTAGGAGACTCATTCCTTTGTGACAGAGTGGAAAAGACAGGCGACTCCAGGGACTGCTGTGCTACCTTCGGACGGACCTATGGGAATGGTGGTGGGGTGTCAATCAGATCATGCCCAGGTGAGGGAAAACTGGGTGCCACCACTCAACCTGGAATTACTGTCTCCTATGGCGCACAAACGCCTATGGGGTTCTCAGCTGGTATCTCAGGGGTCATCTGAGCTCCACGAGGGGTCATTTGAGAGCCACGGTGGTCAGCACACAGGATAGGCCGCGGCACAGAGAGTTCTTAGATCCACCTGTTCCTGGCTCACCAGTGGCCGTGCAAATAGCCAGGCCCAGAGCACAGGGCTTTGCGCAGAGGGAGGCTTTGGTCCCTGTGGGTGGCTGATGAGGCACCAGGCAGGGTGGGAGGTGGGGTGCAGGGCTGGTCCACGCTCCTTTAAGAAACCGCCTCCCCCTTGCCGCTCCAAGCAGGTGGACAGATGATGGACGGCTGCTGACTTGAGGAGGGGGAGGGCTTGCTGGAGCCGGAAGAAGAATGGGATGGAGAACTGACCAGTGGGCAAAGTCTGCAGCCCATCAGTCAGCGGAGACCGTGTAGATGGCAGGGCTGCCGTCGGGGGCTGGGCAGTGAGTGCTGGACCCCCCGGAGTCTGTGGTATCCCCCCACCCCTCAGAGAGGACCACAGTGCTGGCAGGAGCCCTCCTTTATTCTAGAGCAGCCCAGAACTCCCCCCTGCAGATCCCGCAGCAGGCAAGGCGCAGTGGGAGAGCCGAGGGTGTGCATGGGAGTGATCCTGCTGGCTGTGCCGGCTGGGCAGGTTTGGTGGCGAGGGAGGGTGGAGGGTGTGGGTGGGCTCACATCCTAAAGCCTCCAGGTTCACCTTGCTGGGGGCTCCCTTAGGTCTCTGCCAGCTTCCAGGAGGTGGGGCCTTGGGAGGGCAGGTCTGGATCTGGGACTGGCCCTGCCAGAAGCTCAGTGGGCTGGCTCCTCCTGCACGTCCACTTGATGGGCTCCCCAGAAGCAGCCCGGGCCCTGGACAGATCGTGAAGGCGGCAGGAGCCAGAGGCCTGGGCCCAAACGCACCCGCGTGCCCCTGTGAGATGCCGGCGAGCAGATGGATCGGCTCCCCGAGTGCCTTTCCCTCTGGGGGGGACGTGGTTCCAGCTCCATCCGTTGTCATTTTGGCCTGCGCTGTAGATGCTTGCGCCTGGAGTGCCGGTGTGCCTGCTCTTCTGGGTGCCCGGGGTCCTGGCCTGGCACGCGGTGCTGGGGTTCCAGGGGTCTCTGAATGCCAAGGACTGGGCACCCCCGGCCCTGGCTGGGCACTCCTGCTCCAGAGGCTGGGCTTTCTGGTGCTCCAGCTCCAGGCCTCGGTGCCAGACTCTTATTTATTTATTTGAAAGTCAGAGTTACACAGAGAGAGGAAGACAAACACATAGACACACACACACAGATATCTTCCATCTGCTGTTCACTCCATGAATGGCCACAACTGCTGGGGTTGGGCCAGGCCAAAGCCAGGAGCCGGGAGCTTCTTCTGGGTCTCCTATGCGGGTGCAGGGGCCCAAGGACTTGGGCCTCCTCCACTGCTTTCCCAGGTGTGTTGCAGGGAGCTTGACCGGAAGTGTAGCAGCCAGGACTTGAACTGGTGCTCATATGGGATACTATATTATGGGTGGCAGCTTCACCCACTATGCACAATGGTGGCCCCCTCACTCAACTTTATTAAACTTTTTTTTTTTTTTATTTGAAAGGTAGAGTTATAGGCCGGCGCTGCGGCTCACTAGGCTAATCCTCCGCCTTGCGGCACTGGCACACTGGGTTCTAGTCCCAGTCCGGGCGCCGGATTCTGTCCCGGTTGCCCCTCTTCCAGGCCAGCTCTCTGCTGTGGCCAGGGAGTGCAGTGGAGGATGGCCCAAGTGCTTGGGCCCTGCACCCCATGGGAGACCAGGAGAAGCACCTCGCTCCTGCCATCAGATCAGCGCGGTGCACCGGCCGCAGTGCGCCGGCCGCGGCGGCCATTGGAGGGTAAACCAACGGCAAAAGGAAGACCTTTCTCTCTGTCTCTCTCTCTCACTGTCCACTCTGCCTGTCAAAAAATTAAAAAAAATAAGGTAGAGTTATAGACAGTAAGAGAGAGTCAAAGAGAGAAAGGTCTTCCTTCCGTTGGTTCACCCCCCAAATGGCCACTATGGCTGGCGCTGCGCCGATCCAAAGCCAGGAGCCTGGTGCTTCTTCCTGGTCTCCCACGTGGGTGCAGGGGCCCAAGCACCTGGCCCATCCTCCACTGCCTTCCTGAGCCACAGCAGAGAGCTGGATTGGAAGAGGAGCAACTGCGACTAAAACCTGGTGCCCATATGGGATGCTGGTGCTGCAGGCGGAGGATTAACCTAGTGAGCCATGGCACCGGCCCTCCACTCAACTTTTTAAACAAAGACGAGTGAGCCTTGTCAGGGGCGAGATTATGCCGGGGAGGGGCAGCAGGCCAGGGATTCCAGACAAGGGCCAGGGGCGAGGTGGGCGGATCCAGAGTGCCCTGGACCTGCCCTCTGCCCTCTGCTCTTGTCCATCCTCTTCCTCCGCCCAATACTCCAGGAGCCACAGAGCTCTTGGGTCCCAGGAGAAGGGTGGTGGGCAGGCAGCCCCTTGGCAGCCCACCAGCTGGAAATGTTTGCTGGGCTGGGAGGAGGGAGTGAGTGGGGCTGCAGGCTGTGGACCAGCGCAGGTCAGGGGGGACTCTGGGACATACTCAGCCCACAGGGTGGGTTTGGATGGGGTCTCAGGAAACATTGTGGCCTGAAGAGTCCCCACTGAACAGTCCAGCTCGGGGGAGATGTGGGGGGCGGGCTGAGGGTTTCGGGCAGGAGCACGGGAGGCAGGTGCTGGGTCTCCCTGCCTTCCATGCTCCGCTGTAGAGGGCGTTTGTTCTCCCAGGTAATCGGGTGGGGAAGAACATGGCCCAGCCCTGCCTTGAGGAGTCTCGAGGGAAGGATGGAAGACCCTCAGGGGTGTGGTGTGGTCATGCCCTGGGGCCCACAGACATGGCACTGGGGTGCAGGTGCCCAGAGGAAGGAGCCCACTCTGCCTGGGCAGCAGCAGCCCTAAAGCAGAGGAGGACGAAGGGGCTACGGGCGTGGAGGGAGGATGGTTTGGCCGCTCTGGCGTGGACCACGAGTGAGGGTGTCAGGGCGGGGCGCGGAGCCTGGGGGATCCTCCGTGTCCTAAAGGAAACGAGGAGAGACCCAGCAGCCTGCAGCAGAGGGCACTTCTCTGAGAGCAGTGCTCACCCCGGACAAGGGCAGCCAGTGGCCTGGGGACCATCTGGGCCAATCCTCTTCCTTCCAGATGGGCGGAAGACAATTGCCCAGGGCTCCAGAGCTGTGGACCAAGGCAGGTTGTGGCTCTGGAGCTGTAGGGGTGTATGACAACAGCAGCCACTGTCTGAGCCATTAACTTTGTGTGTAACTCGTCCCTCATCACTCAGCCCTGGAGGTGGCCACAGCGGTTAGCATTGCCCCTTTTCTCAGATGAGGAAGCTGAGGCACAGCTGATAAGCAAGAATTCAAGGTCGCCCAGCTCGTGTGTGTGTGTGTATGTGTGTGTGTGCAGGGTGGGGCCCCGCGGCCCCATCTGAGCGTGGTTCTGGCAATCCCAGAATCCTCCACGCTCCTGGAAAGTCCTGTCAGGGCCCCAGGGCCCCCGTGGTGTGTGAGGTTTTGCAGGCTCCAGGCAGAGAGGTGACGGCCCATTCGTCCTCACGAATAAGCAGCTCTGGGCGCGGGAGATGGCGCCATTAGCTGTTGCAGCAGTTGCTGATTTACGTGGTGGAAATATGAGGTTCCTTGGCAGGTTCGTTTTGGTGTGAAGCAATTTTGACATCCGTACATAATTTTTCTGTAATGTGCATTTTCGTGAGCTTTTTGAAGACTCCCTGGTTTGCATGGATTTTGAGTTTTTTTTGCACTAAAATAAACTTACATTTTCATTCCATCTTCCACACATTTTTTATTTTTATTTTTTTATTTTTTGACAGATAGAGATAGACAGTGAGAGAGAGAGACAGAGAGAAAGGTCTTCCTTCACCCCCCAAATGGCCGCTATGGCTGGCACTGCGCCGATCCGAAGCCAGGAGCCAGGTGCCTCTTCCTGGTCTCCCACGCGGGTACAGGGCCCAAGCACTTGGGCCATCCTCCACTGCCTTTTCGGGCCACAGCAGAGAGCTGGACTGGAAGAGGAGCAGCTGGGACTGGAACCCGGCGCCCATATGGGATGCCAGCACCGCAGGCGGAGGATTAGCCAAGTGAGCCGCGGCGCCGGCCCCTTCCACACATTTTTTATAAAAAGATTTACTTATTTATTTGAGGGAAAGAGGGAGAGATGTTCTATCTGCTGGTTCATTCCCCAAAAGGCCACAATAGCTTGGGCTGAACCAGGCAGAAGCCAGGAGCCAGGAGTTTCCTTTGGGTCTCCTACTGCGGGCAAGGGCCCAAGCGCTTGGGCCATGCTCCACTGCTTTCCCACATGGGTTAGCAGGGAGCTGGATAGGAAGTGGAGCAGCCGGGACTCGGAGTGGCGCTCATGCATGAAGCCAGCATTGCAAATAGCAGCTTATCCAGCTGCACCACAACCCAGCCCCTTCTTCCACGAAGTTTCTTGGAATGCTCTCATATTCCCACCAAGGCCAGTGTCAGGCTTTTAAGGGCGTGTCCATCAGTGCAAAGCTTCTGAGAAATCTCACTGACAGATGTCAGTGTGGGTCAGCCCCAGGCACCACGGCACTGCGCACCCCACACCCCCACCCCCGCTTCCTAACGCTGCCCCAAGTGCCCCTTCTCCCTTCTCACACCGCCTCCCATTAAGCTAGCTTCATGTAAAGCAGGGTGATGTGAAAGTTCTCATCTCGGGGCTCAATAAACATCGATAAGCGATTTCCTGGAGTGCTTCCCACCACAGCCCTTTCCTGCAAGGACCTTGGTGATTTAGTTCAAATCCCGGTTTTCCAGAGACAGGCAAATCCGCGCCGGAGTAAAGAGCCTGGCCTGGGGGCACACAGCCTGGACGTCACTGAACCCCAGCGAGAAGCTGGGCTCCAGGTCGCTCTTCCTCCGCCTCTCTCAGTGCCTTCCGGGTTCCGGCAGGCGATTCCAAGGCAGATCACAAGCGCACTCACTTTACGGAGACCAAAGCACAGAGCGATCATTCAAAAAAAAGCAAGCTGGCGGGAGGGCTGGCAACTCATGTCTTCAAGGCGCTCAAGAACCTAGCGTTATCATTTTATAAACGCAGGTGTCTGAATGCCCATCTACCTATGTCACAGGGGCACTGGGCAGACTCAGGAGAGGTGGCGGGGAGGGAGACACACAGGGCTCACGAATGGATAGCACACTGGGCGACGTCATTCCCAGTTTGAGGAATGGACGTCAGGATCGCACGAGCAAGGATGTGTGCAGAGACGCGGCGAGGGGAGAAGGCGGACCGTAGTGACGATGCTGGGAACACAGAGGTGCGGCGAGGGGAGAAGGCGAGAAGGCGGACCTTAGTGAAGACGCTGGGAACCCACATGGTCGTATTTCTCCTGGGAAATATGAGCTGTGATAACCTCGGTGGAGGGTAATGGCGCAGCCTCTCTCAACATGTTAAACACACGTAGCCTCTGACCATGCAGATCCACCTCTGGGGATTCGTCCTGTAAATCTGCGTAAGTGTTGTGTACCGCTGTTGTGGCACGGACGCCTGTGGAGGAAGACCGGACACAGTGTGAGGCTTGCTGGGGCCGGCGCTATGGTTGAGCCTCCTCTTGCAGTTCCAGCATCCCATATGGGCACCGGTTCAAGTAACCGGTAAAGTCGGCAGCATTGCCTATGGGCGCAGGTTCAAGTCTGGGCTGCTCCACTTCCGATCCAGTTCACTGCTCATGCACCTGCACACAGGTGGGGGACCAGAGATGCTCCTAGCTTCAGCCTGGCCCA
This sequence comes from Oryctolagus cuniculus, assembly GCF_051225735.1. Taxonomy (NCBI): domain Eukaryota; kingdom Metazoa; phylum Chordata; class Mammalia; order Lagomorpha; family Leporidae; genus Oryctolagus; species Oryctolagus cuniculus. Next base: position 30,807,393 of record NC_142874.1, read on the forward strand.
GCCCTGCCCTTTAAAGAGGAGTCTTGTTAAGAGTTTCTTGTCCCAGAATGACGGAGTATAACGCAGCGGTGCAAAGGAACGAGAGACCTTGGACCCGTGTATGAGGCGTGTCAGCAAGGAAGGAAAGCAAGGCGACATTTTAGGTTGAAAAGGGACAGGAGAGATTTCCAGGCATACAGGATGAAATTCTAGAAGGCTCTCGGGCACAAAAACCGCGGCTGCCTGTGGGGAGCAAGGCTGCCACACTGAAGGGGAGGAGACGGGGGACAGGGAGACTCTTTACTGTTTATTTTAATGTCTACTACAGTTTTTTTTTTATGGTGCAGCAGATTAAGGGTCCAGTCATGACATGGACATCCCACATTAGCGCGCTTGTTCAAGTCCCAGCCGCTCTGCCTCCGATCCAGTTCCCTACTAATACACCTGGGAAAGCAGCAGAAGATGGGCCAAGTGCTTGGGTCCCTGCACCCGCGTGAGAGACCTGGATGGAGCTCCTGGCTCCTGGCTTTGGCCTAGCCCAGCCCTGGCTGTTGCAGCCATTTAGGGGGAGTGAACCAGTGGATGGAAGATCTCTCTCTCTCTCCTTCCTTTCAGGCTGCCTTTCAAATAAAAAAAAAAATCTTAAATTTTTGAAGGTTGTGAATGTGTTAACAATTCAAAAAGGTAAATTAAGAAATGCCTTTTTAAACTGGAAACCACTGCAGAAACGGCAGTAACTTGGAGCAGGGTGAGTATAAAGGCTAGGCTAGGAGCAGGGTCTGCAGGGCGCCACACGAGGATGCTGGCCGGTTCTGGTGGAGCTGGCGCAGGGTCTTAAAGGGAAAGCGATCCTTAGCGTTTGTGAGAAAGTGTTGGTCTGTGTGCCATGGCAGGCCAGGCTCGGTGGCCAAGATGGGTTTTCCGGGCTCCGGGCTCCAGGGTGGCTCTCTGCCCACAGCTGAGCTGCCGTACGCAGCATGCAAGGGGCAATGGAGCCAGGCCTCCTCGCCCTCCTTTGCTCGGGGGTGCAGGCTCCAAAGCGCCCGCACAGAGAAAGCTCTGAGCTCCCCCTGCAGCAAGCCCCTCCCGCCCTCACACCAAGGCTTGGAGCCTCCTGGCAGGTCGGGGTCCCTATCTCACACACAAGGGCATGGAGAGGTCCCACAGTGGTGGGCCGGGCTGTGACTGCAGCCAGCTCCTTAACCACCCCCCAACTCTGGGTGGGCCCCTGCTTTCTCCTCTCCACCCATGCCCACCACTTTCTTCCTCCTCCTCACTGCTGCTCTGCCTGGCTCTCCGCGGGGAGCAGACAGCCCCCAGCCAGGCGACCCGTTTGCTGCCGGTGGTCTCCAGCACTGTGTAGGGCAGGGCGCCAGCCCTGCTGCTCCTCTCCTCTCCCCTCTAAGGGGCCTCATCCACCCCACCCCCTGCATCGTCCAAGCAGACAGAGGCCTCTTGTCAGTTACAGGCAGGCGGGGCCCTCCTATCGGGACCAGGGATCTGCAGGAGAGGCGGGGCTGCGGCCAAAGTGAGAGCCTCCTGTCTCCAATTAAAGTTCTGAGGATCCATCTTCCCGCTCAGCCCCCTCTGAAATTGACATTTATTAGGTTGTCAAAGCGGATTTTTCCTCCTGGCCCTTTCCTGCCCCCATCCGTGTGTGTGTCTGGTGTGTGTGTGTGTGTGTGATGTGTGTGTGTCTGGTGTATGTGTGTGTGTGATGTGTGTGTATGTGTGTGTGTGATGTGTGTGTGATGTATGTGTGTGTGATGTGTGTGTGTGATGTGTGTGTGTGATGTGTGTGTATGTGTGATGTGTGTGTGATGTGTGTGTGTGTCTGGTGTGTGTGTGATGTGTGTGTGTGATGTGTGTGTGTGATGTGTGTGTATGTGTGATGTGTGTGTGTGATGTGTGTGTGTGATGTGTATGTGTGTGTGTGATGTGTATGTGTGTGTGATGTGTGTGTGATGTGCGTGTATGTGTGATGTGTGTGTGTATGTGTGTGATGTGTGTGTATGTGTGTGTGTGATGTGTGTGTGATGTGTGTATGTGTGTGTGTGTATGTGTGTATGTGTGATGTGTGTGTGTGATGTGTGTGTATGTGCACGCGTGGCCAGGCATGCATGCACATCAATATCTATGTTCTGTTTTCCAAAAATTTAAAATGTAGTGTTTCGTGTGATGGCTGAAGGTGTGATGGCTGAGGGAGTGGGCGGCAGATCTGAGATGGGGGAGGTGGCCTTGTGCAGACGGAGCTTGCCACGTGTGTCACTTTGGAAGTGCCCCACCCCCTACTCTAAGTGTCCTCTCCCCCATGCGCCCTGGAACTGGAATTCCACTTCCTGGGGACTCGTTCTTAGGAATTTCTTTATTTCTTTCCTGAGGTCTAGTTTCTTCAATTTAATTTATTTTGTATTTGAGAAGGAGAGAGAGAGAGAGAGTGCGCTTCCATCCACTGGTTTACTCCCCAGATACCCACCAATGGCCAGGCCTGGGCTGGGGTTGAAGCCGGGAGCAGGCAAGAACCCAAGTACTTGAGCCATCACTTGCTGCCTCCAGGGTCTGCATTGTCAGGAAGCTGGGGACTTGAACCCAGATACTCTGATGTGGGATATTGGAGTCTTTTTTTTTTTTAAGATTTATTTATTTATTTGAAATAGAGAGAGGAGACCTTCCATCTGCTGGCTCATTCCCCAAATGGCCACAGTAGCCAGGCTTGGTCCAGGCCAAGCCAGGAGCCAGGAGCTTCTTCCAGGTCTCCCATGTGGATGCAGGGGCCCAAGCACTTGGACCATCCTCCGCTGCTTTCCCAGGCTATAGCAGAGAGCTGGATCGGAAGTGGAGCAGCCGGGACTCGAACTTGCGCCCATATGGGTTGCCGGCACTGCAGACAGTGGTTTTACCCACTAGGCCACAGCACTGGCCTCAGTACGGGATTGTTTTAAGAAACATTTATTTATTTGAGAGGCAGAGAAAGAGAGAGATCTGGTTCACTTCCCAAATCAGCATCTTAGCTGTAAGGCCACACACCCACCGCTGAGGGTGGGGGAGACAGGAACTCACCACCATCCCAGAGTTCAGGATTCGGAGCGGGGGGCGGGGGGGAGGCCCTGAAGGGGACCCCCTGTCTTCTCTCTTGGACAGGAAGCTGCCCGCCGTCACTCATCAGGGGCGACGGTGCCAGCGGCTGTGGCCCGGATCTACTGAGCCCATCCGGGTAGGACCAGGCTTATGAGACTGGATTCCTTGGGTGGCAGAGGGAGGCTGGCCTCACCCAGGAAGCGGCAGCGCTGCCTCCTGGCTGGCACTGTTGTGCACACTGTGACCTGCTCTGCACGTCCGAGGGGGACGGTTAGCTGAGACGAGGCGGCTCCCTGGCCTCGGCTCTCCTTCGATGGTTAACCACCGGCCGGCAGCGGCCGCTTCCTCCTTTGCTATTTTTACCGTATTTTTTTTCTGCCACTCCTATTAATGCGACATAGCGTTTTCCCTGCAGTTAAATCATTTTTAAACTTTGTCCATCTGGGGAGGAAAGTGTGTGTCGCTGCGGCGCAGGGAAAGGCAGCGATCACTTGCCAGAAGTAGGAGGCGACCATAAAAACGAACCTGATGAAATCCAAACCGTGCTGGTCACATCTCGCGAGGGCCTTCCCTGCCGAAAGCTCTTGGCCTGCGGGTGCTTTTCTCGGCGTAAAAGGGAAAATCACCAAGTGTCGGGGGAGGCACGGGAAACCCGAGAGTCCCCAGGTGAGACTTTGTCCTGCCGGAGGTCGTCAGCGGCCGTGTTCCATTCCTGGGGCTGGGAGGCTTACCTCTGTCTCCAGTCCAAAGTCAAGGTGTAGACAGGGAGGTTGCTGGCTGAAGACTGTAGGGAGGGTGGGCGTCAGGCACAGAGGGTAAGCTGCTTCCTGGCACGCCTGCATCCCACCTCAGGGTGCTGGGGTCCCAGTCCTGGTTCCTGCTCCGTTGCCAGCTTCCTGGGAGGCAGCGGATGATGGCTCAAGTACTTGGGTCCCTGCCCCGCACCGGGAAGACCCGGATGGAGCTCCAGGCTCCTGGATTCTGCCTGGCCCCGCCCTGGCTGTGGCAGTGACTCGGGGGAGTGAACCAGCAGAGGAGAGTTCTGTCTCTGTCTCTCTGCCTTCCAAAAAAATGAAAACAAACCCATAAAAATTCAAGCTGTGGGGGAGACTCCTTGCCTGGCTTTTGCGGCTTCTGGTGGTGGCTGGTGGTCCCTGGTTCATGGGCTTGTGGGCTCCTCTCCCCGACTTCTGCCTTCCTTGTCACGTGGCACGTGGTACGTGGCACTCTCCTTGGTGGGGGTCCCTGGTCTCCACCAGGCTCTTAATCTTGTAAGGATGGAAGTCCTAAGTATGGCGTCATTTTTTTTTTTTTTTTTGAGAGAGAAAGGTCTTCCATCCTCTGGTTCACTCCCCAAATCGCAACGGCCGGAGCTGGGTGGATCGGAAGCCAGAAGCCAGGAGCCTTTTCTGGGTCTCCCAAGCACTTGGGCCATCTTCCACTGCTTTCCCAGGCCACAGCAGAGAGCTGGATTAGAAGAGGAGCAGCGGGGACTTGAACCAGCACCCATATGGGATGCCGGCACTGCAGGTGGCCCGTGTGACCCATCTTAACTAATGACATCTGCAGCATCCCTGTACCCCAAAGGGTCACTTGCAGGCGGTAGGGTTAGGGCTTCAACATGTCTTTGTGAAAATTACTTTTATTTATTAACTTATACAATGTATTTGAAAGGGGGAGAGAGAGAGCCAAAGAGATCTCCCATCAGCTGGTTCACTTTCCAAACGTCTGCATGGCTGTGGCTGAGTCAGCCCAAAGCCAGGGACCAGGATCTTAACGACTTGAGCTGTTGCCTGGTGCCTCCCCAGATGCTCATTAGCAGGACACGGGAAGCAAAAGCTGACCGAGAACTTTTTTTTTTATTTTTGACAGGCAGAGTGGACAGTGAGAGAGAGAGACAGAGAGAAAGGTCTTCCTTTGCTGTTGGTTTACCCTCCAATGGCCGCCGCGGCCAGCGTGCTGTGGCCGGCACACCGTGTTGATCCAAAGGCAGGAGCCAGGTGCTTCTCATGGTCTCCCATGGGGTGCAGGGCCCAAGCACTTGGGCCATCCTCCACTGCACTCCCTGGCCACAGCAGAGAGCTGGCCTGGAAGAGGGGCAACCGGAACAGAATCTGGCGCCCCGACCGGGACTAGAACCCGGTGTGCCGGCGCCGCAAGGTGGAGGATTAGCCTAGTGAGCCGTGGCGCTGGCCTTGACCGAGAACTTGAACCCAGCCACTCTGCTTCGGGATGCAGGTGTCACAGGTGCTGTCCTCACTGCAGTGCCCCATGCCTGCCCCATGTACCTTGCGTGTGGGGACACGGTCAACATGCGAGAGACGGCCTTTGAAAGAGCTTGGAGCGAGAAAAGCGTCTCACCGTGCACACTCACTGCTGCGGAGTGCCTGCCACGGGACGCAGCCCACGCCCGGGGAAATACTGCATTGTGGGGGTGCAGGGAGGTGGGGAGGCTGCTCCTGAGATCCCCTTCCCTCTCAGAGGCGCATGGGCTCTGGGGTCAGAGGGTGCCATGGGTGGGCGGGCTCAGCATGACAAAGACCTCTGTACCGCAATCAACCCCCGTTCACAGCAGTGAGACTCCGGGGAGCAGAGGAGGGGCAGTGCCACGGGATGCTGGCATCCCAAGCGCGCCTTTGTCGCTGTGCCGCCACGCTGGCCCCTGGGTAACTTGACGTTAAGTAGATTATCCTGCCACTGTGCTGAGAACCACAGCCTTTGAGGGGTGGGAGTAGAAGCCGAGAGTGGCGCTCCTCCAGACAAGGCGATGATTACGTAAGCCAGCTGACCCTGGTGAAGGTGGTGAGGGGTCAGAAATGACCCACTTACATGTAGAGTAGAGCGGTCTACTGATCGGTGAGCTGGGAGAGTGTTCTCGGGGCATCGACCCCAAGGCTTGTGGTCTGAGAACGGAGTAGCCGTCGAGCAGGCTGCGGAAGGCCATGGAAGGCTGCAGAAGAAGCCATTTAGGAGGGGGGATCAAGGTTTCCAAGCGGGGTAGGCTGAGGGTGAGGGCAGCCAAGAGGTGCTGCACGCTCGGAAGAGAGAAGGCGCGAAAGGGGCTTCAGGGAACGCGCTTGCTGCCAGCGGCAGCTCTGGAATTTCTGCGTTTGAGGGGTGAAGGGCATGGGTCTGGCCAGAAGCGGCTGAACACCAAAGCCAGCGTGAAGCTGGGAAGCCTGCAGTCCTCGGCTGTCGTCTGCTTTCCATGGCGGAGCTTCCTGGGAAGGAGGCGGTGTTGGGGGGATTCACAGTTCAAGATCAGGTGGTGCCGTGAGTCTGACGCAGGACGAAGGCGGGCAGCGGCAGAGCAGGTGCAGAGGGGAGAGGGCACGGTGGCCCTGGAAGCAGAGAGACATAAGGAGCCCGCCCTGCACAGGAAACCACCTGTCACGAGACCTACTCTCCCCCAGTGACCCACAGCCTCTCCCCGGCCCCACCCCCCAGACACCACAACCATACCAAGTCTCCACCTTTACTACGTTGGTGATTGGCCTAAGACTTTGGGGTCTACACATCTGTGTGAGTTTTGGGGGACTGAGTCCTTAATCCATCAGTCCAGGTCAACTTCAAGAAGGGGCTACAGAGAAGAAGACTAATAAGAGCCCTGGGGACCCCAGGAGATGGGTCTCATGTAAGGGTAGCATGAACCCTACTGCAGCTGGGAGCTGAGATCCCCTCTCTGGCCACTGTGGGCCGACCCTGGAAATGCAGTGAGTGGGGTGGGATGGACGATGCAGAATAAGACAGGAGGACATCCGGGCACTTGGTGGCCAGGCCCCTTGCTCATCGAGGAAGAAACTTGGTGACACCGTTTCACACCCCCCTCCCTCTCAAAGTATCAGTCAGGTCTAAGGGACAGTGTGTGTCTCTAGGGTACTTTGGTTTCTGAACACCTCCCACCCCACCCCTGCATACACACGGTGCACATACACCCACATGCATGCACACGTAAACACAAAACCACACACCCAAGTAGTCACCTTGGGAGGTAGAAGCTTCTTGCAAAGGTGTTGCTATGGCGCGAAATATTCCCGAAGCTCCTTCTTGGTACAACCCGCTGAGCCCGTGACACACTCCATGACTGCTCTCAGTGGGGGTCGCCCCTCGCCTTTCACGGGTAGATCTGATTTCTGGAAACTGCCTAGCGTCATTCGGACTCAAGTGTGATGGCTAAAATTAGGGATTCGAGTCTTTGTGGCCACGGGTGAGGTTTGATAGAGCTAGAACAAAACCAGCTTTGTCTCGTTCGCAAGCCGACAATTCCTCTTTCATAGGACGTAATGAGGTCTAGTGTGCGAAGTGCTTGGCACGGTTTTTGACCCGCAGCAGGCATTTCATAATTGCTAATTATTAATATTCCTAAAACAGAGACCCTGGAATGAATAGCGGCATTATTGAACTCAGTGACACATGTGTCCCCGAAGGTGACGACTTTGCAGGGGACACACTCCGTCTAGAGCTGGAAATGTGGTTAAGTGTGCCTGAAAGAAGTAGATTCAAACTTTTAAAAAAAATCATGTGTTGGTTTATTTGAGAGTCAGAGGATGAGGGGGAGAGAGAGGAGGACCGAGAATTCCCATCTGCTCTTTCACTCCACAGATGGTTGCAATGGCCAGGAGTGACAGGCACTGAAGGCAAAACACCCCGCACTCAGTTTTGCGCAAGTCTTGCTCTGCGGTTTCTTTGCCGAGGGGGACAGGGGCAGCCTCAGCCCAGGGCTGTGCGCAGTGAACGCTCCCAGGTGCACCTTGCTGCCTTGGGAGCTGCAGAGGCACCCGGTGTTCACGCACCCTCCCTGATCGGGTGAGCAGCTTTGGTTCTGTCCTCCCTGGGCCTCAGAGCAAAAGCAATCATAGCTTGGGGCTCCACTAGTGTTTTCCAGAGTTTCTATTTTTCATCTATTTTTAAAGATTCATTTATTTGAAAGGCAGAATGTTAGAGAGAGAGAGAGAGAGATCGTCCATCTACTGGTTCACTTCCCAAATGGTTGCAACGGCCAGGGCTGGGCCAGGCAGAAAGCCAGGAGCCAGGAAATTCATCCGGGTCTCCCACGTGGGTGCAGGGGCCCAAGCACTTGGGCCATCTTCTGCTGCTTTCCCAGGTGCATTAACAGGGAGCTGGCTTGGAAGTGGAGCAGCTGGGACTTGAACTGGGATGTGCCACTCTGATGCGGTGATGCCAGCATCGCAAGGTGGCAACTTAAGCCACTGCAATGCAACGTTGGCCCCTGTTTTTTTTTTTTTTTAAATGTATTTATTTGAAATTCAGAGTTTACAACGAGAGAGAGAGAGAGAGAGAGAGGAGAGGAGAGGAGAGGAGAGGAGAGGAGAGGAGAGGAGAGGAGAGGAGGGGAGGGGAGGGGAGGGGAGGGGAGGGGAGAGGAGAGGAGAGGAGATCTTTTGTCTGCTGGGTCACTCACTCCCCAAATGGCTGCAATGACCAGGGCTGGGCCAGGCCAAAGCCAGGACCCAGGAGCTCCACCTGGCTCTCCCACATGGCTGCAGGGGCCAGAGAGCTAGATTGGAAGTGGAGCAGCTGGGGGCCAGTGCTGTGGAGCAGGGGGTTACAGCCCTGGCTTGCAGTGCCAGCATCCCTTATGGGCACCAGTTCAAGTCCAGGGTGCTCCACTTCTGATCCAGCTCTCTGCTATGGCCTGGGAAAGCAGTAGAAGATGGCCGGAGTCCTTGGGCCCCTACACCCGCGTAGGAGACCTGGAAGAAGCTCCTGACTTCTGGCTTCGGGTCAGCTCAGCTCTGGCCATTGCAGTCATTTGGGGAGTGAACCAGTGGATGGAAGACCCCCCCCCCCCCGGCTCTACCTCTCTTTGTAACTCTTTCAAATAAATAAAATAAATCTTAAAAAAAAAAAGGAAGTGGAGCAGCTGGGTCCTTCTCGTACATTGAGTACATTTCGAACTAGTATATGTCTTTGTATTTGCATATGCATGCAAGGAGACTTCAAAAAGTTCGTGGAAAATAGTTTTAAAAATGTATTTTGGTGCAAAGAATTTGAAGTTCGTGCATGTTTTTTTTCATAATATGCATTTCTGTGAAAGTTTTGCAGATCCCTTGTATACCAATACACAGACATTTGTGCATATGTATTTGTGTGCGTATCTATCCATCTATCATCTCTATATTTGTCAGAACCCAAAATTGCAAGACTTGCAGTTCGCGAAATATGAGTGGGAGCAGCTGACAGTGCGCTTTCCAGTTCTGATCTCGTAGGCTTATTTCCAAGCCAGTCATTGGTTGATTGGTTTCAGGTGCAGTCACAGGTTACAGGGCCATGTCTGTGCCGAGGCCTTAGCTGGGTCCAGCTTGGGGCACTGCTCCTGTGGCTGTTAACGGATGCTAGCCCGGGGGCGGTTTCAGCACCTGGAGCCCTCTTCCTCATTGGCTTTTCCTGCAAGGGCATCTCATTTCTGACCGTGACCTTTAAATGACCTTGAGATCAAAAGGTTTCCCCAGGGCCGGCGCCGCGGCTCACTAGGCTAATCCTCCGCCTAGCGGCACCGGCACACTGGGTTCTAGTCCCGGTCGGGGCACCGGATTCTGTCCCGGTTGCCCCTCTTCCAGGCCAGCTCTCTGCTGTGGCCCGGGTGTGCAGTGGAGGATGGCCCAGGTGCTTGGGCTCTGCACTCACATGGGAGACCAGGAGAAGTACCTGGCTCCTGCCATCGGATCAGCGTGGTGTGCCGGCCACAGCACGCTGGCCGCGGTGGCCATTGGAGGGTGAACCAACGGCAAAGGAAGACCTTTCTCTCTGTCTCTCTCTCTCTCACTGTCCACTCTGCCTGTCAAAAAAAAAAAAAAAAAAAGGTTTCCCCAGGTTTAGTCTCCTGACCCCTCTCCCTTCATGTGGACCTATTAAAACCTAGACTGCACACTTGGGCCATCCTCTGCTGCTTTCCCAGGCCATAGCAGAGAGCTGGATCAGAAGAGGAGCAGCCGGGACTTGAACCGGCGCCCCTGTGGGATGCTGGCACTGCAGGCCATGGCTTAACCTGTTCTGCCACAATGGCAGCCATGAAGTGAGTTTCTTTCTACTCACCATGTAGTTGATGCTCTTTCCTGGGAGGCTTTTCTGGCCGTCGAGACCGTCGGATGGCCCGAAAGTGACCGGCCCTCCACCTGGGGGTCCTGGTACTGGGGGAAGAAGTTAGCGTGGGAGAGGAGGAGCTCCGAGCACACGTGTGGGTGCCCTTAAGGGATTTTGGCCAATGCCAAGGGCGTAAGTTTGATGAAAGACCCAAGGATTCCTTGTCCACTACTTCACGTTTTCTTTGCAATAGCGGGGTCCCTAACTTTCCTGTCCAGCAACCGGTCTAATAGCTTGGGCTTGCCCACGGAAAGTGGAGTGGGAGAGAGAAGGAAGGAAAACAAGAGATTGAAGGCAACAGTTACCCCCGACAGCACTCACTGGTGATGGGAAGGTATGCTTTGTTGAGTCGGGATCATGCTGGCCTTTTTACGTCTTTTTTAGAAAAACTATTTAAACAATTTTACTTATTTAAGAGGCAGAGGAGGTTATTTAAAAGACAGGCTGTTTGTTCTTTTTTTTTTTTTTTTTTAAATATTTATTTATTTGAGAGGCAGAGTTCTAGATAGTGAGAGGGAGAGACAGAGAGAGAGGTCTTCCCTCCACTAGTTCACTCCCGAGGTGGCCACAGCAAATGGAGCTGCACCGATCCGAAGCCAGGAGCCAGGAGCTTCTTCTGGGTCTCCCACGTGGGTGCAGGGGCCCAAGGACTTGGACCATCTTCCACTGCTTTCCCAGACCATAGCAGAGAGCTGGATTGGAAGTGGAGTAGCCGAGACTCGAACCAGCACCCATATGGGATGCTGGCGCTGCAGGTGGAGGATTAGCCTACTCCTACCGCACACAGCGCTGGCCCCAAGGCCGCTTGTTCTAATGGAATTATTTGCTCTTTGCCTATAGGCACTTGAGTTTGAAAACTCCAAGTGATGGCCTTGCTTCAGAGGAAGTGGCTAAGGAAATGTGGGTGCGGTTGCTGGATGGAAAACATCTGAGTCCAGGGAAGAGGAGGTAAAGACAGAGGAAAACCTGCAAGCTCCCGTCCTCCCTGGGTCAGGAAGAGGCTCAGGCTGGGCACTTCCTCTTTTGGCCAGCAGGTGGCCTCACGTGCCACATACAGCTTGGTTGCTATTGGGGGAGGGGTGGCCCGCCGGTGCTACAAATTCAGGATTTCCGTGTTCTGCCGGTGATTGCTACTCTCTGAACTCAATTCTGGGGATCCTTCCCAGGGTGACCCCCACATTCATACACTGATACCCCCCAAAATATTTGAAATCAGGCATAGTTTTGTCATGATACCCAGTTGTCACGAACTTTTGGAAGACTTCTCATTGCACGGATTTCGAAGTCTTTTGCAATAAAATAAGCTTATATTTTAATTTGATTTTCCGTGAACTTTTGCAAGACCCTTGTATGAACGGTGTCCTTCTAAGAGGAGGAAGAACCCCCCGGGATCTCTCTCTCTTTTTCTGTGGGAGCACAGAGCAAGAGCCAAGCGTGGGCACAGTGAGAAGGTGGCAACCAACAGAAGCCAAGCCTGCTAAGTTTGGCACCCCCGGCTCCAGAACCACGAGAAAATAAGTGCCTGCTCTTTTAAAGTTATTTATGCACTTTTTTTGGCAAGCGGATAAAGACTTGTGTTATTTTATTCAATGACTTAGCCACTATAACCCCCAGACCAGAGGGGGCTGGGTTGTTTTCTGGTTTCTTCCTGCTTGGTCTTTTTTTTTTTTTTTTTAATTGTTTTTTTGACAGGCAGAGTTAAGACAGTGAGAGAGACAGGGAGAAAGGTCTTCCTTCTGTTGGTTCACCCCCCAATGGCTGCTGCGGCCTGCACACTGTGCTGATCCAAAGCCAGGAGCCAGGTGCTTCTCCTGGTCTCCCATGCGGGTGCAGGGCCCAAGCACCTGGGCCATCCTCCACTGCCTTCCCAGGCCACAGCAGAGAGCTGGCCTGGAAGAGGGGCAACCGGGACAGAATCCAGCGCCCCGACCAGGACTAGAACCCAGTATGCCGGCGCCGCTAGGCAGAGGATTAGCCTATTAAGCCATGGCACCGGCCAAGGGTGACTGTATTTTTTTTAAAGATTCATGTATTTGAAAGTAAGAGTTACACAGTTACACAGAGAGAAGGAGAGGCAGAGAGACAGAGAGAGAGAGAGGTCTTCCATCCGTTGGTTCTCTCCCCAATTGGCCGCAACGGCTGGAGCTGTGCCTATCCAAAGCCAGGAGCTCCCTCGGGGTCTCCCATGTGGGTGCAGGGGCCCAAGGACTTGGGCCACCTTCTGCTGATTTCCCAGGCCACAGCAGAGAGCTGGATGGGAAGCGGAGCGGCTGGATCTCGAACCAGTGCTCATATGGCATGTCAGGGCGTTAACCCACTGCGCCACAGCACCGGCCCCATCCTGCTTGGTCTTAATGATCCCATCCGTCCTGGCCTGAGGATGCTCCTCAGGGCCGTGCCTGTGTGCGTCCCTGGTCTTAGGCTTGAGGGCGTCAGAGTGCTCAGCTGGGGGCTTCTTTTGAAAGAGTTATAGAGAGCTGTGGAGAGAACGATCTTCCATCTGCTGGTTCACGCCCTAGATGACCACAATGAGCGGCACTGGGCCACGCCAAAGCTAGGAGCTTCCTTCGGGTCACCCACGTGGGTACAGGGGCCCAAGCACCTGGACCATCTTCTACTGCTTTTTCCCAGGCCATTAGCAAGGAGCTGGGTGGGAAGTGGAGCAGCCAGGACTCGAACCTGCACCCATATGGGATGCCGGTGTCACAGGCGGTGGCTTTAACCGCTGTGCCACAGTACCGGCCCCCTTGCAGGCCTTGTCAGCCAGCAGCTTGTAGATGTGTTCCATGAGAATCTACTTGTTTTGGAGTGTGTTCTCTTTGACCTGCAGGTACAGGCTGTGTGATACACGTGGTGGCGAATCTTCTAAGAGCAGCCACGTGGGGTCCCCCTCCCCCTCCCCCACCCCCTCCCTCTCCCCCTCCTCCTCTCCCCCTCCCCAGTTTCCCTCTCCGGCATTCGTGCCCAGGCTGCACCCTCCTGCTGACCGATGCCTATGTAACTGCCCTTCCCGTGGGCCGAGGTGTTTTTCTGGCATTGAGCCCGCGGGTGCACAGGGACGGGCTTGTGGACGGCCAGCCCAGCCATGATCAGCTTCCGGATCGGCCTCGGCGCTTCCGCTGCTCCCATCGGCCGCAGCAGAGGGCACTGGAGGTGGCCTCTTTGGAAGCCTGAGTGCACGCGTGGCTGCAGCCGAGGCCGTGAGAGCAAAGGCTGCCCGTCTGTGAGGCTCGCAGTCTGTGCTTTGGCTATGGCTGCCGGAGCTGTCCCGGAAGGCAGCACCCGCTCATCCACTCATTCAGGCAAACCGTACATTGGCACATAGAGATCGCCCAGCAGGAGTGCTTCCGCGTGTCTTGTTTGAGGAATCATGTCGAGGTCACTCTGGGTCAAGTTCTTCCCGATGTGACCTGACTTCCCTAGCCCAGCGTTTCCCTCAAATCCTGTCTCAGTCCAACATGGTGCACTCTGGCCTCCGAAGAAAGAAGCCACTTCGGGTGCTCCCCTTCTGTGTGCACATGGAAGTGGGTGTGTGCCCGGGGCCACCAAGCCAGCCTCAAGGTCACCCAGGAATCTGCAGGAGGGGGCTCTGGGCATGCCCGTGACTCGGAGTCCCGCCTGCGTTTGCTTGCGTAGAGAAGGCAAGGTGTGGAATCTGGGTGGGAAGGAAATGCTGGCTCCCGGCTGCATTGTCTTGGGCAGGTGGGGGCCCCCGCCCCCACCCACTAAGCACTCTGCCCAGAGTCCCTCTGTCCTTGTCAGCTGGAGTGGAGCTGGACTGATGAGGGAGGAGAGGCACAGCTCTGGAGCTCCCCGGGCCTGGGGGAGCAGAGGAGGGGGAAGAAAGCCCCCCACGGGGGGTCTGCAAGATGATGGGGGTTGTGAGGAGGGGGCACAGCCGTCTCTCTGCTGCTGCTTCTGTTCGTTGAGCACCTACTGTGTACCGGGCACCCCGGCAGCAGCCGGCGGGAACTTGACCTCTGGAGGAGAGTGTGCGCTCTGTGAAACACGGTCACGCGGATGGGATGAGATACTGCGCGGGGAGCGAGTTTATAAACTGTGAAGTGTGGTGAAGCACCAGGGGTGGTTATGAGGGCGATTCGTTTCCCTTCCCGTCCCCCTGCCCGCCCCAGGCCGGCCCCGGCAGCCTCCCGGTGCGGAGCCGGCACCCACCTTGCCCGTCTCCTTCCTGGCTAATTGGGGAGGCTTCTACAGGCCTGATTTATGTGGCCCCTCATACACTCTCCCACTGAACATTATTCTAATCAGACACCTCATTATGGGAAGCCTGCCTCCTCGGGCTGCCTGGACGGGGATATTACAGGATATTATACAGACCATTTGCATGGCTACCTTCAGGTCATTTCCATCACTTTAAGCCACTTACTGGCCCATTTTCTTCCCCATAATATTTGCCTAATTCGATTACTCCGCGGCCTCCGCTGGCTCCAAATGGAATCAGGAGTCAGAACCGGGAGCAAAGTCAACTGGATCCGGGCACGGCCTTGGTTCTCCAGGGGCCCACCTGGTCCCAGGTGACTGCTGTCAGAACCGGGTCTCCAGTGGGGGAGGGGCACTTCCGGGCCTGGTGCAGGGAAGAGGCGATGGCGGTGGGAAGAGGGCAGCCGATTGGATGTGGCTCCAAGGATCACGTCCTGGGCCCTGAGTTTTCTGTCTTATGGAGCCCTGTGCGTCTCCCCGCTGAGCCTTTGCAGGCTTTCCTGTGGCCTGGGGGGGGGGGGGGGAGGGCTGAGCCCTGTAGGGGAGGGCAAAGACTCAGCAACACTGCATCACCATGTGGACACATGTTTGTGGAGGGGCTGACTGAATGCCGCGTGCACTCCCTGGGTCCAGCTCTGAAGGGTCCAGCGGAGCCGTCCGATTGCATCCTGCACTAGTTCTGGGCCGGAAGCCTGGGGGCGCAGAACTGCCGAGCGGCGTTCAAACTGGGGGCCTCCCAGGGCACTGTGGCCGCCTCGTCTGCAGAAGCTTCAGGCTGTCACAGTGGTGCCCGAATTCCCGGCATGCACCGGCCAGCCAGACATGCTGCAATGCGTACCGTGGCCTCCCACACCCCAAATGACCCCAAACACGAGGAGGCTGCAGAAAGTGCTTGGAAGATGCACTTACGCAAAAGCTTAGCTGTAGCGCTGTTTTCCACCCGCCTTTTCCATCAGCAGTGGGGAGGCGGATGCATAAAACAGCTCACTGAGCCGAAGGAGGGGCGTTGGGTTCTCCCGGGCCAGCTGCATTTTTCTGAACTTGGAGGGCAATTTTTTTTTTTAATTTATTCAGAGCAAAAATGAGAAAAGGGACAGGGAGCGGAGTGAGTTTCCATTTGCTGGTTCACTCCCCAAGTGTCTGCAACAGCCAGGGCTTGGCCAGGCCAAAGCCAGGAAGTCAGAACTCCATCCAGGTGTCCCCTATGGGTGGCAGGAACCCAAGCCCTTGGACCCCCACCTGTTGCCTCCCGGGTGCATTAGCAGGGATCTGGATCGGAAGCGGAACAGCCAGGACTTGAACTGACACTGGAGGGGATTTTATGTTTTATTTATTTATTTTTTCTAAAGATTTATTTATTTATTTGGAAGGCAGAGTTACGGAGAGGCAGAGGCAGAGAGATAGAGATCTTCCATCCGCTGGTTCATTCCCCAGATGGCTGCAAAGGCTGGAGCTGTGCCGATCTGAAGCCAAGAGCCAGGAGCTTCTTCCGGGTTTCCCACGCGAGTGCAGGGGCCCTAGGACTTGGGCCATCTTCTACTGCTTTCCCAGGCCACAGCAGAGAGCTGGATCAGAAGAGGAGCAGCTGGGACTTGAGCTGGTGTCCATATGGGATGCCGGCACTGCAGGCGGTAGCTTTACCTCTGCTGTGCCACAGCACCAGCCCCAGGCTACATTCTTTTTCTAAATTAACTCCTCCAATTAATAACATTTTACTAATTGCTAATTTGATATCAAGCAGAATCCCTAATATAAATTTATAAAACTAGAAAGGCAAAAAGGCTATCGGAGAGGTTAACTTGTTTACTTAAAAAAAAATCGCTGCTGGGTCGGTGCTGTGGCTCAGCTGGTAAAAGCCAAGGCACTGGTATCCCATATGGGAGTTAGTTCTAGTTCCGGCTGCTCCACTTCCTTTCCAGCTCCCTGCTCGTGGCCTGGGAAAGCAGCAGAAGATGGCCCAAGTCCTTGGCTCCCTGAACCTGCATGAGAGACCCAGAGGAAGCTCCTGGCTCCTGGCTTCAGCCCAGCCCAGCCCTGGCTATTGCGGCCATTTAGGGAGAGAACCAGTGGACAGAAGAGCTCTCTCTCTCTCTCTGTCTTTCTCTCTCTCTCTGTAATTCTGTCTTTCAAATTAGTAAATGAATCTTTTAAAAAATTGCTTAGAATAGTATCTAACAGAATATTATTAAAATTTATTATTTTATTTATTTGAAAGGCAGAGTTTCAGAGAGAGAGAATCATGTGTTCACTGGTTCACTCCCCAAATGGGCCTCGGTTGAGTCAAAGCCAGGAGCCTGGAGCTCCATCTAGGTCTCCCGTGCAGGTGCAGGGCCCCAAGCACTTGGGCCATCTTCTGCTTTCTCAGGTCATCAGGAGGGAGCTGGACTGGAAGTGGAGCCGCCGGGACTTGAACTGGTGCTCACACGGGATGCCGGTATTGCTGGTGACGGCTTCACCTGGCTGTAGCACAATACCAGCCCTCACCTTGTCATCTTTGTTTTCCACCAGGCGGAGCCCACATTCTTTCCTGAGACCATCGGGGGAGGACAGAGGAGAGACCACAAAGACCCACAGGGAACAGGCGCAAGAAGGGCCCATCACAGACGGGGGGCCCACTGCCCCTGCCAATCTACCAGATGCTTGACCGCAGCCTGAACTCCCGCAGTCCCACAAGCCTCGTGGGGAGGAGCCTCGTAGGCAGCACTCGGGGCACTGCACTTGGCCTTGTCCTGGCCCGTGCCCTCCCAGCTCTATAAGCTTTGCGGATTCCCCGCCCCCACCTCCGTGCCCTGAGTGCGGCCTCTAGCCAGCCTGGTTTCGGGGCGGTTTTCTGCACTCTGAGTGGTTGAACACATCAGCCTGTCGGAGCGCAGATTCAAGTTAGAAGTCAATTCAGTCCGGGTGCTTCTCATCTCAGGGGTGTGGATGTGGTGGCGAAGGGGCGTCCTTGGGCAAGATTTGCAGAGAGTCAGTAATGCAAGAACAGGGAATTGCATTTTTTAAAGATCTAGCACTTGCTGGGCTGGCGCTGTGGTGCAGTGGGTTAAAGCCCTGGCCTGAAGCGCCGGTTCTAGTCCCGGCTGCTCCTCTTCCGATCCAGCTCTCTGCTGTGGCCTGGGAAAGCAGTGGAAGATGGCCCAAGTGCTCGGGCCCCTGCACCCACGTGGGAGACCCGGAAAAAACTCCTGTTTCCTGGCTTCGGATCGGTGCGGCTCCGGCTGTTGTGGCCATCTGGGGAGTGGACCAGCGGATGGAAGACCTCTCTCTCTGTCTCTACCACTCTCTGTAACTTTCAAATAAATAAAATAAATCTTAAAAAAAAAAAAGATCTAGTACTTGCTGATTTGAAATGGACAGCGAGAGTGAGCGAGAGAAAGAGAAAGAGAGATCTATCTGCTGGTTCACTTCCAGTATGGCTACACCTGCCAGGGCTGAAACCTGAAGCCAGGAGCTCCGTCTGGGTCTCCCCGTGGGTGCAGGGCCCCACGCACTGGGGTCACCCTCCACTGCTTTCTCAGGTGCATTAGCAGGACTGGAACTGGCGCTCCCGTGTGTGACCCGAGGTTTGAAAGCAGCGGCTTAACCAGCTACGCCACAACGCAGGTCCTCATGGAGTCAGTTTCAAGACTTCTCAGCCCTTGTGATTATCTGTAGCACTTCTTTTCAACAAATATGTACGTGTCTAGTTTCTTTGACAGACACAGACACACACACACACACACACACACACACACGCATCTGCTGTTTTACTCAGGTGCCTGCCACAGCAGGGCTGGGCCAGGGTGAAGCCAGGAGCTGGGGACCCCATCCAGGTCTCCCACATGGGTGCCAGGGAACCAAGCACTCGAGCCACCACCTGCTGCCTCCCAAAGTGTGCATGAGCAGGAAGCTGCACTTGAGAGCAGAGCCAGGCCTCCAACCCAGGCACTCTGCTATGCACTGGCCTCTGGACAGCTGTGCCAAGCACCTGTCCTCGTGGGGCTCCTCGGCCAATTTAGGGTGGAAGGGAGTGGGCGTTTAGCCTAACAGTACAGACACCTGCACCCACAAGGGCGTAGCCGGGCTGCAGAACTGGCTCTGGCTCCTGACTCCAGCTTCCTGCTAATGAGGACCAGGGAGGCAGCCGTGATGGCTCAGGGAGCCGGGGGCCAGCCTTCCACCCCAGCCCAGGCCTGGCCCTCGTGTGAACGAGCAGAGAGGAGCTCTGTGTGTGTCCGGCTCTCAAATAAAGACATGCCCCTGCAGTTAGGGCGGATGCTGGCAGCTTGTGGCTGCGCACAGCCCTGGTGGAGCGAGGGGCAGCGTGGCTGGCGGAGGGGGCGCTGTTGATGGCGATGTCCCGGTGCAGGCTTAGCAGCCCCCGAGGACTGCTTGTTGTTCCCGGCAGCGGCCTCAGAGTGTGAACCCAGCGCCACTAGGGATGCTTCCCAGTGGGAGTCGGATTGGTCTGTGGTCACGGCTTTTCGGGGAAGGAGCAGTGTCGTCGAGGCTGGGAGCCGTTGGTCCTTCTGTTCTGGGAACAAGCACCTCGTGGGCTGTAAGAGCCCTGCTTTGTGGTGAAGAACCATCCAGCAGGGATGCCGGGGTGGGAGCAGGGCCGGGGGGGTGCACTTCCGCCTCTCTCGTCCTCCCCTGGGATCCCTGATGGGTGCAGAGGGCATGGGGCTTGACAGTGGAGTCACACCGCACTCCGCCTGCCCACCCGGTCCTGGGTAAGTGCGGATGTTCTAGGGGCAGCACCAGCCCTGCATTTTAAGGTGCTCACCTGCTGACTGATGGTTGTCTAAGGGTCCCCAGCAGTAATTCTGTGGACTCACTCTCTTGTTCAACATTTATTTTAGGGACCAGTGCTGTGGCCCAGTGGGTTAAAGCCCTGGCCTGAAGCGCCAGCATCTCATATGGGCGCCAGTTTCGAGACCCGGCTGCTCCTCTTCTGATCCAGCTCTCTGCTGTGGCCTGGGAAAGCCGTAGAAGATGACCCAAGTCCTTGGGCCCCTGCACTCGCGTGGGAGACCTGGAAGAAGCTCCTGGCTCCTGGCTTCAGATCGGCGCAGCTCCAGCCATTGCAGCCATCTGGGGAGTGAACCAGTGGATGGAAGACTTCTCTGTCTCTACCTCTCTCTAATTCTGTCACATAAATAAAATAAATCTTTTTGAAAAACATTTATTTTATTTATGTGAAAGGTAGCATTACAGAGAGACTGGGAGAAGAGAAAAAGGGAGAGAGAGCCTGCGCGCGCGAGAGATCTCCCATCTGCTGGTTCACTCCCAAAAGGACCACAAGAGTTGGGGCTGGGCCAGACCAGAGCCAGGAGCCAGGAACTCCATCCAGGTCTCCCACGTGAATGGTAAGAGCCCAAGGACTTGAGCCAATCTCTGCTGCTGTCCCAGGTGTATTAGCAGGGAGCTGGATTGGAAGTGGAGCAGCCAGGACTCCAACAGGTGCACATGTAGGATGCTGGCGTCCTAGGCGGTGGCTTTACCCCACTGTGCTGCAGTTCGGCCCCAGCCAGGAGCTTCTTGCAGGCGCTGTGAGCCTTCAGCTTGTGGCTGTGTTCCATGAGAACCTGCTCATTTTTGAGCACATTCTCTTTGACCTGCAAGTGTCGTCGGTGGTGGCTTAGCCCACTGTGCCACAGTGGTGGCCCTGGATCACTTTTAATAGGCTTGGACAGTCGGCACTGTAGCGATAGTGGGCTAAGCTGCCACCTGCCGCACCAGCATCCCATATGGGGTGCTGGTTCGAGACCCGGCTGCTCCTCTTCTGATCCAGCTCTCTGCTAATGGACCTGGGAAAGCAGTAGAAGATGGCCCAAGGGCTTGGGCCCCTGCACCCTCTTGGGAGACCCAGAAGAAGCTCCTGGCTCCTGATTGGCACAGCTCTGGCTGTTGTGGCCATCTGGGGAGTGAACCATTGAGTGGAAGACCTCTCTCTCTCTCTCTCTCTCTCTCAGCCTCTGCCTCTCTCTCACTCTGCCTTTCAAATAAATAAATAAATAAAACCTTAAAAAATAGGCTTGGGCAAGATCCAGCAAGCGGGGGAAGTTAAGTTGCTCCTGGGCTGGTGGACTTGTAAGCACATAACGCACACATGTACACATGGGCACGCAGGCACCTATGTGCACACACACACGAGCGTGCTTCAAAGAGCTCACAGAAAGTGGGATTCAAAGATAAGCTAATTTTCGGATCAGCGTGGTGCGCCGGCCGCAGCGCGCCGGCCGCGGCGGCCATTGGAGGGTGAACCAACGGCAAAGGAAGACCTTTCTCTCTGTCTCTCTCTCTCTCACTGTCCACTCTGCCTGTCAAAAAAAAAAAAAAAAAAAAAAAAGATAAGCTAATTTTGCTACAAAAGTTTGTAAACCCACGTGTCATTATTTCCTAATACTCACTTTCCCATGAACGCTTTGAAGATTCCTCATACGTACATTGTGCCCGATCGGACTGAGGTGCTGGCCTCGGCGATGCTTGCTGGGTTAGGAGCTGTGTCCAGACCACCAGATTTAATCATGTTGCATGCTTTGTCTTTTCAGAACCACTGTGACATGTCCTGTATTCTGGAGATACTCAATCATTCATTCACTCATTCATTCATTCATCTGACATCAGGTGTAGGCACCGGGGGCCTGGAGCCTGCCTTCCTGGGACTGCAGTCAGCAGTGGACACAGTACACAGTGAGTGAGGGTGGAGAGACAGGCAGGGAGGTGAGCCGTGGGCCTGCTGCTCCTCCCGGGTGTCTGAGGACACAGCTGGCCCCGTCCTCAGTTGGGCTGCTCTAAAGCAAACTCAGGCTTCCTGTTCTTTCCCAAGAAGCCCCAGCCCCACCCGTGAGGCTGCTGCCAGCAGGTCCAAGGTTGCTGCTGGCAGCAGGTGCGCGCTCCGTCCCGCGGTTCCGACAGGGTGTGCTGGCTCTCATCCCCTGCGCCCCGGGGCAGCGAGGACCCTGGGAGGGCTTGCCTGCTGTTCCCCACAGGCCCCGAGTCTCGCAGGTGGCCATGTGGGAGTCACACTCTGAGCGCCCCTTTTAGGACATAGGTGCTGCTTGTGAGCTGCACCCTGTAGAGGAGAACTTTGAGATCGGAGAGGCTGCGCCAGTTACTACAAGGCTCACCGGTGTCCAAAAGCCCAGATGTTTCTGTCACCACGCCCTGCCACCTCCTCAGCTGGAGGCCTTCCTTGGCCCCCCTAAATGCCGAGCTCGGTTTGGGTGAGAGATGACAGCGGTGGATTTTACCGTGAATTCCCCATGCAACGGGTGAGAGCAACTCATCAACCAATAAATGCCAAGGCTGCAGTGCAGAGACTGATGGTTCAAATGCGGCTGCCCTGGCCTTCCTGCCGAACCCAGACGCTACATCAGAGGGGACCGAGAACATGAGCAGCACCTGCTGAGTGTCCTAGGTGGGCCCCTTGGATCCCCAAGCGCCCGTGAACCTGGCCTTCCTCCAAGCCCTGCTGGACGTAGGTGTCCTGGCCACTGGGCGTGGTTCTGGTTGTGCAGTGCAGCTCCTGCTTGGGATGACGCCTTCCTGAAGTCTTGCTGGCTGCCGCTCGCTCCAGCTCTCTGGAGAACTCTCCCAGCTCTTGGGGAAGCCAGGGCCGCCTTCTGCCCTCTAGGTTAGACCCTGGCCAGGATTCTGCTTGAACCCAGATGGATGTTTCTGGAAACAGTGAGGACTCCCGCTGGGACACCCTATCCACTGATGTCAACAGTGCCTTGATGGGACTCCCATCCGGGCTCTGGGCTCTGGGGCCCAGGGGTGGGGATCCGGGATCGCCCCTGTGCCTGCAGGTCCGCTCGTAGGACGGCCGCAGCCTGGTTGTCATGGGGCTCGCGGGTTGCAGCAGCGGATTCCATTGTCAGGTCCTCACTCCGCGGCGGTGACTGACAGCGCTTGGGAGAGGCGTGATTGCAATCACCCCTTAAAAGCTCATCACATGTCCTGGCTGAGGTGGGGCCCGGGGGCTCCGGGGGAGAGCAAGTCTGAAGCAGCCAATTTCTGGGCATTTCAGGAGGATGGTGACTTCCGTTTCTGGAGCTGTGCTCCCGAAACCTTGAAGGCAGTGGCTCTCGGCTGTGGAGTATTCCCCACCCTCGTGCCCAGGAGCAGCTCGGGGCTTGCTGTTGGCATCTAGGGTGTGGAGGCCAGGGATGCTGCTACACACACCCTACACCACACAGGATACCCCTCCCCCACAACCGGACTGTGAAAACAGAGAAGTGCTTGGGGGGAGAGCACTCACACTACAGGCGGAAGCGCTGGTGAGCACCTGGGAGGGGCCGAGAAGTGGCCTTGTGCAATCTTCGGAGGCTCCGTGGCTGAGGTCTGTGGTCACAGGCGAGCGAGGTTCTGCTCCCTGCCCTGGGGAGCTCAGTGCATTGCTGGGCCTGGTTCTCTCTTCCCACGCTAAGCTGGGGAGCTCATCTGCCGTGGTGCAGCACCGCTAGGCTGGACCTGCCGTGCTGGGCATTTTGGGGGCCACAGGCCATTCTGGAACATCTCAGGGGATGGGGCC
This sequence comes from Oryctolagus cuniculus, assembly GCF_051225735.1. Lineage (NCBI taxonomy): Eukaryota > Metazoa > Chordata > Mammalia > Lagomorpha > Leporidae > Oryctolagus > Oryctolagus cuniculus. The sequence continues at coordinate 30,830,293 of NC_142874.1, forward strand.
CGGGGCTCCTTCCCTTGGCTTCTCCCTCCGTGTTCATTTCTTTTCTTTTTTCAAAAATATTTTATTTACTTGTTTGAAAGACAGAGTTACAGAGAGAGAAAGAGGTCTTCCATCCACTCATTCACTCCCCTGATGGCCACAGTGGCTGGGCCAGGCCACAGCCAGGAGCCAGGAGCTTCTTCTGGATCTCCCACACGAGTGCAGGGGCCCAAGCACTTGGGCCATCTTCTACTGCTTTCCCAGGCCATAGCAGAGAGCTGGAATGGAAGTGGAGCAGCCAGGACTCGAAACGGCACCCATATGGGATGCCGGCACTGCAGGTGGTGACTTTACCCACTACACCACACACAGGCCCCTCCCATCATTTCCTACCCCACTGCACTTTAGTCGCAGCCCACGTGCGTCTGCACCCCGGGGTTTTCTCCCATGACAGGACATCATGATGACCAGACAGGAAGGACCCTGCCCCTGTCACTGCCTTCCCACTTCCCAAGGCCACAAGACGCAATTCTTGTTTCCTCTCTGAGGGCAAAGTAAAAATACTCTCAGCGTCTGCATGTGCAGTGCAGAAGGATTTCTTGCTAAAGCAGCAAAAAACTGAAACCAAACACAAATCGAGTTCTCCTGGGTCACCACCAGCCCCGGCTCAGCAGGATTCTCTGCTTGGCACCAGTAGGCGAGCTGGCGTCTCCGAACCCCATCCGTTCAGTTCCGTGTGTGCATTGCAGCCCCAGCCCAGAGAGGGGAAGCCGCTTGGCCAAGGTCGCTCCCCTCCCTAGGGGGGAGCACCCAGTGTCCTGGCTCTGTCGCCTTGATCAGGGACACTTTAGAGATAAGGGGACCTGGCCGGCGCCGCGGCTCAATAGGCTAATGCTCTGCCTTGCCGGATTCTGTCCCGGTTGCCCCTCTTCCAGGCCAGCTCTCTGCTGTGGCCAGGGAGTGCAGTGGAGGATGGCCCAAGTGCTTGGGCCCTGCACCCCATGGGAGACCAGGAGAAGTACCTGGCTCCTGCCTTTGGATCAGCACGCCGGCCTCAGTGGCCATTGGAGCGTGAACCAACGGCAAAAGGAAGACCTTTCTCTCTGTCTCTCTCTCTCACTGTCCACTCTGCCTGTCAAAAAAAAAATTAAAAAAAAAAAAAAGAGATAAAGGGACCTGTCCAGGGCCACGAGGTGTCTTCCTAGCAGGAGGTGGAGGTGGGTGAGGGTGTGGGGGTGGGTGTGGGTGTGGGTGTGGGGGTGGGCCCATCTGCTCCTCACACGGAGCGGTGGGGGAGGGGCTGTGGGATGGTGTCCGGACCCCCTCTGATCTTGGGCATGAGGTCGCTTCTCCGTAGCCCACCTGGACACTCTTCTCTGTGCCCGGGTCTCAGTTTACCTGTCTGCAGAATGGAGAGAGCAGCTCCTGGCCCCTCCCCCTCCTCCCCCTCCCCCCAGCTCAGGACCGGACTCTGCCAGAGGGAGTTAGGAAGCCTAGCAGGGCTTACTCCAGCCAGAAGCCTGGTCTGCTCATTTGCATATCAGCATCTCCTCCCCGCCCAGTCCTGGCAATCTGCATCTCATTATGCAGGTGAGTCCTTGGTGCTTTCCTCCTAGGTGCTGAGCTGGGTTCAAGTTCGGCTCCTCTGGCCCTAAGAGCCTTTCTCCTGCCCTTATGGCCACTGGGGGCCTTAGCCTTGGCCTGCCTCTGTTGCTACAGCTGCAGGCTGCTTCCTGGGCACTCCATGGGGCCCCTCTGCAGAGCTGGCCCCCTCCCCGCCCAGGGCCAAGGAGAGCCTGCACCGGGCAGGGTGTGTGTAGGAGGGGGCGGGGAGGACAGAAGGCCCAGACCCTGGTCCCAGTCCCAGCAGCACAGCGGAGCCAGCTGTCTCCCCCGGGGAAGGCGGCCCCGTGTGCCTGTCTCTGACCCACGCCAGAGGCGCTGCAGGAGGTGGGATGACAGCATCCAGGGTGATCAGAGGCCCTGGGGAGGGAGACCCCTTGTGGAGGGGGTGATTGTGGGGGGGCTGGACTCCCCAGCTTGCTGCACGCACTGCTGTGCTGCTCTGGGTGTGGTCTTAAAGACACAGACATGCCTCTCCTATGGTGGGGGCAGGGCAGGTGAAGATGGGCCTCCGGAAGTGTGTGGGAGTGGAACGGGGCGGGCTTCCCGGAGGAGGGCGGTCCAGTTGTGCTCTGTCACTGAGGAGGGGTGCCGCAGATGAGCTGGTGGACCCCACGGGGACCCTCGACTCACCCTGAACAGTCAGGTCCCCTGAGCTGTTATCTCCATCTTATCACAATCTCCTTCCAAAAGCTCCAGGGAGGTCGCGAATGAGGTGATGGGAGTGGCCAGTGTGGCAGGTGGGGGGGGCTGAGCGGTGGAGGTTGTGCAGGTATTGGGGCTTGGGGCAGGGGACACAGGGTGCAGCAGCCATGGCACAGAGGGGTCAGATGGGCTCAGGAGACCAGGAGAAGAGGCCTTCCAGGGCCTCAGTCTTCCCACCTGTCAAATGGCAGAATCAGTTAGGATAATATGTGGGGCATGAATACCTATGATGGCACGCAGCGAGCAGGAGCAGGTGTTTGGTGCAGCAGCTGGGATGCCCCTTACGGTGCCTGCATCCCACACTGGAGAGCCTGGGTCCGGTCCTGATCTGCCTCTACTCCAGCTTCTGGCTAATGCACACCCTGAGAGGCAACAGGTGACCACTCAAGTAGTTAGATTGGATGGAGTTCTGAGTTCCTGCCTCCAGCCTGGCCCAACCCTAGCTGTTGTGGGCCTTTAGGGAATGACCCGGTGGATGGAGGGATCCCTCTCTGTCCTTCTGCCTTAAATACAACAATTGGTCCTTATTGTAGCACAGTGAGCTAAGCCTCCGCCTGCCACACCAGCTTCCCATATGAGCGCCAGGTTGAGTCTCTGCTCCTCCACTTGCTATCCAGCTCCTTGCTGATGCATCTGGGTCAGCAGCAGAAGATGGCCCGAGTGCTTGGGGCCCTGCCACCCATGTAGGAGATCCGGACAGAGTTCCAGGCTCCAGCCCTGGCGGCTGGGGTCATTTGGGGGCACTGAACCGGTGCCTGGAAAACCTCTCTCTGTCTCTCTGTGTGTAACTCTGCCTTTCAAATCAATAGTTAAATCGTTAAAACAACAACAACCCCCAAAAGGATGTAACAAGTCATTATCGGGAGAGGTCAGGTGTAGGAGGGGAGGGGAGCAGGGCTGCCCCCTCCCCCCCCCCCACAGGGTGCACATTTAAGGAGGCCCTGTTTCTCAGGTTCTGCCCCTGGCCAGGCACTACCCAGGAGGGAGGGCCTCCTTAACTGCTGCTCTGGGCTGCATCTCTCAGCCGCCCTGGCTGGGCCCTGGGTGTGAGAGATGGCAGCCATTCTGGAGAGAGCACTTGGGGCGGCCCAGTGCATTCTGAGGCTCTTTGACAGACTTGCTGCATGTTCTGGGAGTCGAGCCCTGCCTGAGTGAGGTGCAGGTGCGGTGCGGGTCGGGGTGGCCAGCTCCTGCCGGGCAGTGCCTCTCACCGGCACCTGCGGCATTAGTCTTTCCTGGGAACTTGCCAGCCATGCCCTCACCTGCAGACCCCCAAGCCAGAACATCTGGGCCCAACAAGCTGCCTCCGACCCGGCTCTGGTGACCCCGCTGCCACTAGCCCATGACAGCCGCTGTGCTGCGGGCTGACCATGGCTGGCTGGCTGGGACAATCCACCCCCTCCTCCTCCTCTCCCCTCCCCCACTCCCCGCCACCGCCTCCTCCACATCTGCCCCCCCTTCCTCCCCTCCCTCCAAGTCAGGAATCAACCTCCATCAGCTGTGGTCCTCAAGACGCACAGTTTACCATGGCGGGTGGAAATGTTTCCAACAATGCTTCTACCTTCAAAATGGAAAATGAGGAGCCCGTTTTGTGGCATTATGGGTTAAGCCACCGCCTGCATGTGAGTGTGGGTTCGAGTCCCTACTGCTCCACTTCCAACTCTCTTCTCTGTAACTCTGCCTTTCAAATAAATCTTAAAAAACAAAAATGAAAAACAAGACCCAATGACTCACAAGTATTTGCATAGAGGTTCAATTCCTTTAATCAGAGAATGAAGATGCAGGCTTTGCCCACATCAGAATCGCAGACACCGAGGGTGGGTGAGGGGGTGGGCGCTAAGGGCTCTCCCCCCTGCCAGCTAGGAGTGGGATGCCCACACTGCTGCCGGGAAGCCTCCCCGTCTGGAACCCGTGGGGCTGTTTACCGCCTTCTTCTCTGTATGTAGCACGCCTGTGTTTCAGATCGTGTGTGCCCGAGGCAGTTTACAAACACCAGCCGCTGCGATTTGAGTGTGGTAGAGGCTTAATCTCCCCGCTGCAAAGGCTGACAGGTGACCTCTGGGTGAGGTTGGTGGGGAGGGGCTGTGCCCTCACCGGTGGATCCGTGTATTCTTCTGAGGCTGGCTTAGCACACTAGTGGATTTCCGATACAACGATGACCTTGGCCGCCTTCCTCTCTCCCTCGCTTCTCTCTTTCGCTCTCCTGCTTTCTGGCCTGGGATAACATCAGCCAGAAGATCCTCACCTGCTGGAGGCTGCTTGCCCTTGAACTTCCTGGCCTCTGTTCCTTGCAAATCCAGGACACCAACTTCCCGGCACAAACCATGACTCAGGGCACCGAGCACCCCTCTCCCTTACGACCTGGTAAGGCGCACTCCCAAGACTGGAGTCCTGGGGTGAGCAGTTAGCCCAGCGGTTAAGGGGTCAGCTAAGACGCCCGTGATCCGCATCAGGGTGTCTGGGTTTGAGTTGAGGCTCTGGCTCCTGACTCCAGCTTCCTGCTAATGCAGACCCTGGGAGGCAGCAGTGATGGTTTGGGTAATCGGGCTCCACTCGGGAGACCTGGGTTGAGTTCCAGGCTTGGCCATTAGGGGGCATTTAGAGAGTGAACCAGCGGTCTCCCACTTGCTAACAGGATGTGTGTTGTTTGTGGCAGTGGGCACCTTGGGGGCCCTTGGTTGGGGTCTGTCGGCGGGGGATGGAGAAACAGCTGTGATGGGTGTACACCAGATATTGATAGCAATAAAGAGAGATCTTAACAACCTAGTGTTGGCTCGGAGAGTAAGATGTAGACTAACATTCATCACACAATACCATGTATGAAAATTCAAGACATGTTCTGGAACATGGAATCTCCCATCCGCTGGTTCACTCCCCAAATGGCCACAACAGCCAGGGCTGAGCCAGACCGAAGCCAGGAGCCAGGAGCTCCATCCAGGTGCCCCACATGGCATTTGGGCCACCCTCTACTGCTTTCCAAGGTGCATTAGCAGGGAGCTTGATGGGAAGTGGAGCAGCTGGGACTCGAACTGGCACCCATATGGGATGCTGGCACTGCAGGCAGCGGCTTTACCCACTACGCCACAGAGCCGGCCCCCTGCCATGGCATTTCATCCAGTTCTCACAGCCACCCAGAGAGACTGTTGCTTCCATTGCACAGACACAAAGACTGAGGCCAGGAGTGGTGTGGAGGCGGAGCCAGTGGTGGCCCAATCCCCTCAGGCAGATTCTTCAGGGAGGGGGGGTCCTACCCCTGCCATTTCTTTCCCCTGGAATCCCAGGGCACGCTCTCCTCCCCTGCAGGGCCTCACCTCACTTGTGGGGCTGCACCCGGAAGTGACCCGGAGAACCCCTCCCCTGGGCCAGGGTGCCGAGATTCCGGGCTCCGCTCCCGAGCGCCCTCTGTCCCTCCATGTGTCCTACTTAGCAGGAAATGGAGCAGCTTTACACACAACCCAGAAAGCAGCGCCAGGCGGCCCCCGCAGCCACACCGCGCCCGCTCCAGCGCCCCAGCCCCGGCTCCGGGGCACCGGGTAGAGAGAGGGGCTCCGACAGAGGCGGCGATGGCGATGGCGGCAGGTGCGCAGGGCCAGGGGACCTGGGGGCAGCCCTGGGCTCTCTCCCCAGAGCTCCCTCTGGATGCTGGGGTTCAAAGCCCGAGGCCTGGTGGCCCGGGGGAGATTTGGGGAGGAAAGCTGAGATTTCTGGAACTCCCTCGGGGACACTTGGCTCCCAGCCGGCACCGGGAGCAGTTTCCAGAAACAGATATTTTCTTTTTTTAACCACTTTTTCTCCCGCAGTGACCCAGTTCTGTCGCCCAGCCCCAGGCACTCTGGTCAACTCCCTGAATCTTTTCTGGTTTGGTTTATCCCAAAGGAGTGTTCCAGTTCCCTGTTCTGTGATTGGTAACGTCCTCTCCTGGGGTGGTGGGGGAGGGGGAGGGGGCCCTGGGGCTCAGGCCCTAGAGCCGTTCCTGGAGCCACTGTGCCCATCCTCTGCCCTGGGGTCCTTCCTTCCTTTCTTTTCTCTTAAGATTTATTGCTTATTTGAACAGCAGTTACACACACACACACACACACACACAGATCTTCCATTTGCTGGTTCACTCCCCAAATGGCTGCAACAGCCAGGGCTGGGCCAGGCCAAAGCCAGGAGCCTGGAAGTCCACCTGGGTCTCCTACTTGGGAGGTGGCAGGGGCCCAAACACGTGGGCCACCCTCCGCCACCTTCCTGTCAGCAGGGAGCTGGATCAGAAACGGAGCTGCCGGGACTCCATGCAGCGTTGGAGGCCATGGCTTAGCCTGCTGCACCCCAGCGCCAGCCCCTAGCGCCCCGCGGAGTGACCACTCCCTGACACGTCCAGCCCTGGGGAGGACAGGCTTGTGGAGCTCTGGGTGTAGCAGGAGGGGACGGAGAGGGGACTTGGAGGGTGACACCGTGGGGGCGGGCTTAGGGACAGCTGTGCTGTGGCCGGTGTGGATGGAGGAAGCGGAACAGGGACTCGCCCTTGCTGTCTGGGTCTGTCTTCCGTGGCTGCGTGTGCGTGCCACAGACTGCGACACTTTCAGCACAGGCTCGCTCGGCTCCCAGGGCTGGAGGCCGCGAGGTGCAAGAGCACGGCCCGGCACCTTTTGCTGCGTCACAGCGTGGCGGAGGGCGTCACATGGGGACACAGAGTAGCCAGCCCGCTGGCGTCTCCGTCTTGTGACGAAGCCACCCACTCGCGCCTGGAGTCCTGCCCTCATGAGCTCACCGAGCCCTAACCACACGCAGGGGCACCAAAACCCACGTGCATACGCACTGGGGGACTAAGGAGGAAGTCTGGGGGAGGCGTTCCCCACCACAGCGTCTGCCCCAGGGGTGCGCAATGTAGTTGTCGCCCAAGCGCATGCGCAGATGCCCCTACTATGACTAGAGTAAGGACGCCACCCAGAGGGGAGTCAGTGCAGAGCACGCGGGTTCTGTGGGTGAGGCTGGGGTCTTCGGAGCAGAGATGGGCCGGAGAAGGCAAGTGGGGGAGCTCGTGTGTGTACCTCATACGCAGGTGCGCAGGGGACGGCAGGAGCAAAGGGCCGGGGGCTCGCACCAGCCTTCTTTGTTCAGGGAGCCAGGAAGCAGACCCCTCCTCCGGGATGGCAGAAGTCCAGACTGGTTCTGTCCACGCTGCTGCAGGGCAGGCAGCCTGGGAAGCCCCCAGGGGCTGAGTGCTGTGGCACCTGCTTAGTCCTGGCCTCAGGGGGCTGGCACTGCGGCATGCAGTGACACCCAGAGGCGAGAGCAGGTGCAGGAGCGGGAGGGAGACCAGGGCGCAGCCCCGGCCTCCGCGCAATCGTAGCGCTTCTTTCTCCTGCTGCCGAGAACCCAAGCTGCTTCCTCCTTGCCTCTCCTCCTCCTGCCCCCCCACCCTGCCCCTTCCTCCTCCTCCCAGCCTCTGCTCACAGCCCCTCCCCCTCCTCCCATGCTGGTCAGCTCCTTCTCTGTTTCCTCCATGGAACAGGTGTGATGGCCATTGGAGCTCTCAGAGTTGCCGTGGAGATGAACGAAGAAGTGCATCTCCCCTCCCAGCACAGGGCCTGGCCCTTAGCAAGTGGCCAGAGCCTGAGTGCTCATCTGGGTGTGGGCACCGCCCTTCTCTGGCTAACGTTTTAGCATCCTCAAGCTCCTCAGGGCCTCTGGCTCCAGACTGGGGCCTCTTGGCCCCCACATCCGCCTGGGCACACCTGCCATGGTGCAGTCCCGAGGGCCATGTGCCTACTTAACTACCTAGCTCCCCCCGCACCTAGGGGACCCCTCCCGGGGGCTCTGGGTCCCCAGACCCTAATGCCTGGCTGGTAGGAGACGCTCAGAGCATTTCTGAACAGATGCCCGAGAACCGTGTAAGCACTTTGCAACTGGATGAGAATCTAACAAAAGTTAATGAATGTGGGGCTTCTTGGTGAGCCGTGTGCAAACCCTGAGCGGCACAGACGGGGCTGGAGTTCCAGGACAAGGCCTTTCAAGAGCTTGGCCTGCGGGGATGGCTTAGGGGGTGGGGACCACACCCACGCAGCCCCCTGCTCTTGGGGCCGGGGCCGGGATCTCCTGGCTGAGCCGTTACGTGGCAGCCTGGTCGTCCTCCTGCCCTGGGAAATCTGCTTTTCCTGCTTCTAAAATCATTCATTGGAAAACACTCACACTTGAAGCAGCGAGGAAATAGTTGCCGAGGACGGGGAAGGTCCCCCCTCTCCCACCTGTGGGTACAGGGCGATCGATGGCCGTCGTTTAGCGCACGCCCTCACAGGTGGTTTTCTCCATGCATTCTTTCACTCCTGCGCTCATTTATTTTGCAAAAGCAGAACCCTGCTAAGCACCACTCCGCAGCCTTCTCGCATCGCCGAGCCACAAACCGTGGCCGTGGCTATTATTCTTTTAAAAATTGATGCCACCGTCTTTTTTAATGGCTGTGTATTTTTCCATGGTGCGCAGGAGGCATCCCTTGTGGGGCCGGTCCTCCGCGCGGATGCGCCTCTGGGCTGTGCTGGCCGTGACGGCGTGCTGAGCCGTGAGGGCGGTGGCTGGCCGTCAGCCTCGTGGTAGGAGCGCAGGTGTGTGCTGGACCCTGCTTCTCTCCTCCTTCTCCCACCTCTTCTCCCACCTCCTTGATGAAACAGCAAAATGACCCAGAGACGGTGAGGGGGCACCACGGGTCCCCAGCCCTCTGCCACCTGCCTGGCATGGACAGCCGGGACCCTGCTCACGGCCCCTCACCTGCCTGGCTCAGATCCCCTCTGGGGTGTGACTGGAGCAGCAGGCTTCCTGGCCTAGGAGAAGACAGAGGTGGGGCTGGGGAGTTGGGGGTGGTGGTACTGCCACGTGTTGGGGCATTCAGGAAATCCAATGACCCAGACAAGGCCCCTCCTCTGTGTCCATGAATATTCATGAGGATCCTGCCCCGCAGAGCGCTGGGAGATCTCCAGGCTTGCTAACCAACCTTTTCCTTGGGTCCAGGAGGCCTGGGTGAGACTTCCTTCATCCTGCCTGCCTGTTGTCCTCGCTCCCACCCTGCTCTCGGCCCCTCTGGCCTGGGGGCTGTGGTGGAGGCAGAGGTGGGGAGTGAGGCAGGCCTGGGGTCCCCAGGGTGTGGGTTGGGGTGGGGCTTCCCGGGGGCCTGAATTCTGCCCCTTCGGCTTCTCTTCTCCCAGGGCCACCTCTAGGAAGGGGCTTCGGGGTAGAAGCAGGTGACAATCAGAGAGAACTGGATAGAACCTCAGATACAGTTTAGAACAGGTGAGCATTTTAAAAATGATTGATTTTTAAAAAGATTGATTTAGGCCAGCGCCGCGGCTCACTAGGCTAATCCTCCACCTGCTGCGCTGGCACCCCAGGTTCTAGTCCCGGTCGGGGTGCCGGATTCTGTCCCGGTTGCCCCTCTTCCAGGCCAGCTCTCTGCTGTGGCCAGGGAGTGCAGTGGAGGATGGCCCAAGTACTTGGGCCCTGCACCCCATGGGAGACCAGGAGAAGCACCTGGCTCCTGCCATTGGATCAGCGCGGTACGCTGGCCGCAGCGGCCATTGGAGGGTGAACCAACGACAAAGGAAGACCTTTCTCTCTGTCTCTCTCTCTCACTGTCCACTCTGCCTGTCAAAAAAAAAAAAAAAAAAAAAAAGATTGATTTAGGCCGGCGCCGTGGCTCACTAGGCTAATCCTCCACCTGCAGTGCTGGCACCCCAGGTTCTGTCCTGGTTGCTCCTCTTCCAGTCCAGCTCTCTGCTGTGGCCTGGGAAGGCAGTGGAGGATGGCCCAAGTGCTTGGGCCCTGCACCCGCATGGGAGACCAGGAGGAAGTACCTGGCTCCTGGCTTCAGATCGGGGCAGCACCGGCCGTAGCGGCCATTTGGGGGGTGAACCAACAGAAGGAAGACCTTTCTCTTTGTCTCTCTCTCTCTCACTGTCTAACTCTGCTTGTCAAAAAAAAAAAAAAAATGATTGATTTATTTGAAAGTCAGAGAGAGATTTTTCCATCTATTGGTTCACTCCCCAAGTGGCTGCAACAGCCAGGGCTGAGCCAGACTGAAGCCAGGAGCCAGGAGCTTCATCCAGCTCCCCAACTTGGGTGGCAGGAGTCCAAACACTTGGGCCATCTTCCTCTGCTTTTCCCAGGCCATTAGCAGGAATGCTGGATGGGAAGTGGAGCAGCCGGGACGTGATCTGGTGCCCATGTGGGATGCCGGCGTCGCAGGCTGCTGCTTTACCCACTACGCCACGGCGCTGGCCTGGCTAAGAGCATCAGCACCTGGCCCACGTCCCGTGGCAGTCAGGTAAGAGTTCTGGGTCTCAGACCCAGGCATTCAGAGTGGGAGTCCTGCTGTCTTCCCTCCCTGCCCTCCTCTGCAGCCAGGTGAGTCTCTGCCCCAGCGTAGCCCATGGAGGACTCTCCGGTGGCCCAAACCTTCTGTGGTGCCCACCTCTGCTTCCTGGGCCCTGTGGCCCATCTCGGCTGCCATGTTCACTCCACACCTGGCCCTGACGTCCTGGCTGGGCCGTTTTATCTGCACAGGGAGCCCTGTGTGCTGTGAGCTTCGGGGGTGGGCCCTGCCTTTCGCATCCAGCCAGAGGGATGTGGAGACCTGCTTGCCAACCCAAATCGGGGGAGGAGGCCTGGTCAGTCCTACACAGGAAAGAATGGATGGATCAGGGCTGGCTCTGTGGTGCAGCTGGCAAAGCCTGCGCCTGTAGCATCGGCATGCCATGTGGGTGCCAGTTCAAGTCCCAGCTACTCAGCTTCCGATCCAGCTCCCTGCTAATGCATCTGGGAAAGCAGCAGAGGATGGCCCAAGTGCTTGGGCACCTGCATCCACATGGGAGACCTAGAGGAAGCTCCTGGCTCCTGGCTTTGGCCTGGCTCAGCCCCAGCCTTTGTGACTATTTGACAAGTGAACCAGAGGATGGAAGATCTCTCCTTCTCTTTATAACTCTGCCTTTCAAATATATAAATAAACCTTAAAAAGGGGAAACAGCATGGTGTTGGAAGTGGGCATTCAGCCTGCATTCAAGATGCCTGTGTCTGGGGCCAGGAGCGTGGCACAGCGGGTTAAGCCACCAACTGTGATGCTGCCATCCCATACTGCAGCACTGGTTCAAGTCCTGGTTGCTCGGCTTCCTGCCCAGCTCCCTGCTAACGTGCCTGGGAAAGCAGTAGAAGATGGGCCAAGTACCTGAGTCCTAGCCGTCCGCGTGGAAGACACCAGGTGGAGCTCCAGGCTCCTGGCCTCAGCCTGGCCCAGCCCAGGCCACCCACTGTGGCCATTTGGGCAACAAGCCAGTGAATGGAAGATGTCGTTCTTTCTTTTTCTCCCATCCCCCTCTCTTTCTGTAGTCCATGTCCCACACCCACACTGGAGAGCAGAACGGGCAAGGCCAAGGGTGGGAAGGAGCTGGTTGGCCCGGGGTGGGGGTGGGGGTGTTGTCTGGCTGAGGAGGAGGTGGGCAGCGGCAGGGAGGAGGTGCGGCCGCTGTCTCATCCAGGGGGTGCAGCCCTCTCACTGCGCCCCCTGCAGGCTCCCGCGGCCGCCCGGCGCCCGGATAGCTGTCGGCCCCCCTGCTCACCCTGCGCGGCCCCTTCTCCGCCCCTGATTCTGATAGCTCCTTCCGGGCGCAGGGAAGCCTGCGGAGGGCTTCCCAGTGCTTCCCCTTCTCCCAGGGCTTTTGCAGAATTGCGCCTGCGGCTTCTGAGGAAGGGCCCTCGAGCCTCAGAGAGGGGGAAGATTGTCGCCTTGTCCTGGCAGTGCTGCCGCGATCTGTGGAGACCTGGAGGGCAGGTGGGGTTGAGCCCGCTGGGATTCAGGCATCCTGTGTTCTAGCTGCGCCTGTGTCCTGTGCCAAATCGCCCCGTGGTGCTCAGTGCCTCAGTTTCCCCATCCGGAGGAAGGCCAGTGCTCTGACCTTTCCTGCAGCTGTTGGTTACTATTTGAAATCAGACCGTGCTGAACGGGTGTGTCGACACGTGTCGCCAGTGTCCCCTGGGCACGGGGCAGGTGTGAGCCCTGGGGGAGAGTCCCTGTCTCCCAGGAGGCAGGTGCAGAGACTGGCCTGGGGCTGGCCTGGAGAAGCCGGCTCGAGTTGGGTTGCAGCAGCCCTAAACCTGGAGGCACCCGGAGTGGATCCGGAAGCTTAGGCCTGCATTGCACCACCACGCCCCAGCTTCAGGCTGGGTGCAGGTGCCAGCAGGGCCCCTTTCAGCGCCCTGAGCTTTGGTGGTCAGTGGCCCTTGCCACCCTGAGACCCCTTGAGGCACAGCTTCCGTGGCCTCCCCCTGTGTGTCAGCACGTAGCACTGCTATCGTCTGACGCGTGCACCTGACTGCAGCCCGGACAGAGTCATTTTGTTTCGGTAGTGCCTCCTTGCTTGGTGATGCCACCTGCCACTTCCTGTCCCCGGATTTCTGTGCCTTCAACTGCGAAAAGGGAGGAGGGGTGATGGCAGGTTGGGCCTCTATCTCCAAGGATGCCCAGCTCAACACTGAGGTTTTTTGTTTTTTTTTTTTTTTTTTGACAGGCAGAGTGGACAGCGAGAGAGAGAGACAGAGAGAAAGGTCTTCCTTTTGCCGTTGGTTCACCCTCCAATGGCCGCCGCGGCCGGCGCGCTGCGGCCGGCGCACCGCGCTGATCCGATGGCAGGAACCAGGAGCCAGGTGCTTTTCCTGGTCTCCCATGGGGTGCAGGGCCCAAGCACCTGGGCCATCCTCCACTGCACTCCCGGGCCACAGCAGAGGGCTGGCCTGGAAGAGGGGCAACCGGGACAGAATCCGGCGCCCCGACCGGGACTAGAACCCGGTGTGCCGGCGCCGCTAGGCGGAGGATTAGCCTAGTGAGCCGCGGCGCCGGCCAACACTGAGGTTTTGAGTCTAAAATTCCCTGCTGCAGAGACCCTCCGATGCTCTGGTGGTGTAGCGACTCTCTGCTCACCAGGTTCCAGGCCGCCCCACCGTCAGCTTTCTTCCTAAGGCTCTGCCGAGGTGTTGCTGCTGCCTGATCATGTTCCCTGGATGGGAACTCAAACCCTGGGGGGTGTCCAAACCCCACTGTGAGATCACCATGGTCCTCCCCAAGTCCTCTCAGCCTTCTCAGCTGGAGCTGCCATGCTCTGCTCTTATCTATCCATCCACCCGCTTATCCACCCATCCATCATCCATCCAACAATCTATCCATCTACCCATCCATCCATCCATCCACCCATCCATCCATCCGTCCACCCACCTATTCATTCATCCATCCATCAGCCTATCCATCTATCCATCCATCCATCCATTTACCCATGCATCCATCTACCCACCTATCCATCCATCCACCCACACCTATCCATCCATCCACCTACCTCTCCATCCATTTATCCATCTATCCCATCTATCCTATAAATGGCTATTTGGTGTGCCCATTCTTTTTTTTTTTTTTTACAGGCAGAGTGGACAGTGAGAGAGAGAGACAGAGAGAAAGGTCTTCCTTTGCCGTTGGTTCACCCTCCAATGGCTGCCGCGGCCGGCGCGCTGTGGCCGACGCACCGCGCTGATCCAATGGCAGGAGCCAGGAGCCAGGTGCTTTTCCTGGTCTCCCATGGGGTGCAGGGCCCAAGCACCTGGGCCATCCTCCACTGCACTCCCTGGCCACAGCAGAGGGCTGGCTGGAAGAGGGGCAACCGGGACAGAATCCGGCGCCCCGACCGGGACTAGAACCCGGTGTGCGGGCGCCGCTAGGTGGAGGATTAGCCTAGTGAGCCGCGGCGCCGGCCGGTGTGCCCATTCTAAACCAAGTGCTCTGCTAGGTGCTAGACTTACAAAGATAAGAAGGGGTAGCCCCTACATCAGGGAGCCTGTGGCCCAAGAGTTTGTGAGCAGGCAATACACAGTGCCTGGAACACAAAGCACAATAGAGTCTTTGCATTGGCTCTAGGTGTGGTTTCTGTCTCCACTGGTCACCGAATAGAGAGCTGTGTGATCCTGTGTGAGTTCCTTAACCTCCCTGAATCTTGTTTCTCGACTTGTAAAGTAGACAATATAAATTTGCATTCAACTTCTATTCATTTGTAAAATAGACAATAGTACTGGAGGAAGAGACAGATTTTTTAAAAGATTTATTTACTTATTTATTTGAAAGGCAGAGTTACACAGAGAGAGGAGAGGCAGAGAGAGAGAGAGGTCTTCCATCCGATGGTTTACTCCCCAGTTGGTTGCAATGGCTGGAGCTGTGGCAATCCGAAGCCAGGAGCCAGGAGCTTCTTCCGGGTCTCCCACACAGGTGCAGGGGCCCAAGGACTTGGGTCATCTTCTACTGCTTTCCCAGGCCACAGCAGAGAGCTGGATTGGAAGTGGAGTAGCCGGGACTCGAACCAGCGCCCATATGGGATGCCGGCACTGGAGGTGACAGCTTTTCCCGCTATGCCACAGCGCTGGCCCCGAAATGGATTTCAATATGTTTAGTGTCCTCTGTCCATAAGAGAGGTACAAAAAGCATGGCACAGGATCTTCCAAGGCCTGAAAGTCTCAGGGAGAGAGAGCCTTGCAGGACAGAGGCCCTGTGAGTGGGGCTCCAGTGGGCAGAGGGGTGTCCCGGCATGGTGCAGAGTGCAGCCTGGTCAGCTCGTGTTGGGTGGTGGTGGTGGAGCCACGGCCTGCCAGCCTCAGAGGCCCGAGCAGGCATGTGAGATGTGGTTTCTGGGTCCCAGCCCTTGGTGACTAAGCTGTGAGCCTGTCCTCGGAGCCATCATCTGGAGGGCTTGGGGGAGGGCCGTGCACTGTCAGAGCCAGCTGCGAGACCTCGGCGACTCCCTCCGCCTCTCTCCTAGGGTTAAAGTGGGTGTGGGAGCTGCCATCCCCAGGCTTGGGGTCCCTGTGTGAGTCTGTCCTCCGAGCTCTTTGGTGCTGCTCCCCCACCCATTTCCTGTAGGCAGAGCAGAGAAACCGATTGGCTCTGTCTCCCGTGCTGCACCCCAGGGCGTGAGTCACGTCTCCTTCCCGGGTGCTGAGCGCCCCAGCTTTGCTGTTGGGAAACTCCTACCTGTGAATGGTGAAGGGCTGCTTGGCACAGCTGTCTTGCGGCATCACCCCTGTCCCCCTGGCCCCTGCCACCCCCCAGGGAGCTGGGGGGAGGAGAGGATGGTGGGCAAAGCAAGAAACCAGGTTGGGCCAGAGAACGCCCAGCAATCACCAAGGTGGGGGTACCCCAGCCCAGAGACCCATGAACCCTGACAGCAGGCAGCTGGGGAGCACAGGGGGCCCTCGGGTGGGTGGGAGCAGTGACTCAGTGTCCCCCCGGGAGCCAGGCTCTGCCCCCATCAGAAGCTGGGCTGGCTGACAGAGCCGTCCTTGCTGGTGCCTGTGGCCAGGAATGTTCCATTAGGGCTGTGGGTGGGGCACAGCGGCAACGGCTGATGGGTGTGGAGATATCTCTCCTCCCCGCCGGGCAGAGCAGGTGACAGCCAGGACGGGCTCCACGAGTGAGTGGAGGCCGAATCTGTCCACGGTGCTGCCTTGCTGCTCCGCTCAATGTCCTCCCAAATGCTTTTGCGACCCCAGGACCCTCCCAGTAAAACTCAGCCGTCCCAGCACAGGCTGTGCTTAAAATGGCTTCTGTCTCCGCTTCGGTGCACTGGGGCCAGTGGCTGGCCGAGAGCTGGAGAGGCCCCTGCTGATGGCCTGGGACCCTGCGGGTAGGGGTAAAGAGACACACACAGTCCCCTGACCACAGCCAGCTCGCAGCCACCATCTGTGTCCACCTAGGCCAGGGAGGTTGCTGGGCTGCGAGAGTTCCCTGTGCTGGCCTAGGAGCAGCCCTGCTCGTGTAGGCTGAGGGTGGGACCATGGGGCAGGCACGCCCGGGTTCGCTTTGCAGCAGGGGGCCGCAGGCAGGGGGCTTCCCCCCAGCCTCAGTTTCCCCATCTGTGAGAAGAGCGTGCGCAGCTCCTCCCCAGGGGAGCTGTGAGTTCTCAGTGAGACAAGGTAGAGAATCAGGACAGTGCCAGTGCCCATCAGAGCGGGAAGAAGGTGCCGCCGACCCCGGAGGAGAGCACCCGGGAGCTCCCATACTCCTGTCCCTGTGGGCCCCAGGCTGCCATCACCCCGTCTTTCTCCCGAAGCTTCTTTGCTCTCTCCTCCTCATCTCTCCATCGCTCAGCTCCACTCCGTACCTCTGGCCGCTGTCACATTATCTCCCTGCCTATCTGGCTCCCCATCCCTCCCCCCACGCCCCCTCCCTCTGGCTACCTCCTTGCCATCTGTCTTGCCAGCGCTCAGTCCTGCTACCCATCATGATCACCCCTCCCCTCCGTCTCCCCAGGACATCCCTGGCCGGCCCCCTTTCCCGGCACCCCCCCGCCCCACCCCGGGATGGCATGGAGTGGAGCAATGCGGGGCAGAGGAGAACGGAGCACGTCCCCCGAGGCGAGGGTCGGGCCTGCTAATTCCCCCGCTCTGGGTGGAGGCTGCCGGGGCCTCATTCAATTATGTCACATCCACTCAGCTGCTCCACCCAGCTGATACAGAGCAGCCCGCCTGGCCCTGCCAGCGCCTCGCGGCGGGGGCGCTCCTGCTGCCTGACCGCCCACGGGGCCCCTTCCCGGAGCAGGAGGGGCCCGGCCTTGCAGCCTGCCGGCTCCTGGCCATCGGTGATTTACTGTCTGCCTACAGTTGGCCTCTGGAGTTTGTCCCTTGCACCTTAATCGTTGTGGAGTTGCACCTCAGTGCCACTCATTCCACCACTGTCCCCTGCCCTGCATTGCCCCTGGCTGCAGGAGCCTTGTGGCTCTGCCTCTCCCATGAGCCTGTGGGTGAGTAGAGGGAGGTGACACCAGGCACAGGGCCTGGGGTCCAGCTTCCCTGCCTCCGTGTTTATTCTGGGCATCAAGTCTTTTTTTTTTTTTCTTTCAAAATTTTAATTCATTTATTAGAAAGAGAGAGAGAGGCTCTCCCATCCACTGGTTCACTCTCCAAATGCCTGCAAAGGGGTTGAAGTTAGGGACTAAAACCAGGAACCAGGAACTGAACCCTGGTTTCCCACGTGGGTGACAGGTGACCTGAGGCCAGCCCCCATGCCTCCCGGGGTGTGCATCAGCAAGGGGCTACACTTGGAAGGAGAGCTGGGACTAGACTCCGGGCAGCTCCGCGGGCATCTTGAACACTCGCCCCTGGGCATCAACTCTTCACCGACTTGAGGCTGTGGCAGGTGCTCTGGGAGAGTCCAGAGGAGCCCCGCCCACCTCCCTTCCCAAGAAGCTTAGCCTGGGGAGCCGAGGTCTGCAGCATGAAACAATTACCCACCGGTGCCGGCCGTTAATAGAAATGGATTCAGAGGAGTGGAGATCAAATATCCAGAGAGCGTGCACGTATTGGGTGTCTACCGGGCGGCAGACTCGTCAATGCCCTTTCTGCCGGCTACTCCACATCTATGGTGGAGGGACTGGGCCCAGCCCTTCTTTTCCCTCTGTGCCTCGGGACTGGCGTGGAGGGGGAAGGCTCGGAGGCAGGAGTCGGTGGGCAGAGGGGAGGAGGGAGGAGGATTTGGAAACTCAGGCAGGGATCCGAGAGGGAGGGCTGCTGTTGGGGCTGTGGGAAACTTGGAAAAGGGGCCAGGGCAGAGACGCAGGGCCGAGGGAACCGCCCGCAAGAGGAGGGCCAGAGCCCAGTGCGATGGGGCTGAGCCGTGCCTCCGCCCCCTCCCCCAACCCCAGCACGCGGGAGCTTGGCCTTGCTGGGACATGGGCTCTTGGCAGATGTGGTTGAGGATTTCAAGAGGAGATGGTCTTGGATTCCAAGTGGGTCCTAAATCCCACCACGGAAGCCCTTCTAAGAGAAAGCACTGGGAAGGGGGAGACCCAGAGAGGCAGCTGTGGGAAGACGGAGGCAGAGGTGGGAGGGATGTTGCCACACCCGAGGGAAGGGCAGGAGCTGGAAGGGGCTGCAAAGGAGCCCCTCTGCCCACATCTTGTTTCCAGACCCGCGGCTTGCAGAAAGGTGGCGCAAAAGCATTGCGGTCGTCTGAAGCCACCCAGTTGGTGGTAACTTGCACAGGCAGGGGTTTGTCTGGATGGCCCAAGGTCAGTGGTGCATAGGCGAGGCCAGCAGGCAGCAGCTGTCTCAAGTGCAGCTTGGGGCCCCACCACCCTCCCCACTGAAGACCCCTGAGGCCTGCCTGTCAGGGTTCCCCTCGCATGGCTCATGGCAGTGGGAGCCAGAGACTTCTCTGTGCCATTGGCTGGGAGGGCCTGCTAAGTCCCCAGGGAGCAGGTAGGCCCTACTTGCCCTGTGGCTGGATAAATCCATGGAGCCTTCCAGGTGGAGGTAGATGATGATAAGAGAGGGAGCTGAATCTTCCATCCCCTGGTTCACTCCCCAAATGGCTGCAAGAGCCAGGTCTGCCCCCGGCCAAACCCAGGAGCCAGGAACTCCACTCAGGTCTCCCACGTGGGTGGCAGGGGCCCAAGCACTTGGGCCGCCTTCTGCTGCTTTCCCAGGTGCAAGAGCAGGGAGCTGGATCGGAAGTGGAGCAGCCGAGACTCAAACCAGCGTCCACACGGGATGCCGGCATCTCAAGCGGTGGCTTAACGTGTTGTGCCACAATGCTAGCCGCTTGCAAGTATTTGGCACCTGCTGGCCTCATTGGATAAGGGCGTGGGGGAGGTAACTGCCCTGGCTTCCGCCCTCCCGGAAGTCAGCCCTCCAGGCCACTTCCTGTTATGGAACCTGCTGGGTGGAACAGAGCGGAATCCGGGACCCTGTCTGAATAGCCCGGGGCGGGGCAGGTGTTCTGCAGTCTCACCCCCTCCCCAGAGCCCCCAGCGACAGCCTGGCCACAGCTGTACTGTGATCAAGACTACTGCCCCTTGGGGCCGGCGCCGTGGCTCACTTGACTAATCCTCCGCCTGCGGCGCCGGCATCCCATATGGACACTGGGTTCTGTCCCGGTTAGGGTGCCGGTTCTGTCCCGATTGCTATTCTTCCAGTCCAGCTCTCTGCTGTGGCCTGGGAAGGCAGTGGAGGATGGCCCAAGTGCTTGGGCGCCTGCACCCACATGGGAGACCTGGAAGAAGCACCTGGCTCCTGGCCTCAGATTGGCTCCTGGCCGTGGCAGCCATTTGTGGGGTGAACCAACGGAAGGAAGACTTTTCTCTCTGTCTCTCTCTCTCTCACTGTCCAACTCTGCCTGTGATTAAAAAAAAAAAAAAAAAAGACTACTGCCCCTTCTGCGTGGTCCCTGGCTTCCATTTCTGGCTTGCACTCCCTGAGCAGATTTCGACAAGAGAAACCTGGATTTGCTTCAGGAGAAATTTCAGATGGCTTGAGACAGGTCAGTGGGGGTGGGTGACAGAGGGTGGAGTCTGGGCGTTGGGCTGGGGACACACACAGCCCCATGGTTTGCTTCCTCTGCAGGGCGCCCCCTGTTGGAGGCTGGGCAAGTGGAAGGGGCTGTGGAAATATACAGGGTGTTGGAGGTGGGTTCAGGATCCCGGGACCGCAGGCCTCCTCTCTCTGTCCCTGCTGACTGAAGCTCTGAGTGGCTGTGGTCCCCATGCCCGCGCTCTCCATGGCAGTGAGATGTCCCCAGCCCGCCCTCCCTGGAAGCCCCTCTCACTCCCCACCACCAGCCAAAGTGACACCCAGACCATGTCAGTGGCCTGAGGCCTGCACCTGGCTTCCTGCTTGTTCTTTAAGGGACTCTTCTCACCCAGGGCTGCCCTGTTTCTGTTTCTGTAAAGATGGTGGTGGGGGGGGGAGTGGGCAGCGGTGGGGGGGTTATTTTAGGACTTTGGGCGGCCCTGGAGCGGATGGAACCGGATCTCCTTCTCTCTCCCCCTGTCTTTTCCTTCTTTGTGGCTCTTAGCTGACGCTCTTCCCACCTCCTCGTGGGAAGGCACCCCAAGGCTGCCACGCGCGCGCGCGCACGTGTGTGTGTGTGTGTGTGTGTGTGCATACGTGCCAGCTCTCCCACATGGGAGCTCAGCAGGCTGGGCACAGGCCAGCAGCCAGGGACCCCTGGAGCAAGGCCACTGCCCTTCCTCCTTGCAACCTCGCTTTCCAAGTCTCCAGCGCAAGCAGGACACCCGTGCCGGTTCCTGGGCCCAGTCCAGCCGCCACTGTCTCGTGCTCCCCGGGGTGGGGGTGGGGCTGGCCCACGCCTCACATCTGCTCAGGCCTCCACTCAGCCTGCCTGGTGCCTCATCGCTTGCATCCGCCTCCTCTCGCGCCACATGGCCGCTGGAGGGGTCCGGAGGCCCCTTTTGCCTTTCAGGTTGGATCGCTGAGGCTGGGAGAGGACACAGCTGGCCAAGGTCACTCAGTGGGAGAGTGGCAGAGCTGGGACATGCAGATCAGGTGCTTGGACTGGGTGGATGCTGGTCCCCACGCCCCGCCCCCACCCCCACAAGAGGCCTGTTCCATGCAGTTACTGCGGAGTTGGAGTTGGCACCCACGAGGGGCGCTGGGGAGGCCCTGCCTGACAAACCCTGCCTAGTTTGAGAACCCAAGAAGCCGTGTGTACGTGCCTGGGCTCTAGGGGGCACCGCGACCCTTGATTTTGCCACGGATGCCTTTGTGTCCCTGAGGGACTCATGCCCAGGGTGGGTGCCCAGGCACCTTAATACACCCCAGTGGCACCACTCGCCTCTCCCGTGGATCGCCCCGGCATCCGTGCTATGGGAGTGCCTCTGTCCAGGACGTGTCACGAGGGCCCTGTCCCCTCTCACTCCTGGCCCCATGCCCCCTGCCGTTCCTCCTCTGCTGCCTCCTCCCCCCTTCTCTCCAGGGCCTCCCCCCAGATGCCTCCTGCCCCTTGGAGCCCTCTGGTCTAGAAGCTTCTGGCACTTCTCCTCCCACGTTGTCTCACACCTGCCCGCGGAATGTGGGAGGGGCTGCTGTGCCCTGGCTCTGTGCCTCCAGCCACTGGAAGCTTTCTCATTAGAGATTCATTGAGGCTGCCTGGGAAACCTGCATCCCTATGGGAGTGCCAGGGCTCAAGGCCCTGCTGCTGATCCCAGCTCCCTGCTAACACAGACTCTGGGAGTCAACGAGCGATGGCTTAAGTAGCTGGGTCCCTGACACCCACGTGGGGAACCTGGATTGAGTTCCTGGCTGCCGGCGTTGGCCCGGCCTTGCCCCTGCTATTGAGGGCATTTGGGGAGGGAACCAGCGGATGGGAGATGACTGTCTTTCAAAGAAATAAATCTAAGATAAGCAGCCTGATTTACCCACTCCACAAGTAGGTATATTTCACCTTGTGATTTCTTATACCATAAAGTCCTACCATGTTGTCAATTAAAAATAATAATTTTTAAAGATTTATTTGTTTGAAAGGTAGAGTTATAGAGAGGCAGAGGGAGAGAGAGAGAGAGAGGGAGAGGGAGAGGGTGAGAGAGAGAGAGAGAGAGAGAAGGGTCTTCTATCTGTTGGTTCACTCCCCAAATGGCCACAATAGCCAGCGCTATGCTGATCCAATGGCAGGAGCTCGGAGCTTCTTCCAGGTCTCCCACATGGGTGCAGGGCCATCTTCTACTGCTTTCCCAGGCCACAGCAGAGAGCTGGATTGGAAGTGGAGCAGCCGGGACTCGAACCAGCACCCATATGGGATGCCGGCACTGGAAGCGGCAGCTTTACCTACTACGCCGTAGTGCTGGCCCCCAAATAATTTTTTTAAAAAAGATTTTATTTATTTGGAAACCAGAGAGACAGAGAGAAAGAAAGAAAGAGATCCTCCATCTGCTGGTTCACTCCCCAAATGGCTGAAACCACCTAAGCTGGGTCAAGCTGAAGCCAGGAGCCAGGAGCTTCATCTGGGTCTCCCACGTGGGTGGCAAGGCCCGACCACTTGGGCCATCTTCTGCTGCTTTCCCAGGTGCATTAGCCGGGAGCTGGATTGGAAGTGCAGCAGCTCCTATGGGATGCCAGTGTCGCAGGTGGCAGTGTACCTGCTGTGCCACAGGCAGGCCCTTGGCTTATTGGGCTTTAAGTGTCACCGTGAAAGAGGGAGCCATGGCAGGTTTCAGAGCTGGGTGTGCTACAGCCCAGGCTGGAGTTTCAGAGCCCTGCTTGTCCCCGTGAGGCCGCGGTGGGAGCCCAGTACCGCTGCTGTGTGCTGAGGCTGCAAAGTCGCCAGTGCCGCTGAGAGCACCGTCTCGCTTTGATTTCTCTCTGCTGCTTCCTTCACTCCCAGAAGCATTTTGCAATTGGGTGGCGCCTCCGGGAATTGCTGTCCCTCGTTCTTGGGCTTCTGGTCCAGGACTGCGGCTGCCTTTTCTCTGATGGCCTGCCAATCAGGCTTCCGGAAGCCTGACACAGGTCTCCCTGTGCCCACTGCTCTGCGCCCTAAGGCACCACGTACACTCCCCTCTAGGGCCACCACGCCTCTGTCTGCCGGTTCCCAGGGATTTCTCCCTGGTGGGCCAGAGGACCCATGCCATTGGCCCCACCCAAACCTTCTGGGGCCGACCAGGCCAACAGCAGGGAGCATCCTGGGGTCTGGCCTGCTGTGTCTTGAGCGCGGTGAGATTGACGTGGGTTTGAGTCACGGCTGCCGCCGTGGCCGGACTCTGGGCTAGGCTGGAGATCTGTATCGGGATTGCATCCTTGGCCTTGTCACCCCTCCCCCGCCGTGCTGCCCTTTGGCCCCGCCTGGGTCCTGAATGGTGGGCTGGGGGAGCAGGGATGAGGCCAGGTAACCCTCTCCACTTCACAGAGGGAAGAGACCCCGGCTCAGAGAGGGGCGGCCACCTGCCCACAGGAGTCAGAAACACCTGCACCCCTGGCTCCCCCGAGGCTGCCTCGCACCCCCCTCCACCACAGCAGGTGGCTCGAACCCCTCCCCATCACCCTGCACCCCGACATAACAGTACCCCAGAGCCCCCACAGTCTCTGCTCCCTACAGCACCTGCGAGTTCCCCTGTCTCCCGCAGGCCATCCCAGGGCGGGAGGTCACCGTGGGCACGTGGCCATGGAGGAAAACTGTCATGCCCCCTGGACAGGCCCAGATGTCCTCTGTGGGAAGCAAAATGAGGGGTGAATCAGGGCTGGGCGCGACGTGGGCGTCCAGTGGAGACAGGGCCCTGGATGGCTGGAATCTGGAGAGAGCCCATTTCCTTCCGGCAGGGGGGCACCTGGGTGTGGGTGGGGAGAGGGCAAGAGAGGGAGGACCCTCTCCCATTGTGCTTCCGCCGTATTCTCGGGGATGGTGGGCAGTGGAGGTGGGGAGTGGTGGGTGTTGCTGCCTTGGGTGACAGCAGATAAATAGATCCGTTCTAGGGAGCCGCTCCGTTTCCAGTGTGGTGGCAGCTCAGCTCTCGACTTCACTGCCTTGGGGTTTTAATTAAATGTCAAATATAATTTAGGGCTGGAGTGCTGATGGGTGTGTGAACATGGAGTCAATGTCTCATCTTTGCGGGTCTCCCCGGTACTGATCTAGTTTGGGGAGGGGGTTAGCTGGTCACTTTTCCTTTGAATGCCGCACGAGAAAACATTGGATTTTCCCTCTCCCCTCACCCTGGGTTTGGAAGTAAGAGTTGGAAGAGCGAAAAAGCTAAACTTGCGTGTGTGTGTGTGTGTGTGTGTGTGTGTGTTATATATAGAGAAGGAGCCAGATTGGGGCTTGGGTAATCTGGGACCAGCAGTACACTTGATCTGTGGTTTCTCTTCCCAAATCAGACCGGGAACAGCATAGCTGTTGACCCATTTCCTCTGCTCAGCAAGTGGGGGCTGAGGGCCTCGATGAAGCTGTCCCGCCAACCCTTCCTGTCCAGCGGAAGAAGCCGGGACCGGTGTCCCCACTGTCAGACGGACTCAGCCACAGGTGCGTTCCACATTGGCACTGTGCAGGGAAGAGGCTGGGGCCTGGAGGGGGAGTGACCCGGTCCAGGCCACGCGCTGGGCTGGTGGCCGAGCCCCACGCACACCTGCACCCTTTCTGAGTAGCCGGTGGCTGAAGCAGTCCTGAGACACCCCCAGGGTAACTTTAATTCCGCTCCATGCGTGTTGCGTGGCCGCCGCCTTAAAGGCCGCCAGAACTCGGCTTTCCTTCTCCCACCCCACCCTGCTGTCTTTGACTTTTTGCTTTTTTGGTCCCTGGGCTCCACACCTACACCTGATGATGCCCAGAAATCGCTGCTGCGTTTGAGACAGGCGACGAGGGAGAGACAGCAGCCGGTGCATCTGTCGTTCTGCTCAGGAAAGCAAACCTCTCCTTATGTGGCTCTCGTCTCGTCGTTGGCCCGAACCGCTGCTGGGTACAAGGCGGGCTGCACGACGTAGCGGAGGCCCGTGGGCGTGAGGACTTCGTGACTGCCCGAGTTAGAATCGCTCCTGGGGAGCTGTCACTGGGACCACGGTGTGGTCTGTGCAAAGTGGGGTCGGTGGGGCCAGCCGCAAGCTGACCACCCCTGGGAAGTCTTTCTGAGTCTCCTCTCCTGGTGCCCACAATGCGTTGTCGCTTCTCCCTGCCTGCCTTTCTCTCTCTTCTCCTGTCGTGGGATCCTGGTGAGGCCCTGGTGTCTGAAGCTGAGTGTTCAGTTCTCCGTCCAGGTGCCCAGAGACCTTATCGTTACTGAAAAGCTGGCTCTGGGCATCTCTGTGCCTGAGAGATTTTGCTAGAAGTTCCCTCAGTGCACCTGAGCAAGAGTACCAAACTGGGAGAGCCAGGAGTTATATATATGATTTTTATATATATAGATGATATATATATGATTTATTTATTACTTATTTGAAAGGCAGAGTTATGGGAGTGGGGGAGAGAAGGGGCGGGGATCCTCCATCTGCTGGTTCACTCCCCAAATGACTGCAACGGCTGGGACTGTGCCAGGCCGAAGCCAGAAGCTTCATCTGGAGCTTCTTCTGGGTCTCTCACGCAGGTGCAGGGACCCAAGCACTTGGCCCATCTTCTGCTGCTTTCCCAGGTGCATTAGCAGGGAGCTGGATGGGAAGTGGAGCAGCCAGGACTCGAACCAGCGCCCCCATGAGATGCTGCATTACAGGTGGTGGCTTTACCCACTGCACCACAGCGCCGGCCCCAAGTGGGTCAGTTTGGAGGCATGCCTTTGTATCAGGCTGTCCTCTGGGGCCAAATACGACACCACTGACTGGGTAAATTGGGACAAAAGGAGGCTTTGGCTGACAGTGGTGGAGGCCCAAGGTGCACTCTGCCTGGTGAGGCTGTTCTTGCTGGCAGAGAACGAGGGCACCCTGGCATCACCGGGACCGTGTGTGTGTGTGTGTGTGCGTGCGTGCGTGTGTGTGACGGCCTCGCTCCAGCTTGTTAGAAAGCCCCGGGGATTCAGCCCCAAGGACTCTATCCTAAAGACTCTGTCTCCTCCTTCTCCCTCCCCAAGGCCCTGCCTCACGTCGTCACCAGGGGCAGACTCAATGTGCCCCTCTCTCCGCCTTCCAGTGGGACTGAAATTTCAACACAGGCTCCCTCGTGGGACGTCCTCGAACCACGCTCAAACTATGTGGGAGCTAAAAAAAAATGTTGATGAAAAATGTGTGTCCTGAAAACACTAGGCACGGATTTCAACGTTCTGGGCACTAAAATAAGCTTATCTTTTAATTCCAGTTTTCCATGAAGCTTTTTAAAAAGATTTATTTATTTATTTGAAAGGCAGAGTTACACAGAGGGACAAAGAGAGGCAGAGAGATAGAGAGAGAGATCTTCTATCTACTGCTTCACTCCCCAGATGACTTCAGTGGCCGGAGCTGAGCCAATCTGAGGCCAGGAGCCAGGAGCTTCTTCCAGGTCTCCCATGGGAGTGCAGGGGCCCAAGGAGTTGGGTCATCCTCTGCTGCTTTCCCAGGCCATAGCAGAGAGCTAGATTGGAAGTGGAGCAACTGGGACTAGAACCACGCCTATGTGGGATGCCAGCACTGCAGGCAGCAGCTTAGCCCGCTATGCCACAGTGCTGGGCCCTCCATGAAGCTTTTACAATGCCTGACTCCTGTTTCCTGGAGCATTTCGGTAGGACTGATCCTCCTTCAGACATCACAGGGGTGGGGGGCTTCATCCAGCACGAATCCTGGGCCCCCCAGATGTTCCCTGCTCCTCCCACGGTAGCCTTCTGCTCCCTGGCCCCCACTCAGGCTCTGCTTGGGGAGCCATCTCAACTGTCACTGTGTCTGTCATCCCCTGCGTCTCCAGGGACTAGCACACGGTGCCAACCACCGGCAGTACTGTGGTGTGGGTGACCGCCAAGCCAGGGAGACCCGCGTCGTACCAAGGGTGTTCTGGCTGCTCCACTTCTGATCCAGCTCCCTGCTTATGCACCTGGGAAAGCAGCAGAGAATGGCCCCAGCACTTGGGCCCCTGCACCCATATGGGAGACCCAGATGGCACTCCTGACTCTTGGCTTCAGGCTGGCCCAGCCCTGGCTGTTGCAGCCATTCTGGGGGAGTGAACCAGAAGATGGAAGTGGAAGACTCTCTCTCTCTCTCTCTCTCTCTCTCTCTCTGGCTCTGACTTTCAAATTAATAAATAAATCTTTTATATATATATATATATGACACTGCATCAGTGTGCGGTACACATACATGTGTGTGTGCAAGCGGGATCCATTTTATCTTCTTCTTCTTTCTTTTTTTTTTTTTTTTTTTTTTTTTTGACAGGCAGAGTGGACAGTGAGAGAGAGAGACAGAGAGAAAGGTCTTCCTTTGCCGCTGGTTCACCCTCCAATGGCCGCCGCGGCCGGCGCGCTGTGGCCGGCGTACCACGCTGATCCGATGGCAGGAGCCAGGTGCTTCTCCTGGTCTCCCATGGGGTGCAGGGCCCAAGCACTTGGGCCATCCTCCACTGCACTCCCTGGCCACAGCAGAGAGCTGGCCTGGAAGAGGGGCGACCGGGACAGAATCCGGCGCCCCGACCGGGACTAGAACCCGGTGTGCCGGCGCCGCTAGGTGGAGGATTAGCCTAGTGAGCCGCGGCGCCGGCCCATTTTATCTTCTAATTTGCTAAAGAATGTGCGCCATGACCACCTCTAATGTACAACCTGCAGGTCAGAAAGACTTTTTTTCTAGATGACAGGGGAGGCAGAGGTAACTCCTGTGCACAAGGCCTATCTCAGAGGGCTTCTGGGAGGAAGAAGCCTGGCCAGGCCCTGGAGTGGGGGGCAGGGGCTAAGTCACTGAAGGAAGTTACTGTGGCAGAGAAAGCTGGGCGGCCTTGGGACTGCACCTGGACGTCTCTGGAACAGGGCAGCGGGCGGGCATGGAGGGAAGGGGAAGTAGGGGGACCCTGGGAACAGCCAGCACTTGAACAGTGTGGCCTGTGACCCGGCAGGATGTGCAGCAGCTGTGACCGCTGCCCTGCCCGTGCGTGCCCCAGCCACGGCCCCAACCCCCCACCCGTGGGAAGGCTGATGGGCAGCCTGGGACGGACCAGGGGGAGAAGGGGGCAGGGCACATGGATCTGTCAACAGGAGACAGACCTGCGGTGGGCTCCTTTTACTTATTTACTTAAAGTGTAAATTCACTCATTTGAGAGGCAGAGCGAGAGCGAGAGTGAGAGAGCTCCCGTCCACGGCTTCACTCCGCAACAGGTGGGGACTGGGCGGAACTGAAGCCGAGAGTGAGGGGCTCCGCCTGGGTCTCCCCCACCCCTTGAGAAATCACTCCTACTTGTTAGGGTCTGCAGCAGTGGGCCGCTGGAGCTGGGAGCCACGGCTGGGTGTACAGCGCAGGCACTCTGAAGTGAGAGTATCCGAGCCACCAGGCCAAACACCTGTGCTGCGAAGGCCAGAACAAGAGCAGCCAAGTCATCTGTATCTGCATCCCATATGGGCGCTGGTTCAAGTCCCGGCTGCTCCACTTCCGATCCAGCTCTCTGCTATGGCCTGGGAAAGCAGTAGAAGGT